>NC_135342.1:80349285-80649285 GCF_023851605.1 Tamandua tetradactyla
CAGCCCCTTCCCCATAGCGCCTTCCACATAATGCCATGTGGGTTTTTCTCAGGGAGCTTTATCTACCCCACGACCTCGCTGCCCCTATGCAGTGACCACATGGGGGACGTGCGGCCCGGCCTGGGCCCATCGGATACCTGTCCCCTGCCAGAGCCACCTGTTCATGACCCTGGAATCCAGGAATTTTGCTGGAGAGACTGGGAGGAAAGCAGTTATTTGTGCTACCTTAGGGCTCAGAGGGAATGAGTGAAACCATTCATTAGACATTTTAAATGGAAAGCAGCAGCACCCAGCCCTCTGGATGCATTCGTGTGTGGGAGAGGGTAAACAGGGGCATGTGGGGTCCATACTAACCTCAGGAAAGGGGCTGTCCCTGGGTGGGTGGGCAGGGCATTGAGGGGGAGGAGAAAAGAGGGAGCCCACTCTCTATAGCACACTACTTCTTTTTTTTTTTTTAAATATTTTTTTAGAAATATTTTTTAAGTGTAAATCTTCACACACATGCATTCCACACATGGGGTACAATCAGTGGGTCACAGTATCACCAGCAAATTAGTTCTTGAGCATTATCTGAAGCAGATACAGAAAAATGTCGACCCTGGTCAGATGCTGGTGGTGGCACATAGTCGCCATGGTGTGCTCATAAAATTTGCCATATGTAGAATACATTAAAGAAAGGCATAAAGAGAAAAGGAATAAAAAACCGTTCCTTCTTCTGTCCTTGGCCTACATTTTATTTGCTGGAATTGTGGTTACCCTGGTTCTGAGACTTCTAGGAGTTCTCTGGGCGTTGAAAGGAGGCTGAAGTATAAGGAGCTGGAACCAGGGACTCTACTGCGGGGGGTGGTATACTCCAGGTGCCTCCACTGATGTCCTAGAAAGCCAACGGCCTCGCGAAGATCCAGGCTTCAATCTCTCTCTCTCACACGCACACACAGCACATACATAGGCACATGCACACACACACGCACACATGCACAACTATGTGCCCACCTCTCCCGTGCATACCTATACACACATACATAGGCTCAGGTACACACAGTATACACAGAAACACACACACAGCTCACATGCACAAATGCATGTACACGCTCAGTGCACGCACATGCACACAATCATACCCCAGCAAGTGCATACGCATATACAGCATGCACACATGCCTGCACACTCAGCATGCACACACTCGCACATGTCTGCACACACTCACATGTACACTCAACACGCACATGTGCATGCGCACACTGGATACTGACAGCCTCATGCCGGACCCTCCCCACTGGGACCCCCAGCTCTGGGTTTTCATCCATTCCTTCCCCCTTGCTTTTGTTTTCGGTTACTTTGACCAAGACTCCCGGGTCAGATGCACTCACTACGCTGACCTGGGCAGTTGGACTCTGGGGAACCTTTTAAGTGCGGACCTAGTCCACCCCCCACCTCCTCATTCACAGATGAGAAGCTCAGGTTCAGGGAGGTGAACTGCTTTGCCCACTGTCCTGTAAAGGTGCCTCCAATTTGAAGCAAACCCAGTGTGCAAACCTCGGATTCCAAGCCCCACACTAACCGCAGTGCACAGGGAGTCGGGACGCGGCCTGATAGGGCTGGGCCTTTGCGGCTTTGTGATCCCAAAACCTGGCTGTGTCCCTCTGCAGACCTCTGCTCATTCAGCCTGGCAGTGTTCCCTGGCCACGAAGCCCCCACGAGGTATCTGAAATGACAACCCGCAGCCAGGGGCTGGAGCCGTTGGGTGCTGTGCTGTTTATGTGGCCAGTGAACAGCGTATTTGTGTCCATCCTAGAGAACAGACCCTTCAGGTGTTCACATAATAAAGACCCTGCAGGTCTCAGAATCAGAAAAGGTGATGTTTGTTTCAAATGTCTGAGCAGTCTGAATTTTCGTCTCCTCGAGCTTGAAAAGCAGAGCAGGTGCCTCCGAGTGAGGACTGCTGTGTCCACGTGCCCCACGCTCTCCTTTGGGGATCTTTTAGGTCAGGGGAGGGTGGCATCTCTGCGGTGCTTGGGAGGCCTGCCTGCCTGGCCTGGATCGCATGACCCTCCAGTGGGGGCTCGTGGTGAGACCCTTACAAAAGCTGCGCTCCAACGGCGGCCCTTGGATAGCTCCGGCTGGGTGCTGCGCCCTGCAGTGTTACCTTACGTGAAGCCTGAAGCCCATGTCTTGGAACCAGAATACCAGCTCCGCTGCCAACACTCGCCACCATATTTACCCAGCATTAGGCTAGAGGACTGTGCTTTTCTTGGTTTTTTTTTTTGCTTTAAAATTATTATGAAACATTTCAACAGACAAACCTGCTTAAAGGGTAAAGGAGAGGACCCCGAGCCCTCACCCCGGGAGCCCCCTGTGCCACGTCCTCCCTCTCTCTGGAAGCAACGCTCCACTCCATGAGTGGTTTTTGCTCCGAGCAGCTTTCCTCCCAAGGGCTGCACCCAGGAGTGGCTCCTGTCATTGCCCAGGCTTCCTGTGCCTGCCGCTGCCTGCACGGCCGTGGGGGCATGGGAGCATGTGGGACAAATGTCTGGCCAGATGCGGTGGCTGGAATCGGCACCCTGGCCTGCCCACGGCTCCCAGTGGGTGGGAAATGGCAGCCCCTGTCGCCCTGTGGGGCCTCCAGGGCACACCAGGGCGTGGAAGTAAGGGAGGCACCTGCATTTGCTCCTAGGGTGCCAGGGGTTTGTCCCTGATTGGGTCAGCTTTGCCAAACGGGCAGCACTGGACTCTTCTTCCCCAAATTAAAAAAGCAAAAGGTTTTCTTCATAGGTCCTTTAGCAACCGAGAGGGGAAAAACAATCAGAGACATGGAAACGGCCCTGTGGGTGGGGGGTGTCCGCGTGCAGGGAGCTGGAGCCTCAGCGGGGCCGCACAGAGGAGACTGCACTGTGCCCGGCGCGGGAAAAGGGGAACCGGAAAGACAGCGGCTTGAGCAACCCCAAGCCCAGATTGGGGACGAGGCAACCACAGCCCACGGACGCGGCAGCTGCCTCGCCCCTTGCAGACAAGGGGCCGGAAGCGCCCCACGCCGGGACCCACTGGTCACTTCTGCAGCAGGGTGGGTGCCTCAGGGGTCCCTGGAGAGGCCTCTGCCAACACGGTCCACCATGGACCTGCCCACTTCCCCGGGCCCAGCTGCCAGGGCCAGGGGCTGTGGCCACCTAGGGGCTACCCGGCGGCTGGTGAAAGCCGGTAGCCGTGAAGGATGAAGAACTGACAGGACAGGAAATGGGCAGGAGACGCTGGAAGGCCTGGGACCCACTGCAGGGGTCTGCGAATAGGCGGAGGTGCAGGCAGGTGCCAGGGAAGGGGGCGGCATCCTTTGCCCATGGACTCCCTCTTCCGTCAGCTCAGGGCTGTGTCGTTTGGGGCAGGGGCTACCCTTCCACTCTGAGGGCCAGGGCTTGCTCTGGGCTTGTGAGTCTCCTAGAAGATCCTCCAGGCAGGCACCACCCTCGGCCTGCCTCTCCCTGGAAACTGCTGGAACCCTCTGGAATGGCGTTTCATGTCTTCTTAACACTGCACTCCTATTACTGCCTTGGGGTAGACATGATTCCTTTCTAAAAACTGGACAAACAACTCTATTAGAGAAAGTTTAGAAAAAGAAAAGAAAAAAATCTACCCACAATCCTTCCGCCTAAACACAATAGTTAACTTAACATTGGTATATTTCCTTCCAGATTTACTTTCTTTGTGCACATATTCACGTCACTTAAATTGCAGTGTAGAGAGAATCGTAGAGCCAGCTTTTAACTCAACATGATCTTCTGGGCATTTTCCATGCTGCTGTGGTCTTCATATATGCCCTTACCAGCACCAGGTATTTGGAGTGTTGCTTAATTTGCACGTTAAGAATGTTTCACTATGGGAAATTTCAAACACACACAAAAGGAGGGGATAGTAAAGGTCATCCTACGTTCCCACCATCCAGTTTCCATGATTATTAACACGTGGCTCACCCGCCTCACGAATCCCCAGCACCATCATCTCATTTCACCCATGAGTACCTCTCAAGACTCTTAGGGATACAGGATTTTTTCTTTTTCTTTTTTTCAGCATCGCCAAAAAATTCTAAACCTTGATTCATCTAGACATGTAGAGGAATTAACAATGAGTAATCTGTGCTGTTAGCTACGTCTCTTTATAACGCTCAAAATCCAGCCAGTATCCAGGTTTCTCTGAGTTTCTCATGAACATCTTCCAAAAGTTGGTTCACTTGAATTAAGACCCAAAAGGCCTGGATATGTCTCTTTATTTCCCTCTTGCCATGTATCTGTTGAAGAAACTGGGTCATCGTCCTGCAGAGCGTCTCATGCACTGGGCCTGGCTGGGCCATCCTAGGGTTGTACGACACCTTCTGTCCCCCTGGGCTTCAGGTTGCTTTCGGCAAGAATGCTTCAGTGGTGGTGCTGCCTCCTGCCTGCTCAGCCCGTCGGCAGCCCGGCCGGGTCTGGTGGATCTCTTCTTGTTAAGCTTTTTTCCCCCCCTTTTCGAAATTCCATAAGATTATCTCAGAGGGCTCCTACATACCTGTCAGCCTGAGATCCTACCCAGGTTTCCCAGTCAGCAGGAACCTGCTGTGCCATTCACTTCCTTCCTGGTGGCACAGTTAATCCAGGACCACTCGCTGGCCCAGTAGTAGTGCCTCTTGTTTTCTTCAGTCTGGGACATCCTTTGGTCTTTCAGTGACGTTCGCCGTCTTGACATTTTTGAATAGTACAGATCAGTGTTTGGTCGAATGCCCCTGTGCTTGGCTTGGCCCAGTGGGACACTGTTAGGTGCTTTGGGCCAGAAAAACAAGGAAGCGGCGCTGAGTTCTTTTCAGTACACCTTCCGGTGCCCACCAAGAGATGTGTCCTGTTCTGGTGGCACTACTTTCTGTACTGGTTGAGATGCAAGACGGTGTCGGCTAGGTTTCTCCATTGTAGAGCTACTCTCTCCCCTTTTGTGCTGAATACTTTTTTTCTTGGAGGAGGGTACTTGGGGATTATGTGAGACCTCATTCCTCACCACTCTTTTACACATTAGTTTTAATGTCTGTTGATATGGCTTGTTGGAAGTAATTATTGCTATTAGGGCCGTCAGATGCAGGTCTTCTGATCCCACAGTTCCAGCCCGCACCTGGCATTCCACGGCAGGGAAGTGCTTGCCCTTCGCTCCCCTCACTCACTCACTCACCTCCACCAGTGTGGACTCCCCAGGGACATGCTCTGTGGCGCTCATTATTTTTTTCATGCTCAGACTACACATGCATTTCTGCAAGTTGTTTCTGTGGCTCAACAATATGCTTTTGTTGTTCAACAATCTATGACAGACCTTGCCCCCTGGCAAGCATAGAGATGCCACATTCTTTCCACTGTGGCCTGCTACCCCATGAGACGGTTTGCTTCCAGCAAGTCGTCCTGGCTGAGCCCAATGAGACGAGAGAATCCATGGAGGTGATGAAATTCCTGGGCACCTGGTAACATGGATGCCTGCCCATTAGGTGTAAGCATCCGGGCAGCCATGGGGGAGGTGGTGGTGGCCATAGGGCCCTCCAGCATGCTTAGTGTGCTCCCTCTCAGAAGCCAAGTCTTTCTTAAAAACTTGTTCTTAATTAGAAAGTGATATATGGCAGATGTGCAAAAGTCAGAAGAGGAACAGAGAACAAAAGTCTCTCCTTCCGTGGGCTCTTGTTCTTTTCCTTGCTCCACAGCGATGCTCTGTGCCTCTGCAAGACTACGTGTGTCCAGGTCCCTTCTTGAGTCTACACTTTTGGGAACTTATTCCACAGCATCTTCTTTCTGCTCTTGGATTTTGCTGACAGTTTCCCCCACCCCCCCACCGCCAGGGGATGGGTCAGCGCCAGGCAGCCCAATGCAGGGGCAAGGGTGCAAGTGGGTGGGCTGTGGTGCTGGGGGGGTGGTGGTCCTGGAGGGGCCGCCTTGGGGAGGTCGGCATGCATGAGGGACTGGACTGGCCGTGGGACCCCAGGTGGAGGTGACAGGGAGGCAGGTTGAGCTCACCTTGATAGGAACTGTTAACTGTAGAAGCTTCCAGCAAAGCGAGGTGATGGAGTTTCGGGGGTTGGGTACAAGGTGGACCAGGATACCCTGCACCCTCCGTTCTCGGAAGTGTGCAGAGAGCTCCCTGCAAACCTGGAAGGAAGGGGGCGTGGCCCAGCCCTGAAACCCGCACCGCACGATCACTCGTGTCTTCGCTGTGCGTGATGATGCCATGCCAGGCGCCATCCCCAGAGTGTGGCAGGTGTCACCTCCCACCAGCCTCCAGCCGTGCTGAGGCGAGCGCGCTGCATGAACAGACAGTGGTGGGCGGGGTTTGTCCACTGTACCCACGTCTGTGGCTGCTGAGTGCCTCAGTCCCGGATGGCCTCCCCCAGTGCCCACGTCCATCTGACCAGCTGGGTGGGAGCCGAGACAGGCAGAAATGGTTTCCACCCCTGCACAGTTGGACAGGACCCCAACGGATGGCACTGGCTGAGGTGCAGAAAGACGGAGCTCCACGGCGGAGGGCTGCGGAACCTGGGGGAGGAGAGCCACAGCCGCTGTTCCCTTGGGAAGCATCCAGGGGAGAGGGCGCCAGCCATGCCTCGCAGTGTCCCAGCCTCCTGGGCCACCCATCTTAGGGCCCGGGCCCCTGCCGAGGAGCTGCCTGTTTGTGACTTGGCTCTCTGTGCACATCCCTTAAGGTGGCAGTGTCGGCCAGTTAGCACGTGGGCGTTTGGTTCCATGGGTCCCTCTTGGGAGCCGGGGCTGCTCTTGGTCTCTACATCTTGGGGACTGACAGACCCTAGAGCAGGAATAACGGGACAAGGGGCCTCCCCTGTTACCCCGAGGTTGGGGTTCCAGATCCTTCCCTGTGGCAGGTGCGCCTGTGGGGTGTGGATGCGGGTGTTTGTTAGCGTCCCCTCCTTCCACAGGTGCTAACTCAGCTCAGACAGCACACGGGGAGTGGGCACCGGGCAGGCCCCAGCCGAGGCCTGCTTGGCCCTGGCAGTGGCTCCTGTCTTCAGCTGCCCACAACCCTGAACAGCCCCTGTAGCCTTGGGAAGAGAGAGGACAGTTCTCAGGGAAGCGGGGCCACAGCTCCATGCTCCTAGGCCCTGCCCGAACCCCTTTCTGGAAAAGAATACCGGCTAAAAAGCCCGATTTCATAGACAGAGCTGGGGGGCCTTGGAGCCCATCAAATCCCACCCAACATGGAACAGACAAGTGGAATGCAGCCCGGGGTTGTCTCGGGATGCCTTCTTCGTGTTCCTTTTGTGAGTGTGTGTGTGTGCTGGTGAATTTTAACAAGAGGCTCTCTGGGGAGAAAAAGCCCTGATTTCCTAGCATTTGCCTAGTTCTGTGGTGTGAAGACTCCAATTGTGGCATCACTGATGAGGCACTGGGAAGAGATGGCATTGTGGGCTGGACTGTGCCCCAGCGGACATGGCCAGGTCCTCAACTCCGACCTCAGAAACGTGACTGTATTTGGAAATAGCATCTCGAATGATATGATTCATTAGGATGAGGCACTAGGCCGCTAAGCCTCCTTATAAGTGGGGAGACCAGGACACAGAGGCCCACGGGAGAAGTGTGGGGAGGCGGCCAAAAGGAGAAGTTGCTGGCCAGTCAGCAGGAAGGACCCCTCCAGGTCCCGAGGGCGCGGCTCTGCTGACACCTTGGTTTCGGGCTCCTGGGCTCCGGGACTGTGGGAGAAGAGCCTGTGGGGTTTCGCCGTCCTGTGTGCGGTGCCTGTGGTGGCAGCCCCAGGATGCCATTTTGGGGGCTCAGTCACTTCACCTCTCCAGGCCTCTGTTAGAGGGACTTCTCCCCCCCTGGAGTTGTTGGGAGAGTCAGATGAAATCAAATGCTTGTGACACTCTCAGTTCCAATGTGCTTTGAAAGGTCATGATTCAAAGCAGACCATAAAAGTTTGCTGACGTAACAACAGTGGCCTCACCGGTCCACATTCTTTTTAACACAGATTCCTGGCTTTTGAGATCAGTCAGCTTTCCATCCAGACTCAAGAGTGAGGCAGGCACATAGCTGGCTTGGAGTCCAAACCATTTCTTTGAAAGATAGGAGTGAATGTTATTCTGAGAATTCATAATGAAGTAAAACCTCAAATAAGGGAATTTAAAAAATTCCATATTTAAGAGAAGGAAGTAAATTATAAGAAAAAACACCCTGACACAAGGTGCTAAAAATGAACCCCGGCTCCCAGGGGACGTCCCCGGAGGCCGTGCGTCCCCCATTGGCAGGGCTCTTGGCTTCTGTGAGTGGAAGTGCAGGGCCCCAGCTGGCGCCTTGCCGTGCCCGAGGAAGTGCCCACAGCGGTTACGTAACCAGGAGTCACGCATCCCTGCACCCAGGGACCTCAGCAGGGCAAATATGGTGATGCCCAGGGGCCCGAGACCCCCAAAGGGATTCATCCGGATGGCAGGACAGTCACCAAGCCCGGCCCAGGGGTCGGTGCTTCCAGTGTGGCTGGCTCAGTATTCCGAGGGTGCGGGCCGCCGCTGGGGCACATGTCATTGCCCCCCCCCCCCGCCTTATTAATAACATTTTCAAGCACACAGAAAAGTGGATTGAAATTTACAGTGAACCCCACATGCCTACCTCTTGGCTCCTACCATTGCATTAACACAATAAACTATACTGGCTTTGTCTATCCATCCATCCATCCATCCATCCATCTTGCGATCTGGCTTTCCTGAAAATAGGTATTTCAGAGTAAATTGCCAGCCTCAGCATCCTTCCCCCCAGCACTCCCACCCAGGGAGCACCAACGAGAGTTCTAAAATTGCTCACGTTTTTCCCTATGACGCAAAATACATGTACAGTGAAATGCACACAAATCCTATGTACATTCACTGGGTGTTTGATATACTCCCCTTCCCACGTGCTTTTGCAGGCGGAGGCTCTGGTGTGGGTTGTGGTAGACGAGGTGAAATGGAGTGAGATCGGCAGCAGGTGGGAGGTCGGGCAGGGGGTGGGTGTGCAGCGGCTCTGCTCGCGACCACGGGGACCCCCACCCCCAGGAAAGGACATCAGAGGCCAGTGCGGCTCAGCGCCCCAAGGCGATCTCTCAGGCACACGTGGGGGGCGTGGGGGAGGATGGGGCCCCAGCTGGAAGGCGAACATGTTCTTCAACCTACACGGAAGGTGCTGGGGTGTGGGGAGAGCCGGTGAGCGAGGGGGGCGCGGATGGGGCCGGCACCCCTGGGTTTTAGATTTGGGGCTCCCGACTCCTTCCCCAGCCCTGGGGACTCGGCTGTCCCGTGGGGCCGGGGGTGGACAGTGAGGACCCCAGGCCCTGGCTACTCTCCGCCCTCCGCCTGGGGCCTGGCTCTCCCGTCTCCGGCCGGCAAGTCCTGACTCTGCAGCTCCAGCAAGTCAGTTCACGAAGACGACCCTGCCCTTTGCTGGGGACAGGCAGGCGCCCAAACCTGATGTGGGCCAGCCCTCGGGGCGCTGCCAGGACCCAGGGCGTTGGACAGGTCACCGCTGAGCAAACTCGGAGCGCGAGGTAGCCTTGACCTGGTTCTGGCTGAGGTCCGGGGACGTGGCTCCCCGGCTCCACCATTACCTTTCCCCACTGGGCCTCCGTTCCAAGCGCCACTGCCGGGAGTGGCCGGGCCCAGCGGCATGGGCAGCCCGGGGACTGCCGTCCTCGTGCCGGGGCCGGCCCGCCGCTGGGAGCCGGGCTGTGTAGCCAGAGTCCACCCAATGGCAAGAGGCCACATCCCCAGGAGGAAACAGTGACAACCCTCACACAGGCTGGGTGGGCCAGGAGGTGACCCAGGCCCAGCACACGCACTCACACTTACATGTGCACACACACACACGTGCGTGCACACACATGTCTGAGCCTCCTCCGGAGCTTTCTCAGGTCCGAAGTCCCTAACCTTCCATGGAGGACTTGGGGCCCTACAGTCCCTTCTGGAGGGTGTGGGCAGTCTCTAGAGGTGCCACTGAAGACCTACGATCCCGGCAGAGGGCCTCCTTGGTAGGGCTCATTGTCTGGCTGTGAATTATCTGCCCGCCTCTCGATCTCCAGCAGCCAGGGATGGGGCCCCAGGCCCACGCTTGGCAGCACCCTGGGCATGAGTGTGACATATAGCCTATTCTGTGGGCTGAAGGTTCCAGAGTCTGTCCTTGAACTTTTGCCAAATCTGGATAAATGTTTTTGTGGAATTGGAAGTCATTTTTCCCAGGCCTGCACAGTCCCCGAGGTGCAGGGCCCCCTAAAGCTCCCCCCATGGGGAACCCCTCCCAGCCGCGGGAGGCCTGCTGTAGGTGGGCTCCCCTTTGCCCCAGGCCTCCGAGGATGGGGAGCACGGCCCTGCACGGCAGGCTGTCCTCCGTCTGTTGGGACTGGATTTAGTCCTGCCTCTGGGAGGAGAAGTGTCTGCTGCACAGTTGGCCTCAAAACAATGAGCCCTGCCGCTCTGTTTCCTATAGGTGGGCCACCTTGCCCAGGTGCCGGACGCTCGCAGGGGTCACCCTGAAGCCCTGGGTCTGGCCTTAAGCTGGGTGACGGCGATGCTTTCCGTTTACTCATATGAGCTAACTCAGCTCGGAGAGGGAAACAGAGGCCTTACTTTTTACTTTTTGGTAACCGATAGAGTTTATACTCGGACTGCATTTATTTTGGAAGTCCCATGGCCTGTTGTGTTTGTGGATTTGTTTACTCTTCCCCATTCTTGGGATTGCTCATGACTTATCTTCAGGCCTGTCATTGCCCGTGGCCTCTTACCGACCTTTAAGAGATGCTGGTTCCTGCTCACCGTCCCCTCTTGGGTCCCTTCCTTCCCCTCCGGGGCCATGGGGCAGGCCTGAGTTTTCCTTCTGGCCTTACCACGGACTGGTCGCGTGGTCATGGGCCTGTGGGCCAGTCGTGGGGAGTCCTGTACCCCAGAAAAACACTTGTTTAAGCTTAATCCACTCCTGGGGTGCGAGCTCAGTGTAATTAGGACCTTTTGAGGTGTTTCTTCTCAGGATGGGACTTACCCTTACTGTCCAAGGTCGTGGTAAGGCCACAGAGAGTGGGAACTGGGGGACGGCTGGGCTCTGGATGTCAATGGGGCCTGGAAGAGGAGGGAGTGGCTGGGAGAGGCTGCCGTGTGCACTGACACAGAAGAGCCCAGGACCAGGGTCCCCGGCAGGCAGCCCCAGAACGCCACAGTCTTCAGAGAGAAAGCATCGCCTTGATGACACCTTAAGTTCGGCGTGTAGCCTCAAAACCATGAGCCAGTAAATCCCCGTTGTTTAAGCCACCCTGCTGCATGGTATTTGCTGTAACGTTCCTTAAGCTTCATTTTCCTCTTGCACAAAGCAGAAATGATAATATCTGCTGGAGCTCAGTGGAGAGGATTAAATGATGTCACATGCCGGGCACCCCCACCCCCCACGCCCCGTGATGAATTACTTCAGTGAAGGATACCCAGCAAAAGGAGCAAAGGGAAAAGGCACGTGGGGTGAAGTCTGGAGAAATCAGGCACAAGCTTTTAGAGTCCTTTTGCAGTTGAGTCACATGGGAACTGTTTAACTCTCCAGCGACGAGTTGTGACAACACGCGTGGAGTGTCATATTTGTTTACCCGTCACCAGAGATGCTCCTTAGAGGCTCTGTGTCCCGGCCTTTTCCTGGGGGCGCATCACACAGGCACCCTCTGCCTGGCAAGCACAGAAACCACAGGCTCCCCGAAGAGAGTGGTTTCCAGCATCACCTGTCTGCACACACAGCGTGCGCCCAGGAACGGTGGGAGGCTCTCCATTTCCAAGTTCCAAGGAGCAGTTGAGGCCTGCTGCGTGAGCCCCAGGGCCATCCCCGGTGCCCCTTGGCTGCCAACCACACTACTTTGGTGTCTTGGCATTTTGGAACTTCCCAAACGCACTCCAGGCTAGCAGTGAGTCTTCAATTGCCAGCTTGCTTTCCCCGCGCTCTATTTTGTGGCCTACCAAAGTCTTTACAACAGTGATGTCCTTGTGTTACCACAGTGTCCTTTGTTTTCATTTTCCCAATTCTGGCTTTCCTGTATTCAAATCATCTCTATATTCGTTTTGAATTTTTATTACTTTTTTATGGCAGACATCAAATATACGCTTCCATATATCTTTGCTCAGAACTCTCACTATGATCAGCACTCGTGTTTCAACTTTGGCTTTTTAAATAAAATACTTAATTGCAGGTCTTTTATAAATTGGTTCATTTCTGTTTCACATTTCACTCTCTTTAGTTGTTTTGGCCAGGGATGTGTCTATTAATTATTCTTAGTCTACTGACAATTGTGCAGTAAAATATAGCAGTGGCTGCTCTGCGAACATATTCCCGAAACCCTCATTCCAGGTCCAGCTTTCGGCTCCCAAGTATTTCCTGCTTTGACCTCTTCCTTGCATTCTCCCCCGCATGTGTCTGGAACTCAGAGCACATTTGCTGTAATGGCACAGCCAGGGGGCTGTTGGAAGGAGCTGAGGCTGGCATTTAGTGACAGATGTGCCCTAGTTAGCCCGGCCACTTCCCTGTCTGAGGTTCCCAGCCGCCACCTTCAGAGGGAACACCTCGGCCTGTCTGACCTCATGCCATTTATGTCTCTGTGGGTTTGGGAAGGCGGGGTGCAGGCGTGCTCTGACATGGCGCAGGGCAGGGGTGGGTGTCCCCACCGTGTCCTGGGGGTTTTGCGTTGGCTGCCAACCTCATCGGATAGGTGGGCCTTCCTCATTCCATAGGGCTTTCAAAAGTTCTCACTTCAGAGTGTGGACAGAAGAACTTGGGGGCTCTGGTTTCACTGAAAAGCATGTATGCTTGAAATGAATTCTGCATATCCTTTAATACTCTTAGTTGGCCAAGAAATGCCACTGGTTGTGGTTGAGCAGGAGGGAGACCGGGGCACAAGGTGTGCTTGATGGCAACTTTGAATCTATGTTGCTGGGTGATGGGGATGTGTGGAGTCCTTCTCCTTGCCTTGCAGAGCTGGGCATTTGGACATTTTCAGCCCAGGACGCTGGCTTCCCAATGAGAAGGAGGTCATCTGGTCCGGGACCCTCAGCACTGAACTTGCTCTTTCAGGCCATTTGTCTGAACCCCAGTTCTCACTCCATCTCCCCAGCCCACTTCTCTTTTTGTTTAAGCCTTGTCTTCAGTCTTGTTGTTAAGAAAAAAAGCTTATGTAATCTTGGAACTCACATATTTATACGTGGGCAAGACAAATGGGGGCGTGGGGCAGTCCCATGCTCGTCAGTGGTTTCTTTTCCTTTCCTTGCTCTCTCACTCTCTCTTTCCTTCCTTCCACAAGTGTTTATGGAGCCCCTTCTATGGGTGGGACATCCACAGCTACACGGATGACAAAACACCAGATGTAGGTCTTCACGGGGCTTTGGATCTGCTGGAGGAGGTAAGGCAGGCTCGACCCGAGCTGGCCTCCCCCAGTCTCCGGAAGGGGAGAAGGTGCGTAGAGAGGCGGCTTCTGTTGGGACAGAGCACATTTTATTTGTTAAAGCGGGAACTTCAGCACCCTGCGCAGGGTGGGAAAGGGCCTGGTTTGAGGGCAGGCTGCTGGCAGGAGGGTCATGTTTACCTCTGAGTGCAGGGGACAGGAGGAGGGAGGGTAGTGCAGCCAGAGGGAGCTGGAACTGAAGGGTGCCTGCTGCCTGGGGTCAAAACCAGGCCCTGGAGATGCTCTGGACACTGACCACATGCCAGCCGCCGTCGACCCTACGGCAGTGCCCAACTTTTGATCGCATCCCCTTTTACTCTCTTAGCTGGCACCAAATGGGCAGAACCGCTGCATTCATCATAGAGAAATGAATCCAGCCCAGCATTCATCAGTGGCAGAATGGATGAATCCCCAAAACATGGTGCTGAGTGGGACAAGCCTCCCTGGGAGGTGTCTCCTCTATGGCTCCATTTATGTGGCAGTCTAGGACGGGTGAGTTGGCCATGTGGTGGCAACAAGCCACAGCAGTGGCCACCTGTGGGTGGGGAACAAGGCAGAAATGGCACAAAGGGATTTTCTGGGGTGTCAGTAAAGGTCTGTATCATGACAGAAGTTTGGGTTACAGAGCTCAAGAACATTAATCAAAACTCAGCATTATACACTTACCATTTGTGCATTCCAGTGTCGGTTGAACAGGCATTAGTGGCGTGCAGATCGAGGTATTAGGAGAAGTGCAAAGAAGTCTGTGATCTAGTAATGTGTGGACAAACCAAGGTGGACAGATGGATGGATAGGGACAGACAGGTGGGCAGATACTGGAGGAGGCAAGCTGAGAGAACGTGGGGTGTCCAGGCAGTGGGACCAGGGTTCTCTGGGCCCCACTATGGGGATGGAAGCTTTCATGATGAGATGCTGGGCTCCCCTTATCCTCGCGGGGGGCTCTCGCGGTCATAACTTGCTGGGATCGATTCCCCACCCTGGGCTTCCACGACTCAGCACCGCCTTCCTGACCACTCCGCCCCTCAGCCCTACCCCGCCACCTTCTGTTCTGTTTTCCACCGAAATGTCCTAAAAGAATTCCCAGATCAAGAAAAAGCATTGCCGGCGCCGGGAGCGCCTCCGTGCCCCCTGCAGCCACAGCCTTCCGTCCTCTCTGGGAGCCGCTGGCCCGAGCCCCTTCCTGCGCCTTCTGCTTCCCCCACCCGTATGAGCGCCCCTAACCGTGGTGATTTGGTTTCGTGGGGTTCCATGGCGGTTTCGGTGGAATCATAGGATACATATTTTTATTCTGGGGGTGGGGTGGGGTGGGGTGGGGTGGCTCTGACTCCTTTATTCAGCATTTTATTAAGAATTCATCCACGTGGGGGTGCATGGCAGTGGGCCATTCATTTCCATCGCAGTAAGTGATCGATCCCTTGGTATGATTTCATAGTAATTTATTTATCCATTCACATGTTGGTAGGCTTTTGTTTTTTTTTCCTCTAGATTTTGGACTTTACAAACAATACTGCCCTTGACCCTTTTGTACAGGTGCCCTGGGGTTTACCTTGTGCCAGGTCTGTGCCCATGTGTGAAATTGCTGGGTCACAGGGCGTGCATAAGCGTAGCTCCCTGTAATCTTAGTTTGTATTTCTCTGAGCACATTTTCACAAGTTTATTGACCTTCTAGATTTTCTCTTGTGAAAAACTGGTTCAATTCCCACCCCCCCATTTCTCAGTAAGTTGCCTCCCATTTACTTGTTAATTTGTAGGAGATCTGAATGAATTCTGAGTAAGAGCTCATTGTCTGTATATGTGATATAAATAACTTCTCTCACTCTGTGGATTGCTTTTGCATTTTTTTTACTGCATCTTCTGATAAATAGAAGTTTAAAATTTTAGTGTGGTCAAACTTACTGGTCTTTCCCTGTATGGTTAATACCTTTTTCCTTTCTTTTCATCTTAAGGAAAATTTCCCTATCTCAAGTTTATAAAGAGAAAACCCTACCTTATTTTTAAAGGTCTTTGCCTTTCATGGCAGTGAAATGATAAATGGGTTTATGAACCACACTGAATGGATGTTTTTGTATATGGTGTAAGATGGCAGTCCAGTTTCATTTTCCCCATATGGAAGCACAACTTTCCCAGCATCCACTAAAAGATGGCCCTCTCCACCGTCAGCCATGCAGCCTCCACATTAGGTCAAGTGCCCATCCAGGTTCTGCAGCCTGGGCCTGGGGTCAGTGTCCTTTTCCCAGCACCACTGCCCACTGCCTCAACTGCTACTGCTTTTCTAAGAAGCTCTGGCGGCCTTTAAGGAAAACCTTGCCTTCCTTTTCTTCCTCAGGTGAATTTCAGGTCTTCGGTATGAAGGCTGCCTTACTTCTAGTTTACCTTCACTTTTAGGGCGTAGTCCCCTTCAAGGCCTCAGCCCAAGGTGGGAACAGTTTATCAGGGTCCAACTAATCTATTAGGGTCTGAACTCTGGCATTTGTTCTCTCTTGGAGCATTTCTGAAGGAGTAGAGGAGAGAAGGAGTTGTGTCCTTCGATGAATCACTTCTAATTACAAAGCTATACTAAAGAAAACATTGCAGGATTGTGCAGTCATGGAAATGGATGAACGGAATAGACTAGAAAGAAGAAGTCTGTGTGTGACCAGTACTTTGGCATGTGGCAGAAATGGCAAGTCAGGTCAGTGGGGCAGTGGGAAGGTCTGGTGAACATAACGGAGCTGTAGATATGTTTGGCCAGAGGGAAAAAGAGGAAATTAAATCTCTCTGTCACATCATGTAAGAAGGAGCTTAAGAAACAAAACTTCATCATAATTGCCAAGAGGTGGACACAAGCTAGGTGTTCATTCTCAGGTAAGTGGGTAATCAAAATGTGCTACGCCCATACATGGGGTGCTGGTAAACCTATTAGAGGTTCCCAGGGGCTGGGGGGGCCGTAGGAAGTGGAAATTCTTACTTAATGGGTAAAGAGGATCTGTTTTGGGTAATAAAAAAGTTTTAGTAATGGAAAGTAACGATGGCAGCACAGCATTTGTAAAAGGAATGCCACTGAATCATACACTTAAAATAGTTAAAATTGCAAACTCTATGTCATGTATGTTATCAAAATTTTACAAAAAGTAAAAAAAATGTTTCTTGTCCTTTTGTTTTTAAATTTGTTTCTGAGTTTATGAAACAGTGATTTAAAAAAAACCCTGCAAAACTTAGAAGGTTTTAGTAGAAAATGTGTGTTTGGCTGATTGGATTGCATTCCAATTTTTCTGTTTGTCCTGTCACAGAATATACACCTGGGAGTTTCTCCTTTGTGTGTTTGTGGCTTTGCAGTGCCTCCCTGCAGAGCAGGTGGGGATATACCTGCTTCGTGGGCTTTGAGCCTGGCCACGGCACCTGCTTTGGCCTGGGAAAGGCTGGCAGGGGGACTCTAATAGAGGCTGGGAATGCACTCAGAAGGGGCAGGTTGGTCCCTAGAGCTTCTGCTGCCCTCCAAGAGGTGGGCACAAACCAGGTAGTCACCTGTCCCAGGTGAGAGGCCTCACCAACCCACCTGCTCGTGAGCAAGGAAAATAAGTGTTTGTTATTGTAAGTCTCCGGGTTTGAGGTTGGTTATCATGTTGCATTATTGCAATAAAATCTGGAGTGGAGAAGATTTCCTAAGAAGACACCAGGAAAGATGGGTGAGCTGGCTATATTAATACAAATAACTTTTGTTCATCAAAAGAACCTTAAAGCAAAGGAAAGGACAAGTTACATGCTGGGATATATAAATAAATGTGTATATATTTTTTCCTTTAAACTTCATTTCTAGTCAGCTCATGGTTGAGAAGGTAGTCTTGATATACACAAGAGTTTGGTTTCCAACCCACCAACAAAAGAATCCTGTAAAGTAGGAGAAAAGCATAAATGGTCCCATTTAAAAAGAAGGCAAAAAGCCTGGCTGGGCCTTTCACAGAGGATGGAGCATTTGTGCTGATCAGAGTGTGAAAAGACAATCAGGGGCTGCAAAGCAAGTCCACGCTGAGATAGCATCTGACATCCACTGGACCGGACAGCACCTTGGACTGGCCTCTACGGAGTCCCCTGGGGCTGCCCGTGGATTTGGGGGAGGCATGTACCCAAAAGGAAGGGTCACATCCTACCCATGCAGGTGGTGGGCTGTGCACCTGCAAACGTTTCTGTCTAGTTGTCAATAGAGTCTCCTTTGCCCCCACCAAGAGAAGAGGCCTGGGGGAATTGAGGTTAAACTGGGGATTTTTAAATACATTATCTTTCCCAGCACTGAGTCTGGTATTTTAAAATGGTCAGATGTGAATTGACTGCTGGACCCAGGTGATATTTCTTAAATCCCTCTACCAATGAGTAATCTAAGAAGGAGCTCGAGGCAAGGGCCTTTGATACTGCTCTGTCTTTTCCTCTCTCCATTTGAGTCCTTGCCGGCCCCATGCATGTCCCTACCTCACCACCATCGTCACCACCGTTAGGTCAGTGCAGTGAAGCAAACACGCCACGGAAAAGGCTGGGCCACCCCCGAATGCTGCCGTCTTCTGGGAGAGGTCATCACCTTCCTGATGTCCTGACTTTGGACTTCTCCCAGCCTCTAAACCATGAGCCAACACGTTCCCATCGTGTAAGCCAGCCCATTGCATGTATTTGTTTAAGCAGCGGGCAACCTAAACAGACACATTGTAGAAGAATAAAGAACACCAAAGACAAAGGAACTATCTTAAATGCAGCCAGAGAGAGAAGACATTAACAGAAGACCAATTAATCTAACTATAGACTAGAAGAGAGTAGAATAATAGCTTCAAAAAGATAAGTGAAAATGACTGCCAGCCCAGAATCTAAACCCAGCTAAAATTACCATCCAACAGTAATGGTAAAATAGTGTCTTTACACTGTAGACGAAGGCTGAGAGAGGCTTAGCTCTGAGGACCCAGTAAAAGACTTTTAAAGGGCTGGATTAGGGATAAAGAAACTGAATAAGAATGGAAGACCTGTCCAAATCTCAGCTTGGTCCAGCAGGGACCCCATTCTATGTCTTTTTTTTTGAGGTCACAGAAAGTATTTGAACAGAGACTGCATGGACAGGCAGTGAGGTCAGCCAGTGGTGAGTATCTGGGTTTGGTTTTATTGGCCTTCAATTCTATTTTCATCCCTATACTGGACAGAAGGTTGCTGTTTAGGCACAGAACCTTAAGCTAGGTTTTCTTTATCTTCACAAATGTAGTAAAACAAGAAGAGTCTCCTTGTTTATTTTCTCCCTAAGTGGAAGGGAGAAGCTTTTATAGAAAATAACTTTTTCAGCAAGTTCAGTGTATTTTTTTAACCTCTCATTTTCCCCCCTGCAATTGTGACATGTCTACACGAAATTGGCCACAGGAAGGAAGCTGCATCCCACATCCCTTTATACCCTCGATTTCACAACATGCACGCATTTAGGTGGAGAGACTGAGGCGCCATGCCCCCGCTGGCAGCTATTAAGTTGGAAGTCAAATACTATAAGGAGCCCCTAACATAGAGTGAAGGTAAGTTAAATATTAACTTTAGAGAATGAACCTCTCAGGACTGAGAGTCTAAATACTTTTGGAAATGAGCCTGAAGTGGGAGATCAACTCAATGAGATTGTACAATGAGGAAGTTAGCAGTTTAGAGAAGGGCCAGAGAAAAATAGAATGACCCTATCTCTGGTGCTGGTGGGGGTGGGGTCCCAGTGGCCTGGGGCTGCTGCTCTTGAAAGAGCCCTTTTACTTTAGGCAGGGACCCCAGGCCCATTTCCTTATGGCACTGAAGACAGCACAGCCTGGATTCAACTGCAATGCTTGTGTTGGTCCCTGCAGGTGCAGGGAGGTTCGCCTCCAACCCACTTGTACCGGTTTGAAAGGATTACGCACCCTAGAAAAGCCACGTTTTAATCCTTATCCATCTTGTGGAAGCAGCCAATTCTTTTCATCCACGTTCAGCACTGTAGTTTGGAAATGTGATGACTGTCTCCATGGAGATGTAACACACCCAGTTGTGTTACGACTTGTGTTACAAGGAGATGTGACTCCATCCATTCCAGGTGGGTCTTGATTAGTTTACCAGAATCCTTTAAAAGAGGAAACACTTTGGAAAATGTGACAGAGCCATGAGAACCATGAGAGTCCACACAGCCAGAGACCTTTGGAGACGAAGAAGGGAAACGCCCCTGGTGAAGCTTCTTGAAACAGTAATCCTGGAGAGAATGCCAGCAGATGCTGCCATGTTCGCCATGTGCCTTTCCAGTTGAGGGAGAGACCGTGACTGTCATTGGCCTTCTTGAATCAAGGTCTCTTTTCCTGGATGCCTTAGATTGGACATTTCCATAGCCTTGTTTAATTTGTACGTTTTCATGGCTTTAGAACCGTAAACTTGCAACTTAACAAATTCCCCTTTTAAAAAGCCATTCCATTTCTGGTGTATTGTATTCCAGCAGCTAGCAAACTGGAACACCACCCGTCTGTCCTGATCTGAAGTTTGCTTTAAGACCTTTTGCTCTACAATGCAGTAAATGTGTACGTTATAGGCATGATAGGTGTCACTTGCTCTATGTCCCGTTATTCCCATTCCTGTTCATTCTCCTTCATCTTCACGTGTGTCTGTGCCGCGTCCACAGACAGCGACCTTCCAGTGCCTGCTGGGCACCCGTTATTCCACGCACCTCATTTAATCTTCGCAACAGCTTCATGAGATGGGTGTCCATCTGTGTTTTGGACACAAGGAGGAGGACACAAGGCTTGGTGGGTTAAAGGGACTTGCATAGGGTGCATGGCTGGCAAGTGGTGGAGGTGGGACATGAATGCCTGTCCATGGGACCACAGGACCATGCCCTGAATGGCCAAGCTCACTGAATTAGTTAGGGTTCTCTAGAGAACCAGAATCAACAGGAAACACTTGCAAATATAAAATTTGTGTAAGTGTCTCACGTAACTTTGGGAATGCAGAGTCCAAAATCCACAGGGTGGGCTATGAAGCTGACGATTCCGATGGAGGGTCTGGACGAACTCCACAGGACAGTCTCGCCGGCCAATGCAGGAAGAGAGCCTGTCTCTTCTGAATCCTCCTTAAAAGGCTTCCAGTGATTAGATTAATATCACTCATTGCAGAAGACACTTCCCTTAACTGATTACAAATGGAATCAGCTATGGATACAGCTGACATGATCATGATTTAATTCTATGAAATGTCCTCATCGCAACAGACAGGCCGATACTTGCCCAACCAGACAAAAAGATACCACCGCTTGGCCAAGTCGACACATGAACCTGACTATGACACTCACTTGTCTTGGGAGCCGCCCCCCCATGGGGTCCTGTTGCTTCGGTGATACAGCTGGTGATGCAGACTCACTGCCCTCCTCCAGGGTCTGTGGGAGGGGACCAAGTCCAGCCACCAAGAGGCCTTTCTCATTGCTCGCACCTCTGCTGCTCTCGTTGACCTGACATCTTTACCGTCTTTTATTTATTAGTATAGCAAAGTAATTGGGGTGGAAGCAAAAAACTGGAGTGATTCTTTCCCATGCTATTAAGCATTAGAGCTTGAAGAAGTCTTAGAGACCATAAAATTCAAACTCATTCTTTAGATGAAGAAACCAAGGTTCATGGAAGAGGAAGAAGCTGAATAGGATGATGTATCGGTTATCGTTGCTGCATAACAAACAAACCCAAAATGTAGTGGCTTACAGCAGCAATGCTTTATTTTTTCTCATGATTCTGTGGGTCAACTGGGTGGTTCTTCCCTGGTTACATCTGGGCTCGTCCACATGACAGCAGTCCCCTGGGAAGTTGTTCATCCTACACATCTTCAAATAATGAAGCATTTTCCAAGAGGGTGAAAGCAGTGCTGTGGACCTTTCAAAGCCTAGCCTTGGAAGTTGCAAGTCATTTCCACTCTATCCTGTTGGTCAAAGTGTGTCGCAAGGCCATTAAAGGAGGGGAGAAATTGAGCTCAGCTCTCGAGGGGAGAGCCAACATGCACACCCCAGAGGGAAGTGAATGTGGAGAACCATGGCTCATTAGAGGTCATCAGTGAAACAACATCTACCTAGATGGCATGGCCAATTCAGGGCAGAGTCAGAACTCGCACCCAGGACCCCTGACTCTCAGTCCAGCATCCCTTCCTATCACAGCATGCTGCTCTCACATCCCGTGGGACTTCCAATAGTATGGATTTTTCAGGAGTTTCCCTAATTCACCAACAGAGTACACGTGCCCAACACGAGTCACACTCACAGACATGCTTGCGAAGTGTTTCTTCCCCGGCATCCTGAGTTTGGGGAGACAGTGACCCCACAGTCGTGAGTGCAGGGCCACGATGGGCAGGCAGGGACTCACGATCCTATTCACAGAGGTGCTGGCGCCACCTTCCCAGGTCAGCCCCACCGTTAGGAGGAGGACACGAGCCGACCTTACAGGCTGCATCTCTGTCTGCGACCTTGAGCACTGACACTGGGCATGGGCCCTGACTTGCAGATTGTGGACTGCCCTGTGCGTGCATGTGTGTGTGCATGCATGTGTTTGTGTTTCAGGGTAAGGGCACTCTCAGGGTCTGGGAAGCCTGGCTCTGAGGAGGGAAGAGGTGGGAGGGGGGAGGAGGCTGACCCTCGGCCAGGTGCATGTCCACCCCATGGCAGTAGCTGGTGGCCCCAGGAGGGTATGGCCATCCGTGACCTGATGTCCAGAACCTGTGCGTGTGATCTTTTTTGGAAAAGGGTCATGCAGATGGAGCTAAGGACTTTGTGGTGAGATCACCTGGGATTATCCAGGTGGGGCCCAAACTCAGTGACAAGTTCCTTGACAGAGACACATGGAGGGGATATGCAGAGGGGGCGGCTGCATGGAGCCGGAGGCGGGGCCTGCAGTGATGTGGCCACAAGCCCAGGAGCCACAGCAGCGCCGAAAGGCCAGGAGGGAGCCTCCCGCAGGGTCAGAGGAGCGCGGCCCTGCTGACACCTCGACTGCCCACTTGTGGCCTCCGGAACTGGGAGAAATACAAACGTCAGTTGTTTTGCACCAGTCCATTCGCGCTCATTTATCCCGGCAGCCCCTGTACGTTCAAGCACGTGCGAACTCGGACCTCCTGGGACGGCATGAGCGGCGCTGGCTCGTCCCCCGTGCTCACCTGCACCTACCTGCTTGTGAGGTGTCCCTTCCCTGGGGAGAAAGAAAAGGCCCTAAGCTCGGGGTTCTGGTCCCCTCGGCAGCCCCCTGCGCGGGGCTGGACTCTGTTTCTCGCAACCCTGGGACACTACAGGCCGGGAAGGGGCCTCATCCTGGGGGCCTCTTCACAACGGCCCCTCTACTCTCCTTCCACCTGGAGACTCGGCAGGTTCCCGGGGGAAAAGGGCGCACCTGGCCATGACCCTCCTCAGTCTCCTCGGGGCCTCCTGAAGGGGACTCTTCCACCTCTGGGGGTTTCAAGCTTTTGGAAACCATTAGGTAGTTTCTCCCCAGCAGAAAGCTGGGGACCCACTGGAACTATTCGATGTATGACTCCCCAGTGTCAATAGGCGCTCCTGTGGGGTGGGTCATTTCCCATTTTTGTTGGCCCAGCACCTCTCCTCGGGTCTCCTGGTACTAGGGCTTCTCTTCCTTTTGGGAGGTCTTCAGGTGGGGAGAGCCCAGTGCTCACATCCAGAGATGTCTTGGGACCCAAGTGGGGCAAATGTAGGCCTTCTTGCTAGAGCTGTTGGGAAAGATGTTCTCTTTCTGTCGGGGGAGAATGGACTGAATTGGCAGGCAGTTGGTCGGTCTGCAGCTGCCAGAAGTCAGACTTTGTGTAGGCAAAAAGCACTTGTCCAAGAGATGGAGGGAGCTATAGAGCCCTGACAACAGCCTGTGAGGTCCTGGATCCAACCATGCCTGAAACGACATTAACCCCTGAGCTTTCCACTTAAATAAGTTTATAAACTCCCTGTATCTGTTAGGCTGCTCGAACTGTCATCTGTAAAGAGATTCTCCTGGCTAATCTACATCTATATTCTACTTTATGATGTCCTCTTTGTTTTCTACATCCTAGTTCCATCTAGGATGGACCTTCAAGAGGCCTGCTTTAGTTTCCTGGCTGCTAAAATAAATAGCACACAGTGGGTTGGCTTAAACAACAAATTCATTGCATACAGTTTTGAGGTTGGGAGAGGTCTAGAATCAGGGCACAAGCAAGATGATGCTTTCTCCCAGAAGACGGTGGCATTCTGGGGCTGGCTGCTGGTGATCCTTGGCCCTTAGGTTTTCTGTCACATGCCAATGCATGTGGCAACCTTTCTTGGCCTCTCTGGGTTCTGTTGCCTTCAGATTCCTTCCAGTGGCCTTCTCCCTATGTGTCTGAATTTCATTCTCCTTATAAAGGATTCCAGTAATAGATTAGACACATCCTATGTTCATTGGGCTACATCTTAACTGACGTCACCTCATAAGATCTTATTTACAATGGGTTCACACCCAGGGACATGAATTAAGGACATATTTTTCTGGGGTACAGAGCTCCATACCAGCACTGAGTTCCCTCACCATGGTCAGGGTCTCCACCCCGCAGCCTTCCCCACAGCAGTTGCCATGGTCAGTCTCTTACTCCACTGAGCAGAATGAGCCCCCAGACCTCCTACTCCTGCAGGGATCCTTGAAGATGTCTGACATGCCCTGCCCCACCTTCTTTGCCTGTCCAGGAAGACAGGCTACATTGTTTTATTTCCTGTCTATGTGTCACATTGTGGCATTTTATTATATTTAATCCAGACCACCAGCTCCTGGAGAGCTCCAGCTATGTTTTACTCCATTTCACATCCCCAACCTGTGAGGGACGGGCCCACACTGGGCACTTGGAATCTTTTTCGTTAAATTGAGTTGCTTCCTAATTGTGCCTCACGCTGAGTGCCCTGTAGGATTCATTGTGAAATATTCCAAGAGGCATGAAGTGAGACTTCCAGTAAATCTAGAACGATTGCCCCTGGGCATATAAACTGTTCCCCACACTTTATCTTTTCTTGTGGGGCTGATGGACAAAATCCCATATCTATGTTTTCCAGGTCTGTCTCCCACAATGACCCTGTATTCCTGCAACCTAGAAAGGACTGTTGACAGAACTGCCCTAAGTTTGAAACATTCTCTCCTTTTACTCTTTCCTTCCATTCGCAGGTGGTGCATTAAGAAAGGAGAACACACTTGCACCATCTTTTAACCCAAGGGTTTTCTAGTTGGTCTCAGGAGCAGCAAGCTTACATACGCAAGCATCATGGTCCTGACGTGGCATCATGCTGTGGGTGGTACTAGGCTGTGAGCTGAGAATCAGGGCACACTGGGTTAGGGAGGCTAACCTCTGTGAGGACCCCTGGTTTAGAGAACTGCTGGCCTAAACACCGAGCCTACTGCCAGGACCACCACTGACCAAGGGGAGCTGAACTTTCCAGCTGCAGAGTGAGAGCCTTTGGGCCTTCTCTTCTAGATACTTCTTTTTTCTTAGTGAAATCAGAATACGATCAAGGAGATGTTGAGGTTTGAGGAGGGAGGAGAATGTGTGAGATAATTCTCCAGGAGAGTGGGAGAGGAAAAGGATGGAGAAATGGTGGCTGGGAAGTGGGAAAGGCTTGCTTGAAGGTCAAGGTCTTGATGTAAAGGGAGGTCACCCAGCTGGCCATGAGCTCTCCTTGGCCTTGTTCAGTGCTGGCTTTAGACATGGGGAAGGCAGATGTAGCATGTAACTGGGCTTGGTGTTTGCCAAGTGGGTCAGTCTCTGTGGGAAAAGGTTCCCCTTCCTTTTCTGCAGAATGGATGTTACCTCCTGCTGCAGATTGAGGGTAGTTGCTTTGAAGGTGGGGGTGGAGGAGCTCAGGTACCTAGGTCAGCTCAGAACATCCTCACCAGGTCCCAAGTGGGTTAGTCAGGGTTTACTTGAGAAACAGAGCCAACAGGAAGGATCTGTAAATATGAGATTTATAAAGTTGTCTCATGCAACTGTGGGAATGGAAGAGTCCAAAATCTGTAGGCAAGCTGTGAGGCTGATGGCTCTGATGAAGGGTCTGGACGAATGCCACAGGAGAGGCTCGCTGGCTGAAGAAGCAGTGAAAAGGTCTCTCTTCTTCCTTAAAAGCCTTCAACTGATTGAATTATCTGGTTGTGGGAGGCACAGTTTAGTTGATCACAGATGTAATCAGCCATGGATGCAATCAACTAATGATTTAATCCACTAGCCTTCTGGTTTATCAACTAACCATGAAATATTCTTCCAGCAATTCTCAAACCAGTGCTTGTCTGACCAGACATCTGGGCATAATCACTTGGCCAAGTTGACACCAGAACCTCACCATCACACCAGTAAACCACATGAGCATTGGTTGGGAAACTTTGTTGAAATGTACTTTTCTTCAAGGCTACTCTTAATTTCAATTTGATCTCATGCAATATGTGGCAGGAGGTGAGGGGCAGGTGGGGAGTTGGGTGGAGATTTAGGGTGCACTGGCATCATTTGCCCCATATTTGTTCCCCCTGCCAGAGCCCATTGTTTGCACTAAGGATTACCTGTGCATGACCTTAACCTCCAAGACAGAGCTCTATCAGTACATTCATGGCAGTGGCATGGAAGAACCATGTGCTGAACAGATGGGGGTTCCTGGAAGTGTAAGTCCTCAAGAAACTTACCTTCTGGTTGTAAGCAGATCAACTGAGACATGAGCACAGGGGCACGTATGAAATTTCATCAACTCTAAAGCTATTTCTCGTCTAGACCCGGTGACCACGACCAAGCGGGGCTTGTTCTCTCCCCTGAAGATGGGCAATGGGAAAATACCAGGAACCAAGAGGTTTGCAAATGAGTTTCTGTCTGTGCTGTGGGATTGGTCCTGACAGGTGTATTCCAGAATGTCTGTGACTCAGGCAGCTGGCGGGACTCCCCCAGTCCTCTGCTCTGAGAAATGGTGCCTGCTGTTCAGTTTCTTTATCATTTCAGTTTCTTTATATCCTACCACCCTGTTACTAAAAGCTGGGCCTGAAGAAAAACTAGGGATGTCTGGTGCTTTGGGCTTTGCTGCTCAGAACTTTTCAATGCTTGTGGATTAGTTGGATTAGGGTGTCCTCGAGCTGGGAGCTGTCCCAACTCATGCCTGGGAGACTTCGGAAATGCACAGCTGGCAAGTCACAGACCAGAGCCCTTCCCAACCGGATGGTCATCACCCAAGGACAGTGACACTCAGGCATTTTAGACGCCACTGGGCCCATCCTCAGGACCCTCCCTGGGGTGCTCCTGCCTCTGTCACTATTGACAGATCCTTTCACCTCTGGTTCCCTGACAGGAGATTTGTAGGCTACAGAACAGTGCCAAGGAGGTGCCTGCAGTTTGGGTGTGCACTGGATGGTTGGGAGTGAAAGGGAGAAAGGAGTGGAGGAGAGGAGATTTTAAAGGAGACAGAATTAGGTGGGAGTGACCTAACTCAGTGTTCTCACTGGAGGTGATTCTGTCCACAGGGGACATGTGGTCATGTCTGGAGATATATTTGGTCATTTTACTGGAGTGGGAATGGGGGTATCCTGTGGTTCAGGGCCAGGGATGTTGCTGAATATCCCAGAATGCACACATGGTCTGTCCCCCACCATCCAGCTCCCAATGTCAACACAGCCAAGGCTGATAACCTCTGGTGTGACTCAATGGACTGGTTGAAGCTGAAAGGTCAAGGAGGCCACTTATCCCCACATAAGTTCTCGGCGGAAAACTCATCTGACTTGAAATTGCTTTGGTGGAAACAGCACTGTGTTCCCCCAGAGCTCCAGCTGGTGGGGCCTGACATGCCATTCCACCTTTGGGAGAATCATGGCAATGGAACATATCTATCTGGACTCCTTTTCATTGTCCTCTTGTCCAGACAGGAGAAGGTATGTCCGTCATTTTCCCCTTAACACAATGACGCTGCTGTCCATTTCATCTCTCTTTGGATGATGACAGTTTGGACCTTTTCTTCAATGGTGACACGATGGCTCTGCCCTGCATCTCAGAGGTTTTAGGGATCTGGAATCAGCGGGGTAGCCCTATTATTGATGGGGGCTTCCATGGCAGTGCTGATGGTTCGTGTCAGTGCCCCCCTTGGGGACTGCAGTTTCTGCTAAAAGCCCGCACTGCAGAGCTTGACATCTTGCTGGCCAGAAGCTGCCCTTTGAGGCTCAGCCCACGGCAGGTGGTCTTCTGACTTTCCCAGGGGTCTCAAGGCAGGTGGGTCCCAGAGGTGGGTGGGTCTCTGTGCTGTGTCAGAATTAGGCCTCTCTGGGTGAAATCTGAGGACCTGGTACTAGTGCTGTGAGACCTTGGGGCAGGAGGAGTCAATCAGGAGAGAGGCAGGTCTGGACATGCATGGAAACTCATGGATGGGACTGGCTGGGTTTAGGCATTTGTGGGAAGAGCAAAGGAACCCTGGAAATCTTCAGAAAGGCTATGGCAGTGGAGCGATGGCAACAATTGTCTCCTGCTGGGATGGGAGATGGGGACAGCACTAGCCTTTGCGGACGACAATCCAGGAGGTGGTGCCAGGCCCTGTCTTGGGGGTTCACTAGCTACTTCAGAGGTGAACGAGGACCTTCTGGAAGCTGAGACCTGAGCTGTGTGTTGGCAGTGAGATCCTTTTCCCTTTCCATGGGCGTCATCCATGATGCATGATGCCCTCTGTGGACCACTTCTCTTTTCAAGACTGCCCTCAGTGGAAACTTCAGCCAGTGTCACTGGACAGCATAGGATGCAGGGTGGGAATTTTGTGCAGTGTCCGCAGGATGGATGAACTCCAAGTCTGGGAGTCCAGGTCTGGATGTCCACCGGGACCTCATTTTGGGAAATCTATGCTGACTTGACAGCTGAGTACTACAGCCCCTCTGGACCATGTGGTCAAAGGACTCTAATCAGAAGAGAACCGAGAGTCTTGGCTGGCATCCTGGGAGAGAGCCCTGGCAGGTTAGGGGCAAGGGGACAGGGGCACTCCAAAAATTCTGCACAATGTTTTGCTTTTACTCACCCAGGTTTAGAGGAATCTTCTGGCAAAATGAAGCTGAAATCTAACCCTCCACCCCCAGCAGTTCTCTGGTGACAGCAGGCTATGGACATGCCCTGGATGGCTGACTTTGTCAGCTACCTGCACTGCGCAATGCATTTTGGGGCATAGCTCTGTTAAAGTGTCATTGGTATACAATAAAATTCACCAATTTTAAGTGCACAGTTTGTTGTATTTTGACAAACACAGAATCATATATTCACTACACTCATGATACTACAACGACTTGCTCACCCCAGAAGCTCCCTCCTGGTCCTTTGCAGTTAATCCCCTTTCCTTCCCCCAGGCTTCCTGGGAACTGCTTATCTGCTTCTCATGCCTGTGTTTTTTTACGTTACTGTAATTGTTTATAATGGAATCATACACTATGTACTTTCCTGTGTCTGGCTTTTTAAACTAAATAGAATGTTTTTAAGATTCATCCAATCCGTTGCAGTTTCAGGAGTTCATTCCTTTTACTGGTGTGTGATTTTACTGTGTGAATGCATCACGACTGGTTAACCCATTCACCCATTGATAAACCTCTGGGTTGCTTCCAGTTTTTGGTGATTATGAATAAAGCATTCATTTATTGTTATTAATGTGGAAATTAATGGTTTCTTTCTCTTGAGTAAATACCTACAAGCAGAATGGCTGGTTCATGTGGTAACTTTATGTTTATCTTTTTAAGAAAGTGCAAACTGTTTTCCAAAGTGGTTGTACCATTTTGCATCCCCACCAGCTGTGTATGAGTTCCATTTGCTCTGCATCCTTGCCAAGACTTGGCACTATCAGTCTTTCAATTTAACAAAAAATATTCTTATTGAGAAATAGTCACACACATATAGTCCATCCAAAGTATACAATCAGTGGCTCACAATATCATCCCATAGTTGTGTATTCATCACCATGATTGTTTTTAGAACATTTGCATCACTCCAGAAAAAAGAATACAAAGAAAAAAACTCATATATCCCATACCCCACACCCTTCACTCTCATTGACCACTAGTATTCCCTTCTACTCAATTTTTTTTTACCCTTTATCCCCCTTCTGTTTATTTTTTTACTCATCTGTCCATTCCCTGGATAAAAGGAGCGTCAGACACAAAGTTTTCGCAATTACACAGTCACATTGTAAAAGCTATATAGTTATACAATCTCCTTTAAGATCAAGGCTATTGGAATACAGTTCAACAGTTTCAGGTACTGCTCTCTAGCCACTCTAATGCACCATAAACTAAAAAGGGATAACTGCATAATGCATAAGAATAAACTCCAGGATAACCTCTCAACTCTGTGTGAAACCTCTCAGCCACTGAAAATTTATTTTGTCTCATTTCTCTCTTCTCCCTTTTGGTCAAGAAGGCTTTCTCAATCCTGTGATGCTGGGTCCTGGCTTCTTCCTGGGAGTCATATTGCACGTTGCCAGGGTGATTTACACCTCTGGGAATCACGTCCCATGTAGGGGGGCGGGCAGTGAATTCACCTGCCAAATTGGCTTAAAGAGAGAGGCCACATCCGAACAACAAAGGAGGTTCTCTGGGGGTGACTCTTAGGCATAATTATAAGCAGGCTTAGCTTTTCCTTTGCAAGAATGAGTTTCACAGGGGTGAACCCCAAGATCAAGGGCTGAACCTATTGAGCTGGTTGTTCCCACTGCTTGTAAGAGTATCAGGAATTACCCAGGTGGGGAAGTTTAATATTTCTTTCTTTCTCCCACGTCCCTCCAGGGGGATTTGCAAATACTATTTTATTCTCTGCCCAAGTACTCTGGGTTGTAGCAGGGCACACTGACCTGTACAAACCAACAAGATCATGCTTCTTATTTTAAGATTACATGTAAATATGGTATTTGAATAAACTGACCATACAAGTTAAATTAGATAGTGTGCTACCAAAAATATAAATTTTGCACCAAATAAACATCTCTCCCTTTGGTCTCACACAGAAGTTGAAGTTTTAAAATAGAGATCATATCATTCTTTACCCTGTATTCTGGTATATCTTAGTCCTATCCAGATCAGCTTCATTCATATCTCTAGTCAAAGTCTGATCACTTTTTCAACTTTTTGAACAGCTGCTATATGGGGTAATGCTGACTTTCATAGTCTTTTAATTTTTAACCATTCTAGTGACCAGGTAGGGTATCTCACTGTGGTTTTAATTTGTATTTCCTTAGTGACCAATGATGCTTTATGTGCTTATTGGCTATTTTTATATCTACTTTGAATGATGTTATCTGCTGAGATAATCAGCATATTTTAAAAAGTGGATTATTTGTTTTCATATTATTGAGTGGCAAGAGTTCTTTATATGTTCTGGATACAAGTCCTTTGTCAGATATATGTTTTGAAAATATGTTTTGCAAATATTTTCTGTGCCTAACATTTTCATTTTTTCCTCACAGTATCGTTTGAAGAACAGAATTAAAAAATTTTTGACGAAGTCCAGTCTTTACTTTTTCATACTTTGCTCTTTTTGCTTCCTATTTAAAACATCTTTGCCTAACCCTAGGCCACTTAGATTTTCTCCAGTATTTTCTTGTAGACGTGTTACAGTTTTAGCTCATATTTACGTCTTAGACCCTTTTGAAGTTGATTTTGTGTATGATGCAAGGTAACAGTCATGTTTCATTTTTTTCCCTCTATGGATATCCAACTGTTCCATTACCCTTTGTTGAAAAGGTTACATTTTCCCTATTCAAGTGCCTTGGCTCCTTTGTTGAAAATCAATTGCCCATGTATGTGTAGGCCTATTTCTAGATATTCTGTTCTGATTTTACTAGAAAATATAAGATTGTCAAAATAATATACTTACCTGAGATGCTAATTAAAATATGTCCATTCACTCTGAGGACTGTAGTCCTTTTTCTGTGGGCAGGTTTGTAGTGTCCTTTGCTCAAAAGCATTAAATAACTGGATCCAATTTAAATATTGTAATTTATGGAGACAAATGATCAAAATGGTGTACTCCCTTTTGAGAACAAGACACAAAAACCTGAAAAATATGCCTAGCCTCTATTTCCGTATTTCTTTATCTTATCCATCTCCCAGGTCAATGAGTATCCAAGAAAACCTCTGATGCAAACTTACAGAGTTTAAGCGCTTGTTTCAAGTTAAGGTCTCCGTGTCATTGTGCCTTAGTGCCATTTCTTTATATCCAGGAATATCTTTAAACCCTCTTTGGTTGACCCAGTGTCAGACATAAATGTATCTTACTGAATTTCTGTTCCTTTGCATAGTAGTTAGCACAGATGGTTCATCCATTGTACCTGATTTCTTGTTCCGCGATGTGTCCAGCCCTCCATTCTCACCGCCATAGTACTGGATGCCCACAGGGCAGCGTATAAGAGTCAGCCAAGCAGGGCTAGTAGGAAGAGCTAAGGGTGGTCAGACTATGAGAGATTGCAATGGGTCAGAAGTGTGCCAAGAAAGGACCTGACCCTTGAAGGGTGGAGAGAGTTCAGAGGGGGCAGAAAGGAGGCAGGATGTTGCAGGAAAAAGTAATGAGATAAAAAAGGGGTAAAAGGGTGGAAGACAGCAAGCAGTATTCTCAGGGATCATGAATGGGCTGGGCTGGGGAAGAAGGTTTAGACAGTGAAGTGTGGGGAAACGGGGTTGGTGAGGCACATGGAGCCTGATTATGGACGTGGCTGGGGAAATTCTATGGGTGCCAGAGAGCCATGAGAATCCAAGCACTTCTGTGAGGTGTGACAAGCAGAATCACCACTTTCTTTTTTAAAATCATGGAAGCAGTGCTCTGAGAATTCACGCCACATGCAGTCCATGGCTCTCAAGACAGAATTGGCACTGACAGCCTCTGAACATAGGTCTCTCTGATCTATGCTGGAACTGGTATTCTGCCTCCTTCATTGTACAGAGGGAAACTGAGGCTTGAATGGGAAAGAGAAGCATCTTTATATGCTTTGTGAGCTGCTCTCAGCTGAAGATCAGACTTCCATTTTGTGTAATTATGATCTAAACTAGAACTACCCAACAGAAATATGAGTCATACATGGAAGTTTAAGTTTTCTAGTAGCTGAAAGGTTTTAAGATATGAGGTATTTGAGAGAAAGGAAAGTAGACGAAATGATTTTAAGTGAGTGTGCTTTATTGGCTACACTCCCGGGCAGAGCTCACCGAACCCAAGATGGAGTGAGGTGAGTCTATGCACGGGCTTTGGCAAGTGCAGTTTTTAAGGGCAGGGGTTAGGTGCTGGCATGAAAGGGGCAGCACATTAAACAAAGGATTATTATGCTAGAGGGTTGAGCAGTGGGTGGTGAAGACCTTGGTTGTAACGATTCACCTCCCGTTTGGAAGTAACTTCATGAGTTCAGCCATAGAGCCCTCCCTTATCCCCGCAACCTAACAGTAGCCATGTTAAAAAAGTAAAAAGAAACAGGTGTGATTAACTGTAATATATGTTATTTAGCCCAATACACCTAAAACAATATCATTTCAACATGTGGTTGACACAATAATCATCAATAATATACTCCATACTCTTTCCTCCTATTGAGTCTTTGAAATCCGGGGTGTATTTTACACCACAGCACATCTCAATTTGAACCTGCCACATTTCAAGGGCTCAGGAGTCACATGTGGCTAAATGGCTATTGCAGATAGCTCAGGCCTAAACTCAGGCTGAAATTCCCGCTGAAGGCCAAAGAGCTCTGAAGGGAAAACATTCTCCCATCTTCCTACAGTCTTCTGCTCACTAGTTGGGGTGCCAGAAATAAGAGCCATTAAAAGATGATGAACTGTGTAGGGGAGAGAAGACCAGCGTCAAGAGGATACTGAAGCAGAGTTTTAATTTTTAAATAGTAAATGAGTGAGTTGGCTTGGAGAACAGGTGAAGCTGAGGAAAGTGCGTGGTTTACTTAAAAAAATACTCTACTCTGTGGCCTACAAATACAATGTAATTTCCATTTGAAAAAAAAAAAAAAATCTAAGGAGAGAAATGAAGCAGCAGGATTGTATGTGTGAGGGAGGGCTGAGCTGAGGGCCTCTGCCGCACAGCGCCACTCATGCAGGCTTGAGGGTCAGCGAGGGCAGAGCGACTCCTGCCCGATGTCCCAGGCCCGCACAGGGGCTTCACCTCTGCCTGCTCAGAGCCCCGCCAGGCACTGGCACTGCGTCCGCAGCAACCCAACCTCTCCACGTGCTTCTTCCATGGCCGCCAGCAACCCAACCTCTCCACGTGCTTCTTCCATGGCCGCCAGGCAGCAGGGTCTCACCGACTTGGGCGCTCCACGCGCCATTCTGGGACTGGGGAAGGACGGAAAGGGGGAAGAAGCAGGCTGCAGCGAACGGCTTCTCTTTCGCGGCTGCGTCGGCGTCAGCGGGACCCTCTAAGGCCTCCACCGCGCTCCTTCCACCACGCAAGCCGCCGCGCTTCCCTCCACATTTGCGCTCAGGCACGGTCATGTGACTCCCGCTGGCCAAGGACATGCAGGAGGAAGTGACGTCACGCCCGGGCGGAAGCTCAGTCGGTGGCCGCGTGTGGCGGGAGGTTGAAGTGAAGCAGAATCGTGCAGACGCTTGCTGTGGGTGAGTGCGAGTGAGAAATAGATTTTGATTGTTCTGGGGGTCGTTTGTGACCACAGAATAATCCTGCCTGACAAGTAAATACTTTTTTGAAAAACAACAACAAATGTTGGTGAAAAAACAGTGCACGAATGCGGGGTAGGGGTGGGGTAGGGGTAGGGGGAAGGCAAAAACAGTTTTGTGTCTGCGTCCTAAGATCATATTTTCATTTTTGCGTTCCCGTTATTCTTTATCATATGCATAGAAACATAGATACTCTCATACTGTATTCTGCTTGTGTAAATGTATTTTGTGTATGATACATGTGTGTGTGTGTGTGTGTATGATATGGTATAGTATGGTCTTGTCTAGGACTAACCACCCTTTTGTGTTTCAAAGACCAGTAGGAAAAGAGAAAACCCTGGGGAGGGGAATTCATGCTTTTAACTTTGTAATAAGGTGTTTAAAAAAACCCAACTACTGTAGAATAACATCATTATTTATAAAAGAAAGATTATTTTAGCTTCCCAAATTATGAAGAATAGCTCAGAGTGGCCTTTGTCCCAGAACCACCATTTGAAATCCCCAGAAAGGACATAGGGGTGGAATCAGACAGTTTCAAGATGAAACACGGGTTCTGTCGCTTTCTTCTTTAAACCCTTTGTTCTCTCTGAGGCTTCGTGTTCTCATCTAGTGGATTCTATCCCCACCCCATTTCTGAGCTGAAGCTGCTTGCATCTTATTTAGTTGTGAAGTTTGCTATTTTTAAGTGTACAATTCAGTGACATTAATTACATTCACAATATTGTTCAGCCTCCACCACTATGTATTTTACAAATTTTTCATCACTGCAAACAGAAACTCCGTGTTCATTAAGGAATAGCCCCCATCTTTCCCTCCCCCAGCCCCTGCTAACCTTTAATTGACTTTCTGTGTCTATGAATTAGCTTTTTCTAGATATTTTATATACTTGGAGTCATACAATATTTGTCCTTATGTGTCTGACTTCTTTCACTCAGCATAGTACTTTCAAGGTTCATCGATGTTCAGGATCTCATTCCTTTTCACACTGAATAGTATTCCACTGTATGGAGAGACCACATTTTGTTTCTTCATTCATCTGGCGATTTACACTAGGGTTGTTTCCACCTTTTGGATATGTGAATAATGCCTCTATAAACATCGGTGTATAACTATCGTGTTTGAGTCCCTCTTTTCAGTTATTTTGGGTATGTACATAAGAGTGGGATTGCCAGTCCACATGGTAATTCTTTGCTTAATTTTTTAAGGAACCTAAATGACAATCTGCTCATCTTTGATCCATAAGACTCTTATACATATGCCGGAAAGGAGAGTGTATGCTCAGGGCATGTCCCTCTGTCACCCAACTCAATTTACGCCCTCTCCTGAAAATGAAGGTGCCTGACGGGCTGGGGACTGGCTGAAGTATCAGCAGTTCTCCCCAGGTCCTTTTCTTCCCCTTAGATTATCAGCACATGCTGGTCTCCCCAGTTCTCCTCCATCTTGCTTTGTTTACCCCTCTCTTAGCTCCATTCTTTCTCAAATGTTTACTTTTAAACTCTCTTCCTTGCTTTCTTTCAGATCTTTGCTATTTACCTCAAGGAAATCAGCCTCCTCTTTTTCTTTCCGCTAATGACTACAAACCCTTCAGAAAATCCTTTGTCAGACTGATAAGCTAAGAGCGGTAGTGATAGCACTACCTTAGCACTGATGTGAGACCCTAGGGGTAAGAATTGACTAGTGACATCAATCACAGATACTCTCTCTTTTTTTTTTTATTAGAGAAGTTGTGGGTTTATACAACAATCTTGCAGAGAATGTAGGATTCCCATATATCATCTATTTTAGTTTGTTAATGCTGCCAGGAAGCAATGTATCAGAAATGAAATGGCTTTAAAAAAGGGAATTTATTAAGTTCTAAGCCCATAAAAATGTCCAAACTAAAGCATCTAGCAAAAGATACCTTAACTCCAAAGAAAGAAACGATGACATTTGGGCTTTCTCAGCTGAGAAGGCACATGGGTGCTAGCTTTTCTCCTCAAGCTTCTTCAAACTGCTTCCCGGGGGTTGTTTTCCTTCTGCATCTCCAAAGATCTCTGGCTGTGTGGGCTCTGTCAGCACAAAAGTTTTTTCTCAAAAATGGTTCCCTCTTAAAGGGCTCCAGTAAGCAACACCACCTTTAATAGGTAGAAACACATCTCTGTGGAAACCTAACAAGCCACCTAATCAAAAGGTATCACCCACAATTGGGTGGGTCACATCTCCAGGGAAACAATAAAAAAGATCCTACCCAGCAATATTGAAGGGGGTTTAAAGAAAATGTTTTTTCTGGGGCACAAAACAGTTTGAAACCGGCTCACATATACAACCTAAAATTTCCTCTTTTAACCCTATTCAAATATATAATTCAGTGCTGGGTTAATTATATCCACAATGTTGCGCTGCCATCACCACCATCCATTACCAAAATTTTCCATTAACCCAATGGTTTTAAATTTACCATTTAAACCTTAATTCCCTATCCCCTACCCCTACCCTAACCCCTCGTAGCCCATATTCTAGATTCTGACTCTGAGTTTGCCTCTTCTAATTATTTCTTGTCAGTGATGTTATACAACATTAGTCCTTTTGTGTCTGGCATGTTTCACTCTACATGATGTTTTTAAGGCTTATCCATATTACTGCATGTTATCAGAACTTCCTTTCTTTTTATGGTTTATAATATTTTGTGTGTATGTACACTACATTTTATTTAGGTATTCAGTGTTTGATGGACACTTTGGTTGCTCCAGCTTTTAGTAATTGTGAATAACGTTGTTGTGACCATTGGTGTGTGAATATCTGCTCAAATCTCTGCTTTCAATTATTTTGGGTGGGGTTGGGTAATATAGTAATCCTTTACTTAACTTTCTGAGAAACTGCCAAACTGTCTTCCACAATGGCTACATTATTTTACATTTCCACCAGCAATGAATGAGTGCTCCTATTTCTCCACATCCTCTCCAACACTTATACTTTTCCATTTTTTAATAGCCATTCTGGTGGCTGTGGAATTGTGTCCATTGTGTGTGTGTGTGTGTGTGTGTGTGTGTGTGTTTTCGTATGGGCAGGCACCAGGAAACTAACTCAGGTCTCTGGCATGGCAGGTGAGAACTCTACCTGCTGAGTCACTGTGGTCTGCCCCTCATTGTGGTTTTGATTTGCATTTCTGTAATGACTGCTGATGTTGAGCATCTTTTCCTATGCTTTTTGGCCATTGGTATATCTTCTTTTTAGAAAAGTCTAAGACTTTGGCCCATTTTAAAATTGGGTTGCTTGTCTTTTTGTTGTTGAGTTGAAGGATTTAAAAAAATAAATCTTTGTTTACTGATATTCAATGATTTATACCCCTATATACAGTCACCATAAAGTTGTATTCTTTTTAGTTTAGGAAGGCATATTTCTACAATCTATTTGGAGTTATTGCCAAAAAAAAATCTTCTGGATATTAAACTCCTATTGGGTATATGGGTTCCAAATATTTTCTCCCATTGTGTAGGTTGTCATTTTACTTTCATAATAAAGTTCTTTGAGGTACAAAAGTTTTAAATTTCAACGAAGTCCCATTTATCTATTTTTCTTTTGTTGCTTATGCTTTGGGTGTAAAGTTTAAGAAACCATTACCTAACACAACATCCTGAAGATGCTTCCATGTTTTCTTCTAGGAATTTTATAATTCGGTTTCTTATGTTTAGGTCTTTAATCCATGTTGAGTTGACTTTTTTTAAAATTAATTAAAAATTTTTTAATACATAACAACAAACACAAACATTCTTACCATGTGATCATTCCGTTCTACATATATAATCAGTAATTCACAATATCATCATATAGTTGTATATTCATCAACATGATCATTTCTAAGAATATTTGTATCAATTCTGAAAAAGAAATAAAAAGAAAACAGAAAAAAACTCATACGTATCATACCCCTTACCCTTCCCTTTCATTGATCACTAGCATTTCATTCTCCTAAATTTATATTAACATTTGTTCCCCCTATTATTTATGTATTTATTTTTATTAATTAAAAAAATTAACTAACACAACATTTAGAAATCATTCCATTCTACATATGCAATCAGTAATTCTTAATATCATCACATAGATGTATGATCATCATTTCTTAGTACATATGCATCGATTTAGAAAAAGAAATAGCAAGACAACAGAAAAAGAAATAAAATGATAATATAGAGAAAAAATAAAAATAAAAATAAAAAATACAAAAATATATAAGAAAAAAAACTATAGCTCAGATGCAGCTTCATTCAGTGTTTTAACATAATTACATTACAATTAGGTAGTATTGTGCTGTCCATTTTTTTTTGTTTTTTTTTTAGAAATCATACCATTCTACATATGCAATCAGTGATTCTTAACATCATCACATAGATGCATGATCATCGTTTCTTAGTACATTTGCATCGGTTTAGAAGAACTAGCAATACAACAGAAAAAGATATAGAATGTTAATATAGAGAAAAAAAATAAAAATAATAATAGTAAGAACAAAACAAAACAAAAACCTATAGCTCGGATGCAGCTTCATTCAGTGTTTTAACATGATTATTTTACAATTAGGTATTATTGTGCTGTCCATTTTTGAGTTTTTGTATCTAGTCCTGTTGCACAGTCTGTAACCCTTCAGCTCCAATTACCCATTATCTTGCCCTGTTTCTAACTCCTGCTGAACTCTGTTACCAATGACATATTCCAAGTTTATTCTCGAGTGTCGATTTACATCATTGGGACCATACAGTATTTGTCTTTTAGTTTTTGGCTAGACTCACTCAGCATAATGTTCTCTAGGTCCATCCATGTTATTACATGCTTCAAAATTTTATCCTGTCCTAAAGCTGCATAATATTCCATCGTATGTATATACCACAGTTTGTTTAGCCACTTGTCTGTTGATGGACATTTTGGCTGTTTCCATCTCTTTGCAATTGTAAATAACGCTGCTAGAAACATTGGTGTGCAAATGTCCGTTTGAGTTTTTGCCCTTAATTCCTTTGAGTAGATTCCCAGCAATGGTATTGCTGGGTCGTATGGCAATTCTATATTCAGCTTTTTGAGGAACCGCCAAACTGCCTTCCACAGTGGTTGCACCATTTGACATTCCCACCAACAGTGGATAAGTGTGTCTCTTTCACCGCATCCTCTCCAGCACTTGTCATTTTCTGTTTTGTTGATAATGGCCATTCTGGTGGGTGTGAGATGATATCTCATTGTGGTTTTGATTTGCATTTCTCTAATGGCCAGGGACATTGAACATCTCTTCATGTGCCTTTTGGCCATTTGTATTTCCTCCTCTGAGAGGTGTCTATTCAAGTCTTTTTCCCATTTTGTAATTGGGTTGGCTGTCTTTTTGTTGTTGAGTTGAACAATCTCTTTATAAATTCTGGATACTAGACCTTTATCTGATATGTCGTTTCCAAATATTGTTTCCCATTGTGTAGGCTGTCTTTCTACCTTCTTGATGAAGTTCTTTGATGCACAAAAGTGTTTAATTTTGAGGAGTTCCCATTTATTTATTTCCTTCTTCAGTGCTCTTGCTTTAGGTTTAAGGTCCGTAAAACTGCCTCCAATTGTAAGATTCATAAGATGTCTCCCTACATTTTCCTCTAACTGTTTTATGGTCTTAGACCTAATGTTTAGATCTTTGATCCATTTTGAGTTAACTTATGTGTAGGGTGTGAGATATGGGTCTTCTTCCATTCTTTTGCATATGGATAGCCAGTTCTCTAGGCACCATTTATTGAAGAGACTGTTCTGTCCCAGGTGAGTTGGGTTGACTGCCTTATCAAAGATCAAATGTCCATAGATGAGAGGGTCTATATCTGAGCACTCTATTCGATTCCATTGGTCGATATACTTATCTTTATGCCAATACCATGCTGTTTTGACCACTGTGGCTTCATAATATGCCTTAAAGTCAGGCAGTGCAAGACCTCCAGCTTCGTTTTTTTTCCTCAAGATGTTTTTAGCAATTCGGGGCACCCTGTCCTTCCAGATAAATTTGCTTATTGGTTTTTCTATTTCTGAAAAATAAGTTGTTGGGATTTGATTGGTATTGCATTGAATCTGTAAATCAATTTAGGTAGGATTGACATCTTAACTATATTTAGTCTTCCAATCCATGAACACGGTATGCCCTTCCATCTATTTAGGTCTTCTGTGATTTCTTTTAGCAGTTTTTTGTAGTTTTCTTTATATGGGTTCTTTGTCTCTTTAGTTAAATTTATTCCTAGGTATTTTATTCTTTTAGTTGCAATTGTAAATGGGATTCGTTTCTTGATTTCCCCCTCCGCTTGTTCATTGCTAGTGTATAGAAATGCTACAGAGTTTTGAATGTTGATCTTGTAACCTGCTACTTTGCTGTACTCACTTATTAGCTCTAGTAGTTTTGTTGTGGATTTTTCCGGGTTTTCAACGTATAGTATCATATCGTCTGCAAACAGTGATAGTTTTACTTCTTCCTTTCCAATTTTGATGCCTTGTATTTCTTTTTCTTGTCTAATTGCTCTGGCTAGAACCTCCAACACAATGTTGAATAATAGTGGTGATAGTGGACATCCTTGTCTTGTTCCTGATCTTAGGGGGAAAGTTTTCAATTTTTCCCCATTGAGGATGATATTAGCTGTGGGTTTTTCATATATTCCCTCTATCATTTTAAGGAAGTTCCCTTGTATTCCTATCCTTTGAAGTGTTTTCAACAGGAAAGGATGTTGAATCTTGTCAAATGCCTTCTCTGCATCAATTGAGATGATCATGTGATTTTTCTGCTTTGATTTGTTGATATGGTGTATTACATTAATTGATTTTCTTATGTTGAACCATTCTTGCATACCTGGGATGAATCCTACTTGGTCGTGATGTATAATTCTTTTAATGTGTTGTTGGATACGATTTGCTAGAATTTTAGTGAGGATTTTTGCATCTATATTCATTAGAGAGATTGGCCTGTAGTTTTCTTTTTTTGTAATATCTTTGCCTGGTTTTGGTATGAGGGTGATGTTGGCTTCATAGAATGAATTAGGTAGTTTTCCCTCCGCTTCGATTTTTTTGAAGAGTTTGAGGAGAGTTGGTACTAATTCTTTCTGGAATGTTTGATAGAATTCACATGTGAAGCCGTCTGGTCCTGGACTTTTCTTTTTAGGAAGCTTTTGAATGACTGATTCAATTTCTTTACTTGTGATTGGTTTGTTGAGGTCATCTATGTCTTCTTGAGTCAAAGTTGGTTGTTCATGTCTTTCCAGGAACCCGTCCATTTCCTCTAAATTGTTGTATTTATTAGCGTAAAGTTGTTCATAGTATCCTGTTATTACCTCCTTTATTTCTGTGAGGTCAGTAGTTATGTCTCCTCTTCCATTTCTGATCTTATTTATTTGCATCCTCTCTCTTCTTCTTTTTGTCAATCTTGCTAAGGGCCCATCAATCTTATTGATTTTCTCATAGAGCCAACTTCTGGCCTTATTGATTTTCTCTATTGTTTTCATGTTTTCAATTTCATTTATTTCTGCTCTAATCTTTGTAATTTCTTTCCTTTTGCTTGCTTTGGGATTAGTTTGCTGTTCTTTCTCCAGTTTTTCCAAATGGATAGTTAATTCCTGAATTTTTGCCTTTTCTTCTTTTCTGATATAGGCATTTAGGGCAATAAATTTCCCTCTTAGCACTGCCTTTGCTGCGTCCCATAAGTTTTGATATGTTGTGTTTTCATTTTCATTCACCTCGAGGTATTTGCTAATTTCTCTAGCAATTTCTTCTTTGACCCAGTTGTTGTTTAGGAGTGTGTTGTTGAGCCTCCACGTATTTGTGAATTTTCTGGCACTCCGCCTATTATTGATTTCCAACTTCATTCCTTTATGATCCGAGAAAGTGTTGTGTATGATTTCAATCTTTTTAAATTTGTTAAGACTTGCTTTGTGACCCAGCATATGGTCTATCTTTGAGAATGAGCCATGAGCACTTGAGAAAAAGGTGTATCCTGCTGTTGTGGGATGTAATGTCCTATAAATGTCTGTTAAGTCTAGCTCATTTATAGTAATATTCAGATTCTCTATTTCTTTGTTGATCCTCTGTCTAGATGTTCTGTCCATTGATGAGAGTGGTGAATTGAAGTCTCCAACTATTATGGTATATGTGTCTATTTCCCTTTTCAGTGTTTGCAGTGTATTCCTCACGTATTTTGGGGCATTCTGGTTCGGTGCGTAAATATTTATGATTGTTATGTCTTCTTGTTTAATTGTTCCTTTTATTAGTATATAGTGTCCTTCTTTGTCTCTTTTAACTGTTTTACATTTGAAGTCTAATTTGTTGGATATTAGTATAGCCACTCCTGCTCTTTTCTGGTTGTTATTTGCATGAAATATCTTTTCCCAACCTTTCACTTTCAACCTATGTTTATCTTTGGGTCTAAGATGTGTTTCCTGTAGACAGCATATAGAAGGATCCTGTTTTTTAATCCATTCTGCCAATCTATGTCTTTTGATTGGGGAATTCAGTCCATTGACATTTAGTGTTATTACTGTTTGGATAATATTTTCCTCTACCATTTTGCCTTTTGTATTATATATATCATATCTGATTTTCCTTCTTTCTACACTCTTCTCCATACCTCTCTCTTCTGTCTTTTTGTATCTGACTCTAGTGCTCCCTTTAGTATTTCTTGCAGAGCTGGTCTCTTGGTCACAAATTCTCTCAGTGACTTTTTGTCTGAGAATGCTTTAATTTCTCCCTCATTTTTGAAGGATGATTTTGCTGGATATAGGAGTCTTGGTTGGCAGTTTTTCTCTTTTAGTAATTTAAATATATCATCCCACTGTCTTCTAGCTTCCATGGTTTCTGCTGAGAAATCTACACATAGTCTTATTGGGTTTCCCTTGTATGTGATGGATTGTTTTTTTCTTGCTGCTTTCAAGATCCTCTCTTTCTCTTTGACCTCTGACATTCTAACTAGTAAGTGTCTTGGGGAACACCTATTTGGGTCTAATCTCTTTGGGGTGCGCTGCACTTCTTGGATCTGTAATTTTAGGTCTTTCATAAGAGTTGGGAAATTTTCAGTGATAATTTCTTCCATTAGTTTTTCTCCTCCTTTTCCCTTCTCTTCTCCTTCTGGGACACCCACAACACGTATATTTGTGCGGTTCATATTGTCCTTGAGTTCCCTGATACCCTGTTCAAAATTTTCCATTCTTTTCCCGATAGTTTCTGTTTCTTTTTGGAATTCAGATGTTCCATCCTCCAAATCACTAATTCTATCTTCTGTCTCTTTAAATCTATCATTGCAGGTATCCATTGTTTTTTCCATCTTTTCTACTTTATCCTTCACTTTCATAAGTTCTGTGATTTGTTTTTTCAGTTTTTCTATTTCTTCTTTATGTTCAGCCCATGTCCTCTTCATGTCCTCCCTCAATTTATCGATTTCATTTTTGAAGAGGTTTTCCATTTCTGTTCGTATATTCAGCATTAGTTGTCTCAGCTCTTGTATCTCATTTGAACTATTGGTTTGTTCCTTTGACTGGGCCATATTCTCAATCTTCTGAGTGTGGACCGTTATCTTCTGCTGCTGGCGTCTGGGCATTTAGTCAGATTTCCCTGGGTGTCGGACCCAACAAGGTTGTAAGATTTTTCTGTGAAATCTCTGGGTTCTGTTTTTCTTATCCTGCCCAGTAGGTGGCGCTCGTGGCATACGTAGTCTCTAGTGTTTGGAATGGATCCCCCTGGTCACCGTTCTCCGCGGCCTGGGGATTTCCGATCCAATTCTCTCCGTTGTTTCAGGGGCCGCGCGTGGTGGGGGCGTCAGCCGCTGTGGCTTGAGGGGACCCTGTGGCTGGTCGCCGGCCGCAGCGGGCCCGGGGAATTCGCCACCGGACCAGGAAGTCGCCCGTGGGGGAGGGGCGTCGGTCACCGGCCGCCGCGGCCTGGGGAATTCCCCACCGGACCAGGAAGCCGCCCGCGGGGGGGGGGCACTGCGGCTTGGATAGCCCTCTGATCCAAGACTCGCGCGGACTCGAAGCCGAGACTAGAAGCCGCCCGCAAAAGAGGGGCGCCAGTCTCCTCGGCTTGGGAAACTTGCATCTCCGAGACTCTCAGCCGGCCCAGGAAGGAGGGAGGGAGTAGCTCCGACCGCCGCAGCTGCCGCTGCTCGGGAAATCGTGCGCCGCTCGGGGATCTCACCGCAGCCGAGTCTCGCAGTCAGACTAGCCAGTCCAGAATGGGGTATGCTGTGTGTCCATTCCCTGCCGTAGCCCCGGGAGCTGTTCTGCACTGTTTCAGTTCACCTAGTAGTTGCTTTGGAGGAGGAGGAACTAAGACGCATGTACCTTACTAAGCTGCCATCTTGGAACCCTATCCTATTATTTATTTTTAATCCGTATGTTTTACTCGTCTATCAAAAGGTAGATAAAAGGAGCATCAGACACAAGGTTTTCACAATCACACAGTCACATTGCAAAAGCTTTATCATTATACAGTCATCTTCAAGAAACATGGCTAATGGAACACATTTTCAGGCACTTTCCTCCAGCCTCTCCATTACACCTTAACTAAAAAGGTGATATCTATTTAATGCATAAGAATAACCTCCAGGATAACATCTAGACTCTGTTTGGAATCTCTCAGCCACTGACACTTTGTCTCATTTCACTCTTCCCCCTTTTGGTTGGGAAGATTTTTCTCAATCCCTTGTTGCTGAGTCTCACCTCATTCTAGGATTTCTGTCCCACGTTGCCAGGAAGGTCCTCACCCCTGGGAGTCATGTCCCATGTAGACTGGGAGGGTGGTGAGTTTGCTTGTTGTGTTGGCTGGAGAGAGAGGCCACATCTGAGCAACAAAAGAGGTTCTCTTGGGGGTAACTCTTAGGCCTAATTTTAAGTAGGCTTGACCTATCCTTTGTGGGGTTAAGTTTCATATGAACAAATCCCAAGATTGGGGGCTCAGCCTATAGCTTTGATTGTCTGCACTGCTTGTGAGAATATCAAGAATTCAACTTGGGGAACAACTCTGGACAAACCTAATCTCAGGTCCTACTCAAGGTTCCATGTATTTATGGTGTTCAGTTAAGCTGTCTACATAAGTTATATTAGGAAATACACTAGTCAAAACATAAATTTTGTACCAAATAAACATTTTTAATAGCAGCCATTCTTATAAGTGTGAGGTGATAGCTCATTGTTGTCTTAATTTACATTTCCCTTATAACCAATGAAGATAAGCAGCTTTTCATATGCTTTTTTTTAAAAAACTTTTTTTTATTGTATAGCATAATATACACAAAACAAAGACATAAAAAAGCAATAGTTTTCAGAGCACTCTTCAACAAATAGTTACTGGACAGATCCCAGAGTTTGTCATGGGCTACCATACGGTCCTCTCAGATTTTTCCTTCTAACTGCTCCAGAATATAGGAGGCTAGAAAGCTTAAATATTTTTTTATTATCACAATCCACTTTTTTTGTGAAAAATAACATATATACAAGAAAGCTATAAATTTCAAAGCACAGCACCACAATTAGTTGTAGAACATATTTCAGAGTTTGACATGGGTTACAATTCCACAATTTTAGGGTTTTACTTCTAGCTGCTCTAAAATACTGGAGGCTAAAGGAGTTATCATTTTAATGATTCAGTATTCCTATTCATTTGTTAAATCCTACCTTCTCTGTATAACTCCACCATCACCTTTGATCTTTCCATCTCTCTCTTTAGGGGTGTTTGGGCTATGGCTATTCTAAGTTTTTGATATTGGAAGGGTCTGTCACTAATATGGGGTAGAGAGATAGAACTGTCTGATGTTATGGAGAGACTGGGCTAGGTTTCAGGACTTATCTGGACCAGGGACCCATCTGGAGGTTGTAGGTTTCTGGAAAGTTACTCTAGTGCATGGAACCCTTGTGAAATCTTTTATATTGCCCTAAGTGTTCTTAGGATGGCTGGAATGGTCCTGGTTGGGGGTTGGCAGTTTATGATAGGTAACAAAGTATAACTGAAGCTTGCATAAGAGCAAACTCCAGCGTTGCCTCTTGACTCTATTTGGACTCTCTCTGCCACTGATACTTTATTAGTTACACTTCTTTTCCCCCTTTTGGTGAGATGGAATTGTTAATCCCGGGGTGCCAGGTCTGGATATATCCCTGGGAGTCCCCTCTCATGTTGCCAAGAGACTTTCACCCCTGGATGTCGTGTCCCATGTAGGAGGGAGGGCAATGAATTCACTTGCAGAGTTGAGCTTAGAGAAACTGAGACCACATCTGAGCAACAAAAGAGGTCCTCCAGAAGTAACTCTTAGGTATGCCTGTAGGTAGTCGAAACTTCTCTACTACCTACATAAGCTTCACAAGAGTAAGCCTCATGATCGAGGGCATGGCTTATTGATTTGGGTGTCCCTAAAGTTTGACACAGTGTCAGGGAATTCCCTTATGGTAAGGTTTAATAGTTCCATATTTTTCTGTCATCCCTCAGGGGACTTTGCCAATACTTTTTGATTATCTGGTTAATATACTCTAGGATGTATACAGGCATGGCAATAATGTATACAGGATGAAAGGACCTCTTTCTTTTTCTGTGCTCCCTGTGTTTCAGTTGTTCAAATGAGCTATACAGATAGGTTGAATTAAATTATGCACTGCAGAAAATTTTAGTTCCAGACCAAATAAACGTTTCTTCCATTGGTCTCAAAGAGTATGTGTGGTTCTAAAATAAAGGTACTATCTTCCTTACCGCAGTGTAATGAATTACTTTAACCCCAACCTGTTCGGCTTTGTTCTTATCTCTAAATAAGATGTTATATGTATAAAACAGCCTCTCAAAATCCAGAAGTAATAATCCCCACTCTGGATTTACTGTGTCTGCTCTAAAAGCTTACAATCTAGGCCTCTGTTTTCTTATAAGTATTTTCTCAAGGTGACCATACCATTCTTGTTCTTTTGTTTCTGGCTTATTTTGTCTCACCAAATGTTCCACATGCTCATTCACATTGTTGCATGCCTCACAACTTCCTTTTTTGTAGCAACACAACCTTTCTTCATTAGTATACACCATCGTTGGCCAATCTACTTCTCTGTCAGTGCATCCTTTAGCCACCTGCATTCATAGGGCATCATCTATAGGACCCAAAGTCCACAGTCCATCAACATTCTCAATTTTAGATAATTTCATTATTCCCAAGAGAAAGAAAACCAATAAACACACCTTCACCAAATAGGAAATCTAAACCTCCTCTTACCTCTTGTCCCTCCCCCCATTATTTACCTGTGCTATTGCTGTGATAGTGCTGATGGTTTCCTTTTGGACATAGCTCATAGCATGCAATAGCAATTTCCCCCCTGTATGCTGGACTTAAACACTCTGAACAAGAATCATATCTCTGAAGTAATTCTTGCGAGAACAAATTCATATTTCTAGTGTCAATCAGTGAGACACGTAGGTCTATACAACCCCTTTCAATCTTGTTCATCCTCAATATGGTAATATTACTTATAGACCCACTAGAGAACCACCTTCACTCCTATCTATTCTAACTAACTGTACATTGCAGTTCAACCTCATTAGTTAACGACTCACCCATCTCTTGCTTCTATGTATCTCTAAGTCCCCTATATTCTGTATTATAAGCCTCCGATTACACCTTTATGCTGGTCATAAAAGTGGAATCATACAGTCTCTGCCCTTTTGTGTCTGGCTTATTTCACTCAGCATTATGTACTTAAGGCTCATCCATCTTGTCGTGTGCTTCAGGATGTCATTTTGTTTTACTGCTGCATTGTATTCCATCGCATGTATATACCACATTTTGTTGATCCACTCGTTTGTTGATGAGCATTTGGTTTGTTTCCATTTTTTGGTGATTGTGAATAATGCTGCTATGAACATCAGTGTGCAAATGTCTGTTTGTGTTGTTGCTTTCAGTTCTTCTGGGTATATACCAAGTGGTGCTATTGCTGAGTCAGAACAACTTGATGTTTAGTTTCCTAAGGAACTGCCAGTCTTCCACAGTGGCTGCATCATTATACATTCCCACCAGCAGTGGGTAAGTGACCCAGTTTCTCCACATCCTCTCCAACACTTATAGTTTCCTGTTTGTTTAATAGCAGCCATTCTTATAGGTGTGGGATGGTATCTCATTGTAATCTTGATCTGCATTTCCCTTATAGCCAATGGAAATAAGCATCTCTTCATGTGCTTTTGAACCATCTGTATTTGCTCTTCAGAAAAATGCCTGTTCATATCTTTAGTCCATTTTATAATTGGGTTGTTTGTTCTTTTGTTGTTGAGTTGTATGATTTCTTTGTATATACAGGAAATCAAATTTTTGTCCGATATGTGATTTCCAAATATTTTCTCCCATTGAGTTGGCTGCCTCTTGTCTTTTTGACAGTCTTTTGAGTTGCAGAAGCATTTAATTTTGAGGAGTTCCCATTTATCTTGTGCTTTGGGTATAAGGTTTAGGAAGCTGCCTCCTATTACTAGATCTTGAAGATGTTTCCCTACATTTTCTTCTAGAAGCTTTATGGTGCTAGTTTTTATATTTAGGTGTTTGATCCACTTTGAGTTAATTTTTGTGTAGGGTGTAAGAGAGGGGTTCTCTTTCATTCTTTTGGCTATTGATAGCCAGTTCTTCTATGCCCAATTATTATTATTTTTTAAAATTTATTTATTAATTAAAAAAATGAGGAAACAAAGTAAAACAACATACATAATCAGTAATTCACAATAGCATCCCTTAGTTGCATATTCATCATTTCTTAGAACATTTGCATTAATTCAGAAAAAGAAATAAAAAAACAATAGAAAAAGAAATAAAACGAACACAGGAAAGAAAAAAAAAAGATTATACCTACCATACCTGTTACCCCTTGCTTTCATTGATCACTAGCATTTAAACTAAATTTATTTTAGCATTTGTTCCTCCTATTATTTATTTTTATTCCATATGTTCTACTCCTTTGTTGACAAGGTAGATAAAAGGTGCATCAGACACAAGGTTTTCACAATCACACAGTCACATTGTGACAGCTGTATCATTATTCAATCATCCTCAAGCAACATGGCTACTGGAACACAGCTCTACATTTTCAGTCCATGCCCAATTATTGAAAAGACTATTTTGTCCCAGTTCAGAGGATTTGGGGGCCTTGTCAAAAATCAGTTGACCATAGATTTGGTGGTCTATTTCTACTCTCTCGATTCAATTCCATTGGTCAGTGCTTCTGTCTTTGTGCCAGTACCATGCTATTTTGATCACTATGGCATTATGATAGGTTTTAAAGTCAGGGGGTGTTAATCCTCCCACTTTGTTCTTCTTTGTTAGGATGCTTGTAGCTATTCGGGATCCCTTTCCCTTCCAGATGAATTTGGTATTTAGCTTTTCCAAATCTTCAAAGTAGGTTGTTGGAATTTTGATTGGTACTGTGTTGAATCTGTAGATCAGTTTTGGAAGTATTGACATCTAAATTATTTTAAGCCTTCCTATCCATGAGCAGGGAATGTCTTTCCACCTATTTAGATCTCCTTTGATTCCTTTTGGCAATGTTATATAGTTTTCTGTGTACAAGTCCTTTACATCCCTAGTTAAGTTCATTTCTAAGTACTTGGTTCTTTTAGTTGCTATTTTGAATGGGATTTTTTCTTTTTGTGTATAGAAATGTTACTTATTTTTGCATATAAATTTTATATCCTGCCACCTTGCTGAATTTGTTTATTAGCTCAAGTAACTTTGCTGTAGATTTCTCAGGATCTTCCAAGTATAGTATTATATCATCTGCAAATAATGAGAGTTTTACTTCTTCCTTTCCAATTTGGATGCCTTTTATTTCTTTGTCCTGCCTGATTGCTCTAGCTAGAACTTCTAACACAATGTTGAATAATGGTGGTGACAGTGGGCATCCTTGTCTTGTTCCTGATCTTAGGGGGAAGTCTTTCAGTCTCTCTCCATTGAGTACAATGCTGGCTATCGGTTTTCCATATTTTCCTTTATCATATTGATATATTATGATTATTGATATATTTTGATTCCTATCTTTTGGAGTGTTTTTATCAGAAAAGGATGCTGAATTTTGTTGAATGTTCTTCAGCATCAGTCTAGATGATCATGTGATTTTTTTTCCTTTTTGATTTGTTAATGTGCTGTATACATTAATTGATTTTCTTGTGTTGAACCATTCTTGCATTCTGGGTATAACCACACTTGGTCATGGTGTATAATTGTTTTAATGTGTTGTTGGATTTGATTTGCTAATATTTTATTGAGAATTTTTGCATATATGTTCATTAGGGAGATTGGCCTGTGGTTTTCCTTTCTTATATCATCTTTACATGGTTTTGGCATTAAAATGATATTAGCTTCATAAAATGAGTTAGGTAGAGTTCCTTTTTCCTCAGTTTTTTTTGGAAAAGTTTGAGCAAGATTGGTGTTAGTTCTTTTTGGAATGTTTGATAAAATTCCCCTGTGAAGCCATCTGGCCCTGGGCTTTTTTTTTGTAGGAAGATTTTTGATGACTAAGTCTTTATACTTATGATTAGTTTGTTGAGATCTTCTGTTTCTTCCTGAGTCAGTATAGTGTGTTTGTGTGTCTCCAGGAATTTGTCCATTTCATCTAAGTTGTCTAGTTTGTTGGTGTATAGTTGTTCATAGTATCCTCTTATGATTTCTTTTATTTCTTCAGGGTCTGTGATAATGCACCCCTTCTTGTTTCTGATTTTGTTTATTTGCATCCTCTCTTGGTTTTTTCTTTGTCAGTCTTGCTAGTGGCCTATCAGTTTTATTGATTTTCTCAAAGAACCAAGTTTTGGTTTTATTGATTCTTTCTATTGTTCTTATGTTCTCCCATTCATTTTTCTCTGCTTTAATCTTTGTTATTTCTCCTCTTCTGTTTGCTTGGGGTTAGTTTGCTGTTCTTTCTCTGGTTCCTCCAGGTGTGCTGTTAAGTCCTTTATTTTTGCTTTTTCTTGTTTTTTGATATAGGCATTTAGGGCAATAAATTTCCTTCTCAGCACAGCCTTTGCTGCATCCCATAAGTTCTGATAAGTTGTATTCTCATTTTCATTCATCTCCAGAAAGCTACTGATTTCTCTAGCAGTTTCTTCTTTAACCAAGTGGTTAAGAGTGTGTTATTTGATCTCCATATATTTATGAATGTTCTCATTTTTGGTGGTTATTGAGATCCAGCTTCTATCACATTGTGATCAGAGAAAGTGCTGTGAATAATGTGAGTGTTTTTAAATTTATAAAGACCTGTTTTATGCCCCAGCCTATGATCTGTCTTGGAGAATGTTCCATGCGCACTGTAGAAGAATGTATATCCTTGTGCTTTGGGGTGCAATGACCAGATATGTCTGTTATGTCTAGTTCATTTATCAAGTTATTCAACTTCTTTATTTCCTTGTTGATCTGTCTGGTTGTTCTGTCTATAGAGGAGAGTGGTGTAGTGTTGAAACACCGATCGCTCCCTTCAGTTTTACCAACGTCTGTCTCATGTACTTTGGAGCTCCTTGATTGGGAGCATAAACATTTATGATTGTTATATTTTCTTGGTGAATTGACCCTTTAATTAGTATATAATTCTTTGTTTCTTATGTTATCTTTATGGTTAAAGTCTATTTCGTCTGATATTAGTATAGCTACTCCTTCTTTCTTTGGGTTATAGCTTGCGTGGAAAATCTTTTTCCATCCTTTCACTTTCAATCTATTTGTATCCTTGTGTTTAAGATGAATCTCTTATAAACAGCGTATAGCTGGATTATGTTTTTAAATACATTCTGCCAATTTGTATCTTTTAATTGGTACGTTTAGTCCATTAACATTCAAGTTATTATTGAAAAGATGTTTCTTGAATCCACCGTCTTATCTTTTTTATTTTATTTGTCAGATCTATATATTCTTTTCCCTCTTTCTGTTTGTATTCTTTAAGTTACCCTTAGTGGTTCTCTTCAATTCAGTGCCCTCTTCCAGACCTCTCTCTCCTTTTTTTTTTCAGCTGGCAGAACTCCTTTTAGTATTTCTTGTAGGGCTGGTCTCTTGTTGACAAATTCTTTCAGAACTTCTTTATCTGTGAAAACTTTAATCTCTCCCTCAGTTTTGAAGGACAGCTTGGCTGGGTACAGAATTCTTAGCTGGAAGTCTTTCTCTTTCAGAATCTTGAATATATCATACCTTTGCCTTCTTGCCTCCAAGGTGCTAGTTGAGTAGTCTGAACTCAGTCTTATTTGGTTTCCCTTGTATGTAGTAGATTGTTTTTCTTTTGCGGCTTTCAGGATTTTCTGTTTCTCTTCAACATTTGACAGACTGTTTAGTATGTGCCCTGGGGAAGACCTATTTGGATTTATTCTGTTTGGAGTTCATTGGGCTTCTTAGACTTGTTTATTTATGTCCTTTATGAGGGTTGGGAAGTTGTCCCCCATTATATCCTCACTACTCTTCCTAGCCCTTTACTCCTCTCTTCTCCTTCAGGGACACCAATGATTCTTATATTTGTGTGCTTTGTTTTGGCTATCATTTCCCTAAGGTCCAAATAATTTTTTCCATCTTTTTTTGCCATTTGCTGTTTTGAGTTTTCTAATTCAGTTATCCTGTCCTCTATATCACTTATTCTTTCTTTTGTCTCTTCAAATCTGGTGTTGTGTGCCTCTAGTATGTTTTTTATTTGGTCAACAGAATCTTTAATCTCTGTGATATCTGCTATTTTTCTGTTTATTCTGTCAAATTCCTCTTATGCTCTTCTACTGTCTTCTTGATCTCCTTTATGTCATTTGCTATCTCACTTATTTTATTAAGTAGAGTTGAATGAACATCTTTGATTAGTTGTTCCAATGTCTGTCCCCCCTCAGGTGTTTTAATTTGGTCATTAGGCAGGGCTAATATATCTGTCTGCATTGTGAGATGCTTAGTGATCTTCTGTTGTCTTCATGGCATGTAAATATCTTGATTGATTTACTTTGGGAGCTGATTTCTTTCAGTTGTCTAAGGCCTTGTGTTTGTGGGATGGATGTACAGCAGGAGCAGGGTACGGGGTGGGGCACTCGGTGCAGTGATTTGTTTCAGGGCAGGTGTAGGTGCAGGTTGGGGATGTTACGCTGATGCTTGCGGGTGCCCAGCGACCAGGGAGAATGTGTGTGTGCTGGTCTAAGGCACAGAGCTCTTTGTACGCATGTGTAGAGCTATGGTAGCAGGTTGGAGTTATGTCTTCGTGAATTGGGGGCAGATGTGACCCAGTTGTGGGGCTGAGGGCCGTGTGCAGGCATGGTTCTAGGACTGCTGTAAAGTGCAGTTCCCAGAGCTGAATGACGTGTTTGGGGGCCTGTGTGCATGCCTGGGCCTAGGCATGCCACAAACTGATGCGTAAAGCTGGGGGCGGGGGCGGGGTGGGATGAGGCTGTGTGACACTGTGGCTGGGGGGCAGGGGTAGCCTAGGTATGGAGGTTAGTGCTCGCAGCCTTTATGCACTGGCAGCAGTCTGAAGGAAACAGGGAGGGGGAGGCAGTGCTTGGGAGGGGTGCAGGAGAGGTGGGTTGGACTGCACTTGGGATGGGGGTGTGGGGCAGGTCCGTGTACTGGGGGCTGGTGGGGTGGGGGCGTCTGGAGTGCGGGAAATGGGAGCAGGTGACAGGGTTCGGGTGTGTGGGATGTGGGGTGAGTCTCTGGTCTTGGGGCTGCGCTGGTGAGGGTAGCGTGTCCAAGGAACGTGGCCTGGCTTACGTCCTAGTCCCGGCTCTCATCCGTCCGTGCACTCCCGCAGGCCCTGCGCCTCTGCCCTAGGCTCTAGCTCTCTGTCTTTCAGTTCCTTGGCCTCTGCGACCAGGGTGCTGCATGTGGTGCAGAAGACTCTCCCAGGTCAGCGTACTCCCAAATCACCACCTCAAGTCGCCCTCCTGTCCCTTCTCTAACTTTTCCATGGAGCCGGGCTAATCTCGAGCTACTCTATTTGGCCATCTTCCTGGGAGTATTCATATGCTTTTTAGCTGATGATTTACTTTTCATATCTGCAAAGAAGGCTGCTGGAATTCTGATTGGAATTGTGTTGAATCTGTAAAATTGCTTTGGGTAAGGTTGACATCTTAACGATATTTAATCTTCTGGTCTGTGAACACGGGATATTTTTCCATTGATTTAGGTATTCTTTGATTTCTTTTAGTAATGTTTTTTAGTTTTCTGTGTCTGGTCCTTTACGTCCTTTGTTAGATTTATTCCTAGATATTTGATTCTTTTAGTCGTTATTGTGAATGGATTTTTGTTCTTGATTTCATCTTCCAGTTGTTCATTGCTTGTATATATGAACACTGTTGATTTTTGTGTTTTGGTCTTATACTTGGCCACTTTGCTGAATTCATTTACTAGTGCTAGGAACTTTGTAGTGGTTTTTTCAGGGTTTTCTATATATAGGATCATGTCATCTGCAAATAGGGAAAACTTTACTTATTCCTTTCCAGTATGGATGTCTTTTATTTCTTTTTCTTACTTAATGCTCTGGCAAGAACATCCAGGACAATGTTGAATAACAGTGGTTACAGTGAGGACTGTCACACAGCCTAGAAAGTGTGCAGATATCCACTTGAAATCTCAGCAAAATGGCTATGCACTTGGTTATTTTCCCCTGACAGTTTTTAAATCAAGTATTAGTAATTGAGTAAACCTTGTGATAGGCAGAATAAAGCTTCCTCCCCACCAAAGATGTCAATGTCCTAATCCCTGGAGCCTGTACATGTGTTACATTACATGGCAAAGGGGATTCAAGGTTGCAGATGGATTTAAGATTGCTAATCAGCTGACATTAAAATAGGGAGATTATCCAGATGGACCTAATTAATCACAAGGGTCCCTAAAAGTGAAAGAGGGAGGCAGAAAAGCGAGCAGGAGATATTGTAACCATGGAAAGAAGGTATGAGAGATGCAGTATGTGGGCTTTGAAGATGGAGGAAGGAGCCACGAGCCAAGGAATACACGTGACCTCAGAGATGGAAAGGGAAGAAAAGAGATTCACTCCTACAGCCTGTGGATGAACCTGTTCTTGCCAGCACCTTGTTTTTTGCCTAGTGAGACCTGTGTACAGCTTCTAGCCTCCAGAATTGTAAGATAATAAATTTGTGTTACTTTAAACCACTAAATTTTTAACTTGTTACAGTAATAATAGAAAAACCATGTAATATTTAACCATTTTTTACTCATTTTTTTGTTTCATTTAATAGAATGGCAAAAGAATTGCATTCCAAATTTATATTTTATTTTGGACTAGCGTAGGAATATACCCACCATCTTAAAGATTGTTATTACCATTAGAAAGCAACTCATTGAAGTTTTTACATAACCTGTGAGTATGGGCTTCCCAATTATGAACAGAATTTCTATAGAATAGATTTTCTCTACTTAAATCCATTTGATAATATGCCATATGATAAACATCACCACACTTGACTGCATACCAATGAGTTCACTGAATGTCAAAGAAAGTATATTACTATGGTAATGATAAGAGCTGTGCTGTGTGTTATTACAGAGGTCAGCCCCCACTTGAATTTTTTTTTTTTTTGCTTGGGCAGGTACTGGGAAATGAATCCGAGTCCCTGGTGTGGCAGGTGAGAACTCTGCCACTGAGCCACCATTGCCTGCCCCACTTGAATTTTTAAATATAAAATTGGAACTGATTTTGTCTCACTTCAGGAGGGGATTTGCTAATCATTTAACTGTTAAAAAAAGAAACTGTTTTATGAGATAGCAAATTTCTTATTCCTGTAATGACTTGAAGAGGCTGTCAAGGGTGTCAGTGAGGGGATTCCTGCAAGGGGTGGGAAGTTATGTTAGGTCACCCTTGGCCCTTCCTTTCCAATGCAAACATGTTTTGATTTCACAGTCTTGAATAACCTGGAATCGCTGATCAAATTTCTTGCTCTGATGGCATAACTCCCATCCCAGCTGCCCAGTTCTTCCAAAGAAATAGATCATGCCAAATTAGGGCTGGAAGAGTCCTTAGAAATTCAGTTTGCTCTTTTTTACAGAATTAACAAAAGCTAAGGCAAGTTGATTAGTCCACGGTCCCACAAGTACTCAATATTAGGGACAGAACTGAGACCCAACTCTCGTGGGCTTTCTATTTGTTTAATTGCCTGGACCAGTCCTGACAATGCGGCTACCCTCCAAACTATCCTTGTTTTCCTTTTGGCCATTTTGGGGGGAACATGAGGGAAAGTGAGGTCAGCTTTCACTCCCAATTCCTTCTTCCTTTAATCTCACATTGATATGGAGAGTTGCCTGTCACGACGATTCTTTCCTGTTATCAGTTCTCCTAGCACACATTTCTTTTGGAGAGGTGGGACTGTGTACACAGCTTCTGCATAAAACCCAGGAAGTACTTTCCATCTTTGGTCTTGGATTTGCTGTGTCATGGTCACAACTGAGTAAAAATTATGTGGGTAGAGTCTGGGAAGCGGGAAGGAAAGAGCAAAACAATTGACTGTTAGAGTGGTGGGATTGGGAGATTGGTTTCTTCCTTAAAAATTGTTCAATATTGATGTGCAATTATTTTTTAACTCTTTATTTTGAAATAAGTTCACACTGACAGGACAGTTTAAAAAATACTGCAAACCCCATAAGGAGTACTCCAGTATACACCCACTCAGATACCCAGATGCACCAACTTGTAACATTTTGCAATATTTGCTCTTCCTTCCTCCCTCCCTCCCTTCCTTCCTTCCTTCCTTCCTTCCATCCAATCATTTTCTAAACATTTGAGAGTTATATACATCATGCTCCTTGAACCCTAATACTTCCAGGCACATTTACTAAGAGCAAGAATGTTCACTTATATATCTACCTGAGGTACAGTAATTGAAGTTCAAGAATTTTAACATTGATAGAAAGCCTTCAGTCTGTGTTCCAACTTTTCATATGTCCCAGTAATGTCCTTTTGAGCATGTTCTCCATATTAGATCCAGTCCAGGATTGTATACTGCTTTCACTTGTTATTGTCTTTTTAGTATCCCTCTTTTTTTCTCTCTGTCTCTCAAATTGTGGAAACACATACCATATGAACTTTCCCCTCTCAACCACTCCCAGGCATGCAATTCAGTGGGATTAATTGTACTCACAAATGTTGTATAACCCTCACCACTGCCTGTTACCAGAAGTTTCCCATCTCCCCAAACAGAAATGTGCCATTAATTTTTGATTAATGGAAACTGTTGTAAGTTATAGAGACAAAACTGTGTATGGGCTCTATACTCATCTTTTAGGTCAGTAAAATGATACTTGAAAGCAGGAGGCTGAACAGCTGTTCTGTCTGCTAGAAGTGAGTGAAGCATAGAAAATAAAAGTGGGATTACTTAATGCTTTTTGGAAGTATTAGTCATTTAATCAGAAAAGGGAAGTCAGATGTCTAAACAGTGGAAAAGAACAGTGACTATTTGTGGATGATGTAAGCTAATGTATCATTATATTAATTAATAACTGATCCTATTAACAATAAGGAAGGCCAGTTATAAAAGAAGTACTCTGAAATCAGTATCTTCCTTTTAAGTCAATAATAGTAATTAGAAAATTGTAATGGAAAAAGAGTCCATTCACAATAATAATAAAACACATGAGAAACCTAGGAAAAATTTTACAAAAAATATGCAGAACCCATAATAAAGACATTGAAAATGTTCTACTAAAGGACACAAAAGACAACTTTTCTTGGGTAGAAAGACTTACTACTGAAACAATGTCAATTCTCCATAAATTAACCTATAAATGTAATATAATTCCAAGGAAATTACCAATGAACTCTTTTAAAAAATAAAATCACAATTATTCTAAAATTCATCTATAAGAATAAACATGGGAAGATGGCCAGAAAATATGTGGTGTGTGTGTGCATGCTCTTTGGTTGCTTTAAAAAATTATTTTTAAATTCACATGCAATAATAATCACTTGTGTTTTGGTATACAGTTCTTTGAATTTTGACAAATCACCATCACAATCAGGACAGAAAAATTTTGTTCTCCACGAATTTCCTTGTGCGTCTTCTTTGTAGAAGACCATTCTCCTGCTCCTGATTCATCGCAACCATGGACCTATTCTCCATCCCTTTAGTTTTGCCATTTCAAGAATTTTATATGAATGGAATCATACCTAATGCAATCATTTGTAACTGGATTCTTTCACTTAGCTTAATGTATTTGAGACTCGTCCATGTTGTTGTATGTACCAGTAGTTTGTTCCTTTTTATTGCTGAATAGTATTCCATTGTGTGGTAGTACACGGTTTTCTGTTCATCCACTGAAGGACATTTGGGTTGTTTCTAGTTTTTGGTAATTATGAATAAAGTTGTTATAATTTTTGCATACAGGTTTTTGTGTGGACATATGTTCTCATTTCTCTAGGATGAGAGTGGACATGATTGTCTTATTCTTGAACTTAGAAGTAAAGCATTTGCTCTTTTAATGCAATGTATAATGTTAACTGTAGGTTTCTTGTAGCTGTCCTTTTGCAGTTTGGAGAAATTTCCTTTTACTCCAGTTTTGCCAAGAATTTTTATTATGAATGTTATCAAATTTATTCAAATGCATTTTCTGCATCTAATCTATATTCACATAATAGTGTATTTTCTATTCTTTAGTCTGTCTGTATGGTGGATTACATCGATTGGTTTTCAAATGTCAAACCAGTCTTGCATTGTAGGTATAAAGCCTACTTGGTCCTGATGTATTATCTGTGTAGCTGACTTTGATTTGGTAATATTTTGTGGTGGGCTTGTGTCTGTGTTAACAAAGAATAGTGGTCTGGAGTTTTCCTTTCTTGGATGGTCTTTGTCTGGTTTTGGTATCAGGGTAATGCTGGACTTATAAAATGGTTTGGCAGTAATTCCCTCCTCTTTTACTTTCTGCAAATGATGATTTAGTATTTGTACTATTCCTTCATTAGGTGTTTAGTAGAATTTGCCACTGAAACCATGTGGGCCTGGAGTTTTCTTTCTTGGAAAGTTTTTAACTACCACTCAGTTTCTTCAATAGATAAAGGACTACTCAGGTTTTCTATTTCATCTTGAATGAGGTTTCAATGTCATTGGGATCTATAGAAATATCCCTTATTTCTTTCCTGATCTTGGTAATTTTTTATCTTTTTTCTACTTTTCTTAGATGACTAGAGGTTATGCTATTTTTTTTTTTAATATTTTCAAAGAACCACCTGTTGGTTTCATTGACATTCCCTGTTGTTTTCAATTTCATTGATACCTGTTAATATCTTTATTATCTCCTTCTGCTTGCTTTGGACTTGATTTGTTCTTTTTCTAGTTTCTTAAGATAGACGCTTAGATTAATTATTTGAAATTTTTCTTCTTTTCTAATATAAGCATTTGATGCCATGTACTTCCAACTAAGCACTGCTTTAGATGTATCCCTCAAATTTTGATATGTTGTATTTTCATTTTCATTCAGTTAAAATATTTTTAAATTTCCCTTTTGACTTACTTTTGACCAGAGATTATTTAGAAGTGCATTGTTTAGTTCCCAGATATTTGGGGACTTTCCAAATATTTTTCTGTTACTCATTTTCTAGTTTAATTAAGTTATGGTCAGAGAATATATTTTATATGATTTCAATTATTTAACTATTTTCAAGGTTTGTTGTGCGACTTATGATTTGGTCTGTCTTGCTTGAAGTTCCATGTGCCCTTGAAAAGAAAGCGTGTTCTGTTGTTGGGTGGAGTGTTCTCCATGCATTATGTCAGGTTGGTGGACAGTGTCTCCAGGACCTCTCCGTTCTTGGTGATCTGCTGTCTACTTCTTTTATCAATTTCTGAGAGAGGAATTTTTTCAAATTCTGGAAGTCTCTGTGTATAATTTTAGAATTTGTCGATTCCTCCTTTCAGAGTTATCATTTTTTCCCATGTATTTTGAAGCTCTGTGTTGGGTACATAAACATTTAGGATTGTTTTGTTTTCTTGAATCAACGCTTTTTATGTATTAGCCCACTTTATCTTTGGTAATTTTCTTTGTTCTGAAACATACTTTGTCTGATATTAAGGTAGCCAGTCTATCTTTCTTTTAAAAATATAACTTTATTGAGATACAATTACTGTACTACACACCCATTTAAAGTGTACAATTCCCTTTTTTTTTGTATATTCACAGGTTTGTAATGTTCACCACAATAAATGTTATGATACTTTTGGCTTTCCTGAAAGAAACTCTGTACTTGTTAGCAGTCAGTCACTGTTCTCATTCTGTCCCCTGACCCCCAGCCCGAGTGATCACTAATTTATTTTCTGTCTCTATAAATTTGCCTCTTCTGGGCACTTCAGATAAATGGAATCATATGTATGATTTTTTGCATCTGGCTTCTTTCACATAGGACAGTGTTTACAAGAGCCATCTATGTTATAGCATGAATCAGAACTTTACTCCTTTTAATTGCTGAATAAGATTGCATTGCTCGGATACCACATTTTGTTCATTTGTTCATCAGTTGATGAATATTTGAGTTGTTTCTATTCTTTAGCTATTAAGAGTAAAGCTGCTCTGCACGTTCATGCACAAGTTTTTGTGCCAATTTATGTTTTTACTTCTTTTATTAGTTATCAAGGAGTGGGGTTGCTTTATTATGTCATAATCCTACATTTAACTTTGTGAGTTGCTTTCTGCACCTAAGTTTTTTCAATGTATATCTATCTTTAAACTTTTAACCATTATATTTATATTTAAAGTAATTTGCTTGAAGACAGTATATAGCTGGCTATAATTTTTTAATCCCATCTGACAGTTTCCATCTTTTAATTTGTGCTTTGACTATTTACTTTTTTTTTTTCAGTTTTTTTTTTATTAATTAAAAAAATTAACTAACACAACAATAGAAATCAATCCATTCTACATATGCAATCAGTAATTCTTAATATCATCACATAGGTGTATGGTCATCATTTCTCAGTACATATGCATCGATTTAGAGAAAGAAATAGCACTACAACAGAAAAAGAAACAAAGTGATAACACAGAGAGAAAACACAAATAAAAATAAAAAGTACAAAAATATATAAGAGAAAAAAAAACAAAACAAACAAACAAAAACTATAGATCAGATGCAGCTTCATTCAGCGTTCCAAGATAATTACATTACAATTAGGCAGTATTGTGCTGACCATTTTTTTTTTTTTTAGACGTCATACCATTCTACATATGCAATCAGTAATTCTTAACATCATCACATAGATGCATGATCATCGTTTCTTAGTACATTTGCATCGGTTTAGAAGAACTAGCATTATAACAGAAAAAGATATAGAATGTTAATATAGAGAAAAAATAAAAGTAATAATAATAAGAACAAAACAAACAAAACAAAACAAAACAAAAACCTATAGCTCGGATGCAGCTTCGTTCAGTATTTTAACATGATTACTTTACAATTAGGTATTATTGTACTGTCCATTTTTGAATTTTTGTATCTAGTCCTATTGCACCGTCTGTATTCCATCAGCTCCGATTACCCATTATCTTACCCTGTTTCTAACTCCTGCTGAACTCTGTTACCAATGACATATTCCAAGTTTATTCTCGAGTGTCGATTCACATCATTGGGACCATACAGTATTTGTCTTTTAGCTTTTGGCTAGACTCACTCAGCATAATGTTTTCTAGGTCCATCCATGTTATTACATGCTTCATAAGTTTATCCTGTCTTAACGCTGCATAATATTCCATCGTACGTATATACCACAGTTTGTTTAGCCACTCGTCTGTTGATGGACATTTTGGCTGTTTCCATCTCTTTGCAATTGTAAATAACGCTGCTATAAACATTGGTGTGCAAATGTCTGTTTGAGTTTTTGCCCTTAATTCCTTTGAGTAGATTCCCAGCAATGGTATTGCTGGATCGTATGGCAATTCTATATTCAGCTTTTTGAGGAACCGCCAAACTGCTTTCCACAGTGGTTGCACCATTTGACATTCCCACCAACAGTGGATAAGTGTGCCTCTTTCTCCGCATCCTCTCCAGCACTTGTCTTTTTCTGTTTTGTTGATAATGGCCATTCTGGTGGGTGTGAGATGATATCTCATTGTGGTTTTGATTTGCATTTCTCTAATGGCCAGGGACATTGAGCATCTCTTCATGTGTCTTTTGGCCATTTGTATTTCCTCCTCTGAGAGGTGTCTATTCAAGTCTTTTTCCCATTTTGTAATTGGGTTGGCTATCTTTTTGTTGTTGAGTTGAACAATCTCATTATAAATTCTGGATACTAGACCTTTATCTGATATGTCGTTTCCAAATATTGATTCCCATTGTGTAGGCTGTCTTTCTACTTTCTTGATGAAGTTCTTTGATGCACAAAAGTGTTTAATTTTGAGGAGTTCCCATTTATTTATTTCCTTCTTCAGTGCTCTTGCTTTAGGTGTAAGGTCCATAAAACCGCCACAATTGTAAGATTCATAAGATATCTCCCTACATTTTCCTCTAACTGTTCTATGGTCTTAGGCCTAATGTTTAGATCTTTGATCCATTTTGAGTTAACTTTTGTATAGGGTGTGAGATATGGGTCTTCTTTCATTCTTTTGCATATGGATATCCAGTTCTCTAGGCACCATTTATTGAAGAGACTGTTCTGTCCCAGGTGAGTTGGCTTGACTCCCTTATCAAAGATCAAATGACCATAGATGAGAGGGTCTATATCTGAGCACTCTATTCGATTCCATTGGTCGATATATCTATCTTTATGCCAATACCATGCTGTTTTGACCACTGTGGCTTCATAATATGCCTTAAAGTCTGGCAGCGCAAGACCTCCAGCTTCGTTTTTTTTCCTCAAGATGTTTTTAGCAATTCGGGGCACCCTGCCCTTCCAGATAAATTTGCTTATTGGTTTTTCTATTTCTGAAAAATAAGTTGTTGGGATTTTGATTGGTATTGCATTGAATCTGTAAATCAATTTAGGTAGGATTGACATCTTAACTATATTTAGTCTTCCAATCCATGAACACGGTATGCCCTTCCATCTGTTTAGGTCTTCTGTGATTTCTTTTAGAAGTTTTTTGTAGTTTTCTTTGTATAGGTCTTTTGTCTCTTTAGTTAAATTTATTCCTAGGTATTTTATTCTTTTAGTTGCAATTGTAAATGGGATTCGTTTCTTGATTTCCCCCTCCGCTTGTTCATTGCTAGTGTATAGAAATGCTACAGATTTTTGAATGTTGATCTTGTAACCTGCTACTTTGCTGTACTCATTTATTAGCTCTAGTAGTTTTGTTGTGGATTTTTCCAGGTTTTCGACGTATAGTATCATATCGTCTGCAAACAGTGATAGTTTTACTTCTTCCTTTCCAATTTTGATGCCTTGTATTTCTTTTTCTTGTCTAATTGCTCTGGCTAGAACCTCCAACACAATGTTGAATAGTAGTGGTGATAGTGGACATCCTTGTCTTGTTCCTGATCTTAGGGGGAAAGTTTTCAATTTTTCCCCATTAAGGATGATATTAGCTGTGGGTTTTTCATATATTCCCTCTATCATTTTAAGGAAGTTCCCTTGTATTCCTATCCTTTGAAGTGTTTTCAACAGGAAAGGATGTTGAATCTTGTCAAATGCCTTCTCTGCATCAATTGAGATGATCATGTGATTTTTCTGCTTTAATTTGTTGATATGGTGTATTACATTAATTGATTTTCTTATGTTGAACCATCCTTGCATACCTGGGATGAATCCTACTTGGTCATGATGAATAATTCTTTTAATGTGTTGTTGGATACGATTTGCTAGAATTTTATTGAGGATTTTTGCATCAATATTCATTAGAGAGATCGGCCTGTAGTTTTCTTTTCTTGTAATATCTTTGCCTGGTTTTGGTATGAGGGTAATGTTGGCTTCATAGAATGAGTTAGGTAGTTTTCCCTCCACTTCGATTTTTTTGAAGAGTTTGAGGAGAGTTGGTACTAATTCTTTCTGGAATGTTTGATAGAATTCACATGTGAAGCCGTCTGGTCCTGGACTTTTCTTTTTAGGAAGCTTTTGAATGACTGCTTCGATTTCTTTACTTGTGATTGGTTTGTTGAGGTCATCTATGTCTTCTTGAGTCAAAGTTGGTTGTTCATGTCTTTCCAGGAACCCGTCCATTTCCTCTAAATTGTTGTATTTATTAGCGTAAAGTTGTTCATAGTATCCTGTTATTACCTCCTTTATTTCTGTGAGGTCAGTAGTTATGTCTCCTCTTCCATTTCTGATCTTATTTATTTGCATCCTCTCTCTTCTTCTTTTTGTCAATCTTGCTAAGGGCCCATCAATCTTATTGATTTTCTCATAGAACCAACTTCTGGCCTTATTGATTTTCTCTATTGTTTTCATGTTTTCAATTTCATTTATTTCTGCTCTAATCTTTGTTATTTCTTTCCTTTTGCTTGCTTTGGGGTTAGCTTGCTGTTCTTTCTCCAGTTCTTCCAAATGGATAGTTAATTCCTGAATTTTTGCCTTTTCTTCTTTTCTGATATAGGCATTTAGAGCAATAAATTTCCCTCTTAGCACTGCCTTTGCTGCGTCCCATAAGTTTTGATATGTTGTGTTTTCATTTTCATTCACCTCGAGGTATTTGCTAATTTCTCTAGCAATTTCTTCTTTGACCCACTCGTTGTTTAGGAGTGTGTTGTTGAGCCTCCACGTATTTGGGAATTTTCTGGCACTCTGCCTATTATTGATTTCCAACATCATTCCTTTATGGTCCGAGAAAGTGTTGTGTAAGATTTCAATCTTTTTAAATTTGTTAAGACTTGCTTTGTGACCCAGCATATGGTCTATTTTTGAGAATGATCCATGAGCACTTGAGAAAAAGGTGTATCCTGCTGTTGTGGGATGTAATGTCCTATAAATGTCTATTAAGTCTAGTTCATTTATAGTAATATTCAGATTCTCTATTTCTTTGTTGATCTTCTGTCTAGATGTTCTGTCCCTTGATGAGAGTGGTGAGTTGAAGTCTCCAACTATTATAGTATATGAGTCTATTTCCCTTTTCAGTGTTTGCAGTGTATTCCTCACGTATTTTGGGGCATTCTGGTTCGGTGCGTAAATATTTATGATTGTTATGTCTTCTTGTTTAATTGTTCCTTTTATTAGTATATAGTGTCCTTCTTTGTCTCTTTTAACTGCTTTACATTTGAAGTCTAATTTGTTGGATATTAGTATAGCCACTCCTGCTCTTTTCTGGTTGTTATTTGCATGAAATATCTTTTCCCAACCTTTCACTTTCAACCTATGTTTATCTTTGGGTCTAAGATGTGTTTCCTGTAGACAGCATATAGAAGGATCCTGTTTTTTAATCCATTCTGCCAATCTATGTCTTTTGATTGGGGAATTCAGTCCATTGACATTTAGTGTTATTACTGTTTGGATAATATTTTCCTCTAACATTTTGCCTTTTGTATTATATATATCATATCTGATTTTCCTTCTTTCTACACTCTTTTCCATATCTCTTTCTTCTGTCTTTTTGTATCTGACTCTAATGCTCCCTTTAGTATTTCTTGCAGAGCTGGTCTCTTGGTCACGAATTCTTTCAGTGACTTTTTGTCTGAGAATGTTTTAATTTCTCCCTCATTTTTGAAGGATAATTTTGCTGGATATAGGAGTCTTGGTTGGCAGTTTTTCTCTTTTAGTATTTTAAATATATCATCCCACTGTCTTCTAGCTTCCATGGTTTCTGCTGAGAAATCTACACATAGTCTAATTGGGTTTCCCTTGTATGTGATGGATTGTTTTTCTCTTGCTGCTTTCAAGATCCTCTCTTTCTCATTGACCTCTGACATTCTAACTAGTAAGTGTCTTGGAGAACGCCTATTTGGGTCTAATCTCTTTGGGGTGCGCTGCACTTCTTGGATCTGTAAATTTAGGTCTTTCATAAGAGTTGGGAAATTTTCAGTGAAAATTTCTTCCATTAGTTTTTCTCCTCCTTTTCCCTTCTCTTCTCCTTCTGGGACACCCACAACACGTATATTTGTGCGGTTCATATTGTCCTTGAGTTCCCTGATACCCTGTTCAAATTTCTCCATTCTTTTCCCTATAGTTTCTGTTTCTTTTTGGAATTCAGATGTTCCATCCTCCAAATCACTAATTCTATCTTCTGTCTCTTTAAATCTATCATTGTAACTATCCATTATTTTTTCTATGTTTGCTACTTTATCCTTCACTTCCATAAGTTCTGCGATTTGTTTTTTCAGTTTTTCTATTTCTTCTTTATGTTCAGCCCATGTCCTCTTCATGTCCTCCCTCAATTTATCGATTTCATTTTTGAAGAGGTTTTCCATTTCTGTTCGTATATTCAGGATTAGTTGTCTCAGCTCTTGTGTCTCATTTGAGCTATTGGTTTGTTCCTTTGACTGGGCCATATTCTCAATCTTTTGAGCGTGGACAGTTATCTTCTGCTGCTGGCGTCTGGGCATTTATTCAGATTTCTCTGGGTGTTGGACCCAGCAAGGTTGTAAGATTTTTCTGTGAAATCTCTGGGATCTGTTTTTCTTATCTTGCCCAGTACGTGGCGCACGTGGCACACGTTTGTCTCAAGTGTTTGGAATGGGTCTCCCCCAGTCACCGATCTCCGTGGCCTGGGGCTTTCGGATCCAAATCTCTCCGTTGGTTCAGGGGCCGCGCGTGGTGGGGGCGTCAGCTGCCACGGCTTGAGGGGACCCTGTGGCTGGTTGCAGGCCGCAGCGGGCCTGGGGGATTCCCCACCGGACCAGGAAGCCTCCCGTGGGGGGGGGGCTTCCGCGGCTTGGATAGCCCTCCTATCTGAGACTCATATCCGCGGACTCGAAGCAGAGACTCGAAGCCGCCCGCAAAAGAGGGGTGCCACCTGCCTCGGCTTGGGAAACTTGCTTCTCCAATACTCTCAGCCGGCCCGGAAAGGGGGGAGGGAATAGCTCGGACCACCGCAGCTGCCGCTGATCGGGAGATCGCACTCCGCTCGGGGGTCTCACTGCAGCCGAGTCTCGCAGTCAGTCTAGCCAGCCCAGACTTTGGATAGCCCTCTGATCCGGGACTCGTAGCCGCGGACTTAAAGCCGAGACTCGAAGCCGCCCGCAAAAGAAGGGCGCCGCCTGCCTCGGCTTGGGGAACTTACTTCTCCGATACTCTCAGCCGGCCCGGGAAAGAGGGAGGGATTAGCTCGGACCGCCGCAGCTGCGGCCGCTCGGGGGTCTCGCCGCAGCCAAGACTCGGAATCAGACTTGCCAGCTCAGACTTTGGATAGCCCTCTGATCCGAGACTTGTAGTCGCGGACTCGAAGCCGCCCGCAAAAGTGTGGCGCCTGCCGCCTTGGCTGGGAAGCTTGTCTCTCCGAGTCTCTCAGCCAGCCCCGGAAGGAGGGAGGGATTAGCTCGGACCGCCGCCGCTGCGGCTGCTCGGGAAATCGCCCACCGCTCGGGGATCTCACTCACCGCAGCTGAGGTTCGCAGTCAGACTAGCCAGCCCAGACTTGGTTACGCTGTGTGTCCATTCCCTGCTGTAGCCCCGGGAGTTGTTTTGTACTGTTTCTGTTCACCTATTAGTTGATTTGGAGTCGGAGGAACTAAGACGCATGTACCTTACTAAGACGCCATCTTGGATCTCCTGACTATTTACTTTTAATGTATGTATTGATATGGTTGAATTTATGTCCCATTTTTCTTATTAGTCTTCCATTTGTCCCTCCTGTTCCTTTCTCTGTTTCTTCTTTAAGGCCTTCTTTTGGATTACTTAAATATGTTTTTTGTATTCCATGTTAATATGTCTAATGACTTTTGACTGTATGCTTTGTAAAATTTTTAGTGTTTGCTCTAGGAATTACAATATACATACCTAACTTTTTACAGTCTTCTTAGGGTTAATATTTGACTACTTAATGTAAAAATCTAGAAAACTTATAATCATATATAATCCTTTATGTTTATGCAAAAGTATTGCATGTGCATATATCAAAACCCCCAGCAGACAATGACACGTGGTTTTTTTCTGTTTCCCTTGCATTTTATTGTTCTTTTTTTATTATGAAAAATAACGTGTACAAAAACAATAAATTTCAATGCACACCACAACAATTGGTTGTAGAACAGATCTCAGAGTTTGGTATGGGTTACAATTCTACAATTTTAGGTTTTTCCTTCTAGCTGTCCCAAGACACAGGGACTAAAAGAAATATCAGTATAATGGTTCAGGCAGTCATATTCATTTGTTAAATCCTGTCTTCTTTATTATAATTCTGCCTTCTCCTTTGATCTTTCTCCTAGTCTTTAGAGATATTTGGGCTCTGCCCATTCTAAATTTCATGTTGGAAAGGGCTGTTGATAGTATGGGATGGGGGATGGAACTGGAGAGGCTGGCTCCTCTGCATTTCAAGACTTATCTGGTCCAGGGATCCATCTGGAGGTTTTAAGTTTCTGGAAAGTAATCATTATTAATACATGATATCTTTGTAGAATCTCAGATAAAGCTCTAGGTGTTCTTTTTGGTTGGCAGGAATAGTTTTGGTTGGGGTTTGGCAAACCGTGATAAGTAACAATATCTCGCTGAAGCTTGCATAAGAGTAGCCTCCAGAGTAGTCACTTGACTGTTTGAACTTTCGAGCACTGATACCTTATTTGTAACAATTCTTTTCCTCCTTTCGGCCAGGAAGACCTTGTCAATCCTACAGTCCCAGGGCCAGGCTCATCCTTGTGAGTCATATCCTATGTTGCTAGGAAAGCTTTTGCAAAACCCTGCATGTTTTGTCCCGTGTAGGGGGGAGTGTAATGATTTTACTTGCAGAGTTGGGCTTAGAAAGAGAGAGAGACAATGCCTTCGTTTTTGCTTTCAATTGTCATTCATATTTTAAAGAACTTAAGAAGAGAAAAATATTTTATTATAATTACCCCAATATTATAATTTTTGTTCCTCTTCATTTATTCCTGAATTTCTACGTTTATCTCTCTTTCTGTTTCCCGTCCATGTGAATAATTTCCTGGGCATTTCTTTTAGAGAAGGTATCCCGGCAGTGAATTATCTTCGTTTTGCTTCATCCGAGAATGTCTTTATTTCAGAAGGATGTGTTTTTTTTTTTTTACTGGATTCAGAATTCTGGGTTACTCTTTTCTTCAGCACTTTAAAAGTACGGCTCACTGTCTTCTGGCCACATGTCTGTGGTGGGAAATCCGTGCGGTTCCTGTCACTGTTCCCTGTGTGCAGTGTATTGTTTTCGTCTGACTGTTTTCAAGAATTTTTTATCTTTGGTTTTCAGCAGAATGATAAGATACATCAAGGTGTGAATTTCTTTGGGTTTGTTATACTTCTAGAGTATGGGTAAATTTATTTCTTTTACGAAATTTGAGATGTTTCTAGCTGTTATTTCTTTGAGTAATTTTTCTGCACCAATTTATTTCTCCTGTCCTCCTGGGACTCCAGTTGTGTGAATGTTAGGCCTTTAATATTGTCCCACAGGCCCTTGGGGCTCTGTTCATTTTGTTTTCTTCAATATTTTCTCTCTCTCTTGTTCAGCTTAGGTTTTATTGATCAATTTTCAAATTCACCAGCTCTTTCCTCTGTTACCTCTGTTCTACTATTGAGCTCCTCCAGTGAATTTTTAAAAATTTTTGTTATTGAACTTTTCCATTTTAAGATTTCTCCTGGGTTCTTTTTATGCCTTCTGTTTCTTTGCTGAGAAGTTCTGTTTTTCCATTTGTTCTGTGCACCCTGCTTACTCTACATGGAGCAAGTTGTAGCAGCCATGGTGAAGTCTGACTTCTGGGTCAGCTCAGGCTAAGGTGTCTGTTGATTATCTTTTCCCTTGAGAGTTGAGAGTTTCTTGATTCTTTGTATGCCAAATGATTTTGGCTTGCATCCTGGGTATTTGGAGTATTATGTTATGAGGCTCTGGTTCCTGCTCCGTTCCTCTGGAGAGTATTTACTTGTGTGCACTCTCAGCTTACCATGCTGGGTCTGTTCAGCCTGCTAAGTGCGGCCGCCCTCTGTGGGCTGCAGTCCCAGCACCTGCTTCATTTCACAGCCTCCGCCCTGCCGGCCTGGCCCGCGCGCTCGCCGCCTAGCGGCCAGTCTGGGAAGTGGCTGCTGGTTGACCGCACAGGGGTCTGTCCTGCACCTGGGCAACTTCGGGCTGGCAGGATGCCAGATACAGAAATAAAGGGCCCCTTTCTCCAGCCCCCTCCGCTCCGTGATTTCCCTCATACTCTCTGGCACCCAAGAACCCCTTTTCCAGTTATTCTGGCCAGAAAGCTGGGGCTTTAGCTTCCCTGTGCTGTCAGGCCCTGCAACTGGTTTGCCTTAGCGAGCAGCAGCAGGAGAAAAAAGAGAGAAAAAAACCGACGGGTTTCCTTTCTCAGTCTTTGGACTACAAGTCCCCCTTTCCGGTTCCCCTGGTCAGGAGGAAGCATTTTCTCTCAGAGTTGGAAGTATCTGCACTTCTGCCACCGCCGCCACCCTCATGGGGAGGAGTTCGTGACCAGGCCTTGCTTTGGATCGGGGCCAGGAGAGCGGAGAGAAGAGAAACGGAAGGGGATTTCCTCCGCTGGCTCCCGCAGCAGCCCCCCTTCCTGTCCCCTGGCCAGAAAAAGAGATGAGATTTCTCTTGGAATTTTTTTTCTGTCACACCCAACATATAGTCCCTGCCGCCCTCACAGCAGTTCTTTGAATTTTAATTTTCTTCCCAGCTCTCCTGCTATAATTTGCTTTTCAGGGTCCTCAGGTGGTTGCTGCGTGTGCGAGGTTTCTGGTCTAAGCAGTAGGAGAGAGCAGGGGAGCGTGTGTTCAACCCGATGTCAGCAAGTCTGAAGTCTCAGGGATGATGTTTAAAGCCGCAGTAATGAAGCACTGTTGATAGTGAGGCAGGAATAGGCTTCCAGACCAAGGAGGAAGAGAGAATGCAGAAGGAGCCTCACACAGCAGTGAGAGCGGCAGGGAGAGTGCTTTAGGCCACCAGGAGGAAGGCTCGCCTTTTCAGCATCTGGTATTGGGACAACTGGCCGGCCATTTGGTATGATAAGGGGGAGCCATGCTTACCTTGGAATAAATTCAGAAGAGAATGAAATATTTATAAGTAAAATACAAACATGGGATTGCTTACAGAAAATTTGGGTGAACCTTTTGTAATCTTGGAGTAGAGTAGTCTTTTATGAGTCTGACAGATAATCTAGAAGCACAAAAGAAATGATTGGTAGATCTGATTATACAAAATAAAAATGTTCTGTGCCAGGAAACAAAAGAAAACACCGTTATCAAAGTTAACAAGAACAAATTGAAAAAAAAGTATTTGTAATACATAACAGAGAAAGAATGAAGCTATATTTAAAACTGAATAAAGAAAAAGAAACATACTCTAATATCGAGCAAAGAACATAAACAAGAAAAAATAAAATGGCCTATAATTATAGTATGTGAAAATACGTTCAACCTCAGCGTTACTCAGAAAAAAAATGCACGTAACAATAGCATTGTATTAGAGCGTGTTGATTTGATTGGCAGAGATGAAAACAGTGCAGCAGTGCTCGGTGTTGGTGGGAGCCGGAGTGACGGGCACTCTGGTCGGGCATAAAACGCCACAGCCCATCTGGAGGACTATTGGGAAATATGTCCAAAAATTGTAGGTGTAGTTTCTTTGATGGATAATCCTGACCTAGAAATGTATCCAAGGAGGTAACTGGACAAGTTCATAGAGTTATATGAGCACAGATAATTATCACAGCATTGTTTATAAATGAGGAAAAGTGGAAACAATTGAAATGTTCAACAGTAGGGGATTGTTTAAATAAATTACAGTTTATCTACACACTGGGAGCCTTTAATAAGGATGATGTATATCTGTACTCATTCACATGTAATGACCTCCACAACATCTTGCTGAATAAACGAGAAAATGTTTGATTTTGTTTATGTAAATCTGCCTCTACCTCTCTTTTATATCTATGTTTATATCATTTATTTCTCTGTGTATCTGTCTGACTGTCCAATCCCCTATCTACCTCTCTCTTTCTCTGTTTATGTAATCTGTATCTCTACCCATCCAGGGTTTGGATAACGTATTAACTGAATGTTGGTGATAGTTTTATTGGGTGGTTGAATTTCAGGGAAAAATTTTTTTCCTTATGTTTTTCTACATTGAGGAAATTTCCTACAGGTATCTTTTTATAAAAAGTAAAACCAATTTTAATCGAGGGCTTCCCTAAAATAAATCAATAGTGGATAGTAGGAGACAAAAGCATAAGTAAATGAAAACAAGCAATTTACAGGGTTACATGAAGTTATCTGTATATTCTCTTTAAACTTGTCAATACTTTTTGCAGAACAGGCTAACCTTTAATTCTCCAGCAGGAGGGGAAATGTATTTATATCCACATTTACTTATTTATTTTTGCACTAGTTCAAGCAAATAGCAATTTCATTTTTTTCCCCCATCCTATATTCCTTAGTTAGCTGGAATTGGGAAGTTTTTCTTATTGTAAGATTAGCATTTGTTCATAAAGAGTACAGAGAGTCTTCCTTTACCAGGCGTGAATCAGAGAAAGATGTCTTGGGTAGGGGTAGAGGGAAGAGGAGGGGGTCCAGGGAATAACCATCTCTCTCTCCCCTGATTCTGAACAAATGATGAGCTCAGGCAGATCCACACAGTGGTAACCATTTGAGTTACCATCTGGGAAAGGATTTAATAAAAATCAAAATATCAGAGGCCCTGTGGCAGAGCTTAACTTTGTGGACAGAGAATTTCAAAACAATGACAAGCTGCTTGTCAAGAGCTTAAATTGAGCATTCTCCTCCTCCGACCTCCAGTTGTCCTTTTCTGGTCATGCACCTGAGCCCAGAGGAAGCGCGTTATCCTGGGTCACCCTTGGCCCATCCTGGAATGGAAAGAAGTTCCAGTTCCTTGCTGGAGCTCCTGTATGGACCAGAGAAGTCAGCATCTTGGGAGCACGTTGTTTTGAAAAGTAACAGCATGATGTGATGAGAGTAATTCGGAGGCACTGGAAGGTTCCCCCCCCCCCCCCCGCTCCAAAAAGCTTCCCTGCATGGATCGGCTTCATTGTGTCATCCCTGCCAGAGCTATGTGTTGGGGTTACTGCCCTCAGTTGGAAATGTCCACTGTGCTGCTGTTAGGAAAGTGCCTGCTAAGTAGGAGGAGCGGGCTCTGGGCTCTGACAATGCTGTTTTTCTGCAAAGTCTGTTTTAAAAATAAGGTCACATTCACAGGTTTTGGAGGTCAGCATGTGAGCATATCTTTTGAGGGGCCACCATTCAACCCACTGCAGGGTCCATGATTCAAAACACTCGAGTAGCTCTTAGACCCACCTGGAGGGTTACTGATCTGTAACACTGTTGGAACTCGCTTGCATTCCTCACTCCATACTGGGCAAATCTCATGTCTTACAAGTAGAAAATCATGTATATTTTCTCTCTAAAAAGCCTCTGAACAGAGTTAAGTTATGATGGTGAATAACAAGTGCAGTTTTTTTCTCTCAAAAACTGTCTACTCAGGAACCCCCTGAATGACTGAAAACCTCCCCCATGTACCTGCTATAGCATGGCACTTGCTCAAGGCTCTTTGGCAGGAGGAAAACCCTAGAGAACCTGGGGTGAAGAATCACAGTGTCATGCTTGCGCACTCCCTGCAGCCCAGTCTCGAGCCCAATGCCCACATCCCCTGCCTCCTCGCCACTTCTCTTGAAGCCTTTGAAGCCATTGCTTTGTCAGGTCTTGCTGAGAAGCTTTGCTGTTTCCAGCCCCTTTCACCTACATTACTTCACGTGACTGGGACACTGGCTCCCCTCCTGCTTGTTTGCTGGCATCTCTTGCTCTTCAGACTTCAGCTTAGATGTCATCCCCTCAGTCGTCCCCAGCAGCTCCTGCTGCCCAACGCCCCAGCCCCACACTTGCCCTTCTCTCTGTCCTCCTTTGCCCTTCATGGACGAGCACATACGCATTGAAGTGGCAGGCAGCAGGAATACCTCTGGGTGACATAGGTTTAAATTTTCTCAAGTAAAACCAAAAGAGAGAAGTGGGAAACCTTGGGTGAAAAACGTGTTGGTCAATAGCTCATGATATGTGGAGAGAAAAATTTGGGTGACTTTAATTTTTAATGTTGATTATAATTTTTCTGAAATAGCACAATAGTCAAGAAAGTTAACTACTTTATTTAGCTTATACAGTTTTCTTTCCTAGACCCACTGCTGCAGTTTTATTCCCCTTTCTCTTCATTTCCTTTTTATTGAGATAGAATTCTCTTACTATCAAATTCTCCACTGGAACGTGTACACTTCCATGGGGTTTAGTCTGTTATGAGGTCGACCCAGTATTATTCGGGATGCTTCGCTGTTGCAGAGACAGAGTTTGACTTTTTTCTCTGTGTGGAATTTGTGTAGGGTTTGTTAAGGTTACAACACTGAAACCACTTTTTTTTTTTTGTAATTGAGGGTTTGAAATGTAATGTTTTCTGGATAGAATCTGTTAGGTTTCAGAGAGATCCGTGTGAAAGATGAGATGATGCTGGCCAGCTGGAGCGGGCTTCCCGTCGGGAAAGGCTGATCCCTCTTCAGAGAGCCCCCATTCCCACGGTCAGGGAGAGCAGCACCCACAGATAACTTTCTGAATGACACACGTATTACCTTTTCCTCTTGACAGTCAAGAAAAAGAAAACACCCCACCAACCCCCAGAGAGGCGCTCTGTCCTGTGGCTCTCCTGAGGAAGCCCTTGGTGTGGGTCCCAGCCCTGCCTGGCCTGCCCGGGCGCCCGGTTCAGCATGGCTCCTGCACTCTTCCCGTGGGCTCTCCTTCCTTTCCTAAACTTAGCTCCTTGCCGCCAGCCCAGGGTGCCTGCTGTCCTGTCCCCAGGGCTTGCTCCACCGTGTCTGCGGTTACCTGCTGTGCAGATGGCGAAGGCAGGTGGATTCCACGAGGAGAAAAACCGGTCTCTCTGCGCTTCAGGGGGTCACTGGCGTATCTCTCATTCTGCTTGGGCCTTTTCTTCCTCTGCCTGGAAGAAGCTGTTCTCAAACCTTAATGCCCCTTTCAAGCGCAGCTTCCTCTGTGAAGTCTTTTCTGATTATTTCACTGAATTCAGATGCAGTGGGCTGGGCCCTTCTCACTTGCCGTCAGCGATCCTGGGCCTTCTCCTCTTCTTTGTGTCCAGGTGGACCGCCACCTTTTAGCCGCATTTCCGCTTCCACGTGTGTCCTGTGGAGGTGCTGGGATTCAGCCTCCCCTGGGCTGTGGATGGGCTCCAGCGTGGGGCCAAGTCTTTCCCTCTAGTGCCCAGGGCACTGGCCTTGTTTAGACCCTCCAGACATTTTGCTCTGAATTGTAGGAATAGACACACCTGTCTCATCTTCCCCACTGGAGAGACCCTGAGCTTCTTGGGAGGGGAGACCTTGTGCTGCTCCTCCTCTGGGTGCCTTTATACCTACCCAGGATTGAACACACAGTCTGTATGTTTTCTAAACACTTAGGTTAAAAAGTTTGTACTGGTTCCAGGACCAGTTTCTAACTTCTGGCCTTGTCCTAGATTTTCCCCTCGCAGCGTTCCCCTCTTCTGTGTCTCTGTGTGCTGTGGGCTGCTGCTGCTGTCCGACTGCCCTGGCCTGGCTCTCCTTTTGTCCTCCTTGGCGCCCCTCTCTGGAGTCATCCTTCCTCTGACTTGCTGCTTTTCATTTAACCTATTCTGTCTCCTGGCTCTGGCCCCCAGGCATGTCCCTGCCTGAAAGTTGTTGGTCCTGGGGTCTGCCTGCTGGGATGCCCTGGCTCTCGGCTCTCTGGACTCACCTGTTCTGAATGCCCTCCCCAGTGGGCCCCCAATCCTGGGACCTGGGCCTTTAGAGCTGGGCTTCTGGTCAGTGATCTTTCTGGACACTTCCTTCCAGGGCTTATGTCTATCGCCGTGCTTACCGTGTGTTCGCGTGAACGCTGCAGGGTAGCAGTCTAGACCAGTGCTTTTCCTCACAAGGATGCTGGTGGCTTCTCTTTGTTGATTTCAGTGTACTTCTCCCTCCTCAGAGGTAACAAACCATCATGAATTCAGCGTGTCATTCCCGTGCATGCTTTATTTTTATTTCTACATATGTATGACTCCACAAACAACGCATAATTCTGTTGCATGTATTTACTCCATTACCTGTGTTTTTTATTAAAAATTGTTTTTCAGGTTTATCTGTGTTGATACTTATGGCTCTTGCTCATTCATTTGAACTGCAGCATAGAATTATATTGTATTGATAGACCACAGTTTATCCACTCACCTCTTGATGTGTATCATTACTGCTTCCCAGTTTCACCATAACAAACTTTGCTCAAATAAATATACTTTTTTATATCTTACTGAGCAAATGTATGAGTTTCCCTGGGGTCTTTGCTTAGAAATAGAGAATGAGCATTTTTAGCCTTCTTTGACATTGCCCAGCTGTAGTTTTGATGTAATTAACTCAGTTTACACTCCACCAGCTTGTTTGATCATTCTTATTTCTCTACTTTCTTGACAAGGCTTGGTATCAAGCCTTAACAAGACTTTGAGATTTTTGCTGATATGATGTATGTGAAATTCTCCCTCATCGTCTTGGCTTGCATTTTCTTAATTACTGTTGTAGCTGAGCATCTTTTTTACATGCTCATTGCCTTTTTCTCTTTGATGAATTATCCATTTACATCTTTTTGAAAACAGCTTTATTGAGATATATTTCACATACCATACAATTCACCAACTTAAATTGTACAGTTCTGTGTTTTTTAGCATAGTCGCTGAAATTTTCCAACCGTTGCCTCAGTCCATTTTAGAACATATCCATCACTTTAAAAGAAACCCCATACTCTTTAGCAGTCACTCCCCATTGCCCTCCAAACTCTCCAGTCCTGGAGAGTACATTTCCTGTAAGTAGACTGCTACAATATGTGGCCTTTGTATCTGGCTTTTTCCACTCAAGTATCGTCATGCTATGGCAGGTATCAGAATTTGATTCCTTTTTTGACTGAATAATATTCCGTTGTATGGAAAGGCCACATTTATTCATCAGTGAATGACGTTTGGGTTGTTTATACTTTTTGGCTATTATGAATAGTGCTGCTATGAGCATTGGGTAAGTTTTTGTGTGGATGCATGTTTTCATTTCTCATGGATGTATATCTACGAATGGAATTGCTGGGTCATATGGTAACTCTACATTTTGTTTGCCTTTTGCTTATTTTTCTATTTAGTTGTTTGCCTGTTTCTTAATGTTTTAAAGGGGTTCCTTATACTTTCTGGATAATAGTCTGTACGGCTTGCTGCAAATATATTTTTCTAGGCTGTGGTTTTGTTTACTATTTCTTTTTTTCATGGTGCAGCAGTGTTCAATGGATAAATTATTTCTGTATGGTTTTGCGTTTTTTGTGTAAGAAACCCTTCCTTGCCCTGAGGTTATATACTTATTTCTCTATTTTCTTCTAAGAGGATTTATTTTTTATTTTTAAACATTTTTCATTGTGAAATATAAAATGTATATAAAAAAGCAACAAATTTCAAAGTACATGGTAACAATTAGTTATAGAACAAATTTCAGAGTCTGGTGTGGGTTACAGTTGTACAATTACAGGTTTTTCATTCTAGCTGATCCGATATACTGGAGTCTAAAAGAAATGTCAATATAATGATTCAGCAATCATGCTCATTTGTTAAATCCTATCTTCTCTGTTATAACTCCTCCTTCTCCTTTAATCCTTCTTCCAGTCTTTAGGGGTATTTGGGCTATTCACATTCTAAGTTTTTCGTGTTGGAAAGGGCTGTTGATAATATTGGATAGGGTTGTTTTAGTTTGTTAAAACTACTGGAATGCAATATACCATAAATGGAATGGCATTTACAAAGGGAATTTATTATGTTGCAAGTTTATAGTTCTAAGGCCATGAAAATGTCCAAATTAAGGCACCAAGAGGTTACCTTCGCTCAAGAAATGCTGATGCTGTCTGGAACACGTCTGTCAGCTGGGAAGGCATATGGTGACCTCTGCTAGCTTTCTCCCCTGGCTTCTCATTTCATAAGGATTCCCTGGAGATGTTTTCCTTCTGTATCTCCAAAGGTCTCTGGCTGTTTGGGCTCTGTCAATCACTGAAACTTTTTCCAAAATGAATTCCCTTTTAAAGGACTCCAGTAAGCAACCCACCTTGAATTGATGGAGACACATCTCCATGGCACCGCCCACAGTTGGGTGGGTCACATCTCCATGGAAACAATAAAAAAGATTCCACCCAACAGTATTGAATGAACCTCCACCTGGCTTTTCTGGGGTACATAACAGTTTTAAATCAACAAAGGCGGAAAAGAACTAGTTGATGTTCTTGGAGAGGCTGGCTCCTCTGGGTTTCAGAACTTATCTGGCCTAGGAACTCATCTGGAGATTGTTGGTTTCTGGAAAGTAATCTTAGTGTGTGAAACTTTTGTAGAATCTCAGATAGAGCCCTAGGTGTTCTTTAGGATTAACAGGAGTGGTTTTGGTTGGGGTTTGGCAAACCATGATAAATAGCAATATCTGGCTGAAGCTTGCATGAGAATAACCTCCTGACTCCATTTGAACTCTCTCAGCCACTGATACCTTATTTTGTTAAATTTCTTTTCTCCTTTTTGGTCAGGAAGGCATTGAGGAAGGCATTGTCGATCCCACTGTACCAGGGCCAGGCTCATCCCTGGGAATCTTGTCCCATGTTGCCAGGGAGACTCTCACCCCTGGATGTCATACCCATGTAGTGGAGAGTGTAATGATTTAACTTGCAGAGTTGGGCTTAGAGAGAGAGAGAGCCCACATCTGAGCAACAAGAGAAATTTTTTGGAAGTTATTCTTAGGCATAACTATAGGTTGGCTTAATGTTTCTGCTACACAAATAAGCTTTATAAGATCAAGGGCTTGGCGTATTGACTTGGGAATCCGCAATGTTTGAGACAGTATCAGTGTTTCCCTGATGGGAAACCTTAATAGTTCCATATTTTTTCTCCTGTCCCCTTCTAAGGTTTTTCTTTTCTTTTTTTTCTTGGATGCTGTATGGTGGGGGTCACATTTAATTCTTTTTCCATGTGACTATCCTGTTATTGCAGCACCACTTGTCCTTTTTTTTTTTTTTTGGTGGAAAGGAAGTGGATGGGGTGGAAATCAGACCCGGGTCTCCCACATGGTAAGTGAGAATTCTACCACTTGCACCTGTCTAAGGGGTTTTAAATGTTGCTTTTTACAATTAGATCTTGAATCTATCTGAATTTTGTTTTGTTTTTTGAAAAATATGGAACAAATTTTCTTTTACTTTTGCTCTGGATAATCGATATAACTCCACCATTTATTAGCAATCCACCTTTCCCCTTTGATTACTGATGACTCCCCAGTCACACATTGAGCATTCACAAATATGGGGCACAGTTTCTAGGCTGATCATCTTGCTCCATCAATTTAAATCTCTAACCTTGTGTTGCTATCACTTGCTCTCAATTTCAACTTTAAGTTTTGTACTAAGTCTGGGGATCTGGTGGGGGAAATTCCTCCACACTGTTCTTCAAAATTGTTTTGGCTATTTTTTTTTAGAATGCTGTATTATCCAGTCTACGAACATAGTATAATCTTTATTCAGTTATTTTTTTCTTTTGTAGCTTCCAATAATGTTTTGCAATTTTCTCCAAAGGGTCTTGAATGTCTTTTAGTAGATTGATTTCCATAGACCTAAGAAAAGGTTTTTGCTGCAGGTTCTTCTCAGATGCCTTTCATCAAGTTAAGACTTAAGGTGATCATATAGTGTCCTGATTTTCATGCTGCTATGACAAATACCACACGGTAGATTGGCATAAACAACAGGAATTTATTGGTTCAGTTTCAGAGGCCAGAAGTCCAAATTAGGTGTCTGCTAGAAGGTTTCCTTCCTCCCAGGGTCAGTAGCATTTTGGCAGGCTGGCAGTCCTCGGGCTTCTTGGTTTTCCCATCACATGATGATGTCCTTTCCTTTCTCTTCCAGGTTCCATAGACTTTCAGCTTCCTGCTCCTCCCATGTCTTTCTCTCTCTAGTTCTCAATCTTCTGCTTATAAAAGTCTCAGATTATCTGATTAAGGCCCACCCTCCTTCAGCTGGCCCAGCTGTCAGTCACTCATACTAATACCACCGAAGGCTATGTTCAGCCTGTTCTCCTATAGTCTAGTGGTCCTGATGGGAAGCATTGTGATCACTCCTTAAATCCCTCATACGCAAAATCAAATTAATTGGCAATTTTTTTCAAAAATGTTACATTAAAAAGAATGCTAGCATAGGGGTGCAGGTAGAAAACATACTGTTATCAGCTGACCATGTCTACTGTGGGGGTGAGGGCAGTAGAGGAAGGATGAATGCCAGCTATTTGCCATTCTGGGAAAGGAAATCTTCAATTCAAAGCCCATTGTAGAATGGGCCATCATTACTAGCTGCCCTGCAGTGCACCCCAAGGATTTTAATGAAGAAGGAAAGCACCTGAGGCTAAAAACCCATCTGATAGCCACTCTCAGCCTTGTTCATCAGTCATTCACCAAGTTTTCCACCTAACAGCAGGATAAACACAGCAGATTCTCCCAGCGGGCAGGGGTCACGGCACATGTCTCAGATTTCTGGGGTACATAATTCATTCTGCCACATATAGATTTTATCCTTTACTGTAAACATGGTACATCATATTCACATATTTTCTGATGATAAGAAATTTTTGCATTCTTTGGACAAACCCAACTTGGTCACAATTTAAAAGCTGCAGTGCCAATTTGATTTGCTTATATTTTATTTAAGACTTTGGAATCTATGTTTCTAAGTGAGATTGGTATATAATTTTCTTCTTTTGAATTGTACTTGTTCAGATGTTGTATCGAGCTTGTAAAAGCTTCATAAAGTGAATGAGATGCACACTCTTCTATAATACAGATTTAAGATGCTTGTAGGTGAGTTGACTGCAGTGCCACTGTAGGAGACCGGAGGGAAGGAATGGATAGAGAAGAACCCAGTGATAAATTCATATCAGGGTTAATCATTCAAGGATATTTACACACTGAACTGTGAATAACCCAATCCAAGCAACAAAGGAGGAAGTAACAGCATCAAAACAGTTTTCAGGGAAAACGTCTAACAGTTATAGCTTGAGAGGGTGGCCAGAGTCCAGGCACTGTGAAGAAGTTTCAGGGTGGTGAGCAGCACCTGCGGGCCCTCCAGAAGAAGCATTAGGGCAGGGGATGAAATAATCAGGTTTTTAATGTACGAAATTCTGAAAAAGAATTCCTGGAGGTTATCCTATAAAGGATAATTCCAAACCCCGGAGGTCCCAACAGCAACCCAAGAATTAGAGCTGAGTGAGGCTGTGCACATCCCGACGTGACCGGTGAATTTAACATGAACTTAATGTGTGAACCCCACCCAAGGGCAGGGTGCCAAGCAGGTGCCAGGTGCACCTGTATTTGGCTTCACTCAAAATTGATGATGTGATTATTTGCATGAGTGGGTGACAGGGTGGAAATGAAAAGCTCAGAACAAAAAGGCGGCCATCAGGAAGGAAATGACTAATTTGTACTAATTTGTAAAGAAATTTTGGTCATTTGTGCCCTGTCCCCAGCTCCTCCCCTCCTGTCTCCTTCTATAAGTTCCTGGTTGGCTTGTTTTTAGTTTGTAGAACAACTCTGCATGGAGAAATTATGTAGATTATTGGATCTAGAAGGTCTAACTACTTCACCCCTTTTATTTCGTAAGGGAGGAAATGGAGGCATGGGCGCTCTCTGCTCCTGGCTACAGCTTCATGCCCTGCGCAGAGCAACGTGCAGCCTGGAAAGAGCCGTGGACTTGAAGTCAGATGGCACTGACCTCCCTAAGTCTCAGTTTTCCCATCTGATAAGTGGGGGTAAACAATCAGGGTTGTTTTGAGAACAAAATGAGAAATTGTTGAAGACAAAGCAACTGCAAATTTAAGTTGCTGTTGCTTGTCTCTTAAGATTGTATAGTGAAGAAACGAATCCTATTTACAATTGCAACTAAAAGAATAAAATACCTAGGAATAAATTTAACTAAAGAGACAAAAAACCTATATAAAGAAAACTACAAAAAACTGTTAAAAGAAATCACAGAAGACCTAAATAGATGGAAGGGCATACCGTGTTCATGGATTGGAAGACTAAATATAGTTAAGATGTCAATCCTACCTAAATTGATTTACAGATTCAATGCAATACCAATCAAAATTCCAACAACTTACTTTTCAGAAATAGAAAAACCAATAAGCAAATTTATCTGGAAGGGCAGGGTGCCCCGAATTGCTAAAAACATCTTGAGGAAAAAAAAACGAAGTTGGAGGTCTCGCGCTGCCTGACTTTAAGGCATATTATGAAGCCACAGTGGTCAAAACAGCATGGTATTGGCATAAAGATAGATATATCGACCAGTGGAATCGAATAGAGTGCTCAGATATAGACCCTCTCATCTATGGACATTTGATCTTTGATAAGGCAGTCAAGCCAACTCACCTGGGACAGAACAGTCTCTTCAATAAATGGTGCCTGGAGAACTGGCTATCCATATGCAAAAGAATGAAAGAAAACCCATATCTCACACCCTATACAAAAGTTAACTCAAAATGGATCAAAGATCTAAACATTAGGTCTAAGACCATAAAACAGTTAGAGGAAAATGTAGGGAGATATCTTATGAAACTTACAATTGGAGGCGGTTTTATGGACCTTAAACCTAAAGCAAGAGCACTGAAGAAGGAAATAAATAAATGGGAGCTCCTCAAAATTAAACACTTTTGTGCATCAAAGAACTTCATCAAGAAAGTAGAAAGACAGCCTATACAATGGGAGACAATATTTGGAAATGACATATCAGATAAAGGTCTAGTATCCAGAATTTATAAAGAGATTGTTCAACTCAACAACAAAAAGACAGCCAACCCAATTACAAAATGGGAAAAAGGCTTGAACAGACACCTATCAGAAGAGGAAATACAAATGGCCAAAAGGCACATGAAGAGATGCTCAATGTCCCTGGCCATTAGAGAAATGCAAATCAAAACCACAATGAGATATCATCTCACACCCACCAGAATGGCCATTATCAACAAAACAGAAAATGACAAGTGCTGGAGAGGATGCGGAGAAAGAGGCACACTTATCCACTGTTGGTGGGAATGTCAAATGGTGCAACCACTGTGGAAGGCAGTTTGGCGGTTCCTCAAAAAGCTGAATATAGAATTGCCATACGACCCAGCAATACCATTGCTGGGTATCTACTCAAAGGACTTAAGGGCAAAGACACAAACGGACATTTGCACACCAATGTTTATAGCAGCGTTATTTACAATTGCAAAGAGATGGAAACAGCCAAAATGTCCATCAACAGAAGAGTGGCTAAACAAACTGTGGTATATACATACAATGGAATATTATGCAGCTTTAAGACAGGATAAACTTATGAAGCATGTAATAACATGGATGGACCTAGAGAACATTATGCTGAGTGAGTCTAGCCAAAAACTAAAAGACAAATACTGTATGGTCCCACTGATGTGAACGGACATTCGAGAATAAACTTGGAATATGTCATTGGTAACAGAGTCCAGCAGGAGTTAGAAACAGGGTAAGATAATGGGTAATTGGAGCTGAAGGGTTACAGACTGTGCAACAGGACTAGATACAAAAACTCAAAAATGGACAGCACAATAATACCTAATTGTAAAGTAATCATGTTAAAACACTGAATGAAGCTGCATCTGAGCTATAGGTTTTTTTTTTTTTACTATTATTATTACTTTTATTTTTTTTCTCTATATTAACATTCTATATCTTTTTGTGTTGTGTTGCTAGTTCTTCTAAACCGATGCAAATGTACTAAGAAACGACGATCATGCATCTATGTGATGATGTTAAGAATTACTGATTGCATATGTAGAATGGTATATTTCTAAATGTTGGGTTAATTTCTTTTTTTCCGTTAATTAATAATAAAAAAAAAGATTGTATAGCGAATTAGTTCTGCCCCCAGTTTTCTGCGTTGAGTTTTATAATACAGTGGTTGAGATGCAGGTCCCCTCTTTAAGCCTTAGTCTTGGAGACTTGTAAGCTCTGCCTCATAGTTCATTTTTGCACCCTTCTTGATGGTGAGTTATGTGGCACATTGAAGCCATCCAGGGGATTCTGGTGAAGAAATAGATGGATTTAACTGCTTTTCTTTAGGAAGGTTTTATTGCATCCCTATTAGGTGATGAAATTGAGCTAGAATCATAAAATCGGAAGGGACATGGATTAGGAATTAAAGAGTGCACTTTCTCAAATTACATAGGACACTGCAAAAATTTTTAATGGGAGATCATTCAATCATTCCTTTTATGCTTTCACGAAGGGGCAGCTCACCACCTCCCTAGCTACCTCTTTCCATTTTTAGAAAAATTATTAAAGCAGAGGTTATTATTAAATGGATTGACATAAGCCATGGGGGCACATCTGTCCATTGATATTTAACTACCAGATGCCACCAAAGTCTGAAATGAAGAGTATTTAAAGATTTACTGTTTACTTTATAGAGACTTTGGTATGTCTTTTAGTACCAGTATAAAGATGGAGTTCTAGGAGAACTTTTTTTGACATTTAGTTTTTATATTTATATTTTTTATTGTGGTAAAATACACGTAGCATAAAATTCACCATTTTAACTTTTTTAAATAGCATACAGTGTTGGGCAACCATCACCACTGTATAGCTCCAGAACATTCTCCTCACTCTAAAGGGGAATCCCATACCCATTAGCAGTTACTTCCCATTCCCCCCACCCCCCAGCCCCTGACCACCACTAATCTGCTTATTGTCTATGATTTACCTACTCTGGATATTTCGCATGAATGGAAACATAGAATAGGTGGCCTTTGGGTCTGCCTTCTTTCACTTAGTGTGTTTTCAGAGTTCATCCATGTACATGATAGGATGTATCAGTACTCCATTTATTTTTGTGGCTGAATGATATTCCATTGTATGGATATATATATGACATTTTGTTTAGCCATTCATCAGTTTATTAGATATATGAGTTGTGAAAGTTCAAGAGTCCTTGATTTGCAAATATTTTCTCCCCTTCTGTGGGTTGTCTTTTCACTTTCTTAATATTGTCTTTTGATGCAGAAAAGTTTTTAATTTTGATGAAGTCCCATTTATCTATTTTTTCTTTTGTCACTTATGCTGTTGGTGTCATATCTAATAAATCATTGCTATATCCAAGTTGATAAAGATTCATCCCTAGGTTTTCTTCTAAGAGTTGTGGAAATTTAGCTCTTATATTTTGGTCTTTGATCCATTTTGAGTTATTTTTGTACATGGTCTGAACAAGGGTGCACCTTCCTTCTTTGTCATGTGGATGTTCCGTTTTCCCTGCATCGTTTGTTGAAGAGGCTGTTCTCTCCCATTGGGCCGTCTTGGTGCTCTGGTCGAGGACACCACTTTTATAGTCTCTAGCCGTGCTCATATTGTGATTTTATCTGAATGGTTTGTTTCCTGTACTTCACCCATACATTTATTAGAGATATGTTTTCTGTATGTCTATAAAGGTAACTTGGAGACACATTTGTTCTGGATTATTAGGCATTGCTTATTAATAAGCCTGCAGATTCCTGGACCTTGTCCCAAATGTACTGAATTAGCATCTCTGGGGCTTCTTCTTGGAATCTGTGGCTTTGATAAGTGGCTGAGGTATTTCTTATGCATATTAAAATTCTAAAAATACTCATATCTACTTAGCAGAATTGATATTTTTGGTAAACTCGTATCTTGTAGCAATAGCCCCAAATATTATAAATATTTTTTATCTTTGCTTAGCATCATCTTTTATCTGAAGAGTTTTACTTTTCTTGGACTGTTTTAAGCTTTTCCACTAGTAATAAATATGAATAAAGTCTACATTTAAAGGACAAAATAAATTATTGAATGCTTAATACAGTGATTTTTCTTCGCATTACCTTTTTATATACTTTGACAACTCTTGGAGAATAGTTATGAATTAGATACCTAGCTCCCTATAGGCATTCAGTAATGAATGAATGAATGAGCATTTAAAAGTAATGAATTAAGACATAAAGAAGCAGACTTATCTCAGATTTTTATTAGTTATTCTTCTGGAGAAGAGATTGGGGCAACATTAGCAGCTAGTAAATTATCATCTAAACCCACCTTGAACAAATAGAGCAAACTGACTCCGTAAAAGAGAAATTACTGCTAAGCAATGGGGACAAAGTTCACATCTTCAGGACAGACAGGTTTTTCCTAGTTTCTGAATATTTCTGTTCCCAAGGCCCTTGAATCAGTCCCAATTCACCACACCAAATAAGCTTCACTTTTATTGGAAGACAGCCCCTTACATAAAAACATTTATCAGTTGTGCCACAGATATGTATGGTGGCACCCATATATACGCACACATGTGCATGGACTGGGTATCTAATTGCCTGATATCTGTGGCCATTTGTTCTGTGTTGAACAAATGAACCTTTACCTTATCTGCCAGGTTAAACTGTCAAGTTTCAAATACTAAGTGGGTTTCCAGGTGAGTCATATATATTCCCACACCTGTGGGCTCTAGGCTGCCCCTGCCTGATTGGGTCTTGGGTCCTGACCTAGAGAAAGTACATTAGACGTTACAAAGTACAAAGATGTTGAACTCGTTGTCTTTGTTCAGGTATCCTTGTTGTACTCATGTTTTTTTTTGTTTTTTTTTTTTACTTTTGATACTTTTTTTTGAAATACTTTCAAACTCTGGCACAGTTACAAAAATAATACAACCCCATAAGAGAATTCCAGCATACCCTACTCCCGGTACCACCCTGTATTTGTTTTTGTTGTACAAGTCTTAAATGCATGCAGGATAATCTTCCTGTGAGTACACACCTGGATTGAGAATGAGGCTATTCCAGACCCCAGAAGGCTCTCCTGGAGTTTGTCCCAGTCAGTTCCCACTCAACTCCCAGACCCCCACTCCAACTCTGCCACCCAGGGGTGACCTCTGTTGGGCCCTCCTGTCACCTGTTTGTTTGGCCTCTTCTTGTACATTGTACAAATGGAATCACGCTCCCAGCATCATCTTGCATTGGCTTCTTCTGCTCAATATCAAGTCCCTGTGAGTCATCCATGGGGTGGAGGGCACGGAGGTTTGCTCTTTTTATTGGGTTGTGCTGTATGGATATACCACAGTTTGTTCACCCCATCACCTGTTGACTTGTTATTTGGGCTGTTTTCATTCTTGGGTGTTGTGAATAAAGCAGCTGTTAAGTTTCTAGTAGGTGTCTTTTGTGGACTTCATACCTTCGTTTCTTTGGAGATCTGTCTAGGAGAGGAACAGCTGTGTGGGGTAGGTGTAGGTTTAATCCTGCTTTCTGAAGTGGTTGTAACAGTTTGTACTCCTGTCAGCAGCATTTGAAAGTCTTAAGCATTCTGCTTCTTTCCCACATTTCATATTGTTAGTCTTAGCCATTCTGGAGATGTGGGTCCTTTGATTATGTTCTTTAGTTCTTTTGCTTGTTTTCAAGTATCACAATATTTATTGATCAATACAAGTATATAAAATCAGGGCAAAAACATGACTTGATCAGTTAAGTAGACCAAATTTCAATGCTGTGATAAAAAGGTACCGATTAACATTTTTTGCCCTTTGTTTCACACCCACAAAACCCACTTCAGTGGTACTAATAATCTTTCAAAACTGATCAATTTTGTGAAAGTTTGTCGGGTTTTTTTTTTTTTTTTTTTTTACATGGGCAGGCACTGGGAATTGAACCTGGGTCCTCGGGCATGGCAGGCAAGCACTCTTACCTGCTGAGCCACTGTGGCCCACCCTGTTGGTTTTCTTTTAAAAGAACTTAAGAGCAACCAAGATGTCCCTCTCTCAACAAGTGGGTGGGTAAAACTGTGATGCACTCATATAGTAGGATATTATTCAGCTATGAAAAGAAATGAATGGGCGGGCCACTGTGGCTCAGCAGGCGGAGGCCTGACATACCAGAGACTGGGGTTTGATTTCCTGGTGCCTGCCCATGAAATAAATAAGTAAGTAAGTAAATAAATAAATAAATAAATAAATAATCAATCAGTCAGTCGAGCAGGCAAGCAGGCAAGTCTTCCATGAAAAGACTCAGAGGAATCTTGAATGTATATTGCTTAGTGAAAGAAGCCAATCTGAGAAGGCTGCATCCTAGATGATGCCAACTAGATGATGTCCTGGAAAGGGCAAAACTGTAAAGACAGTGAAAGGTCAGTGGGTGCCAGTGTTGGGGTGGGGGAGGTGAGGCATGAACAGGTGGGTGCATGGGGCATTTTGGAGACAGTGAAACTATTCTGTGTGATACTGTAATGGTGAATATTTGACATTCTGCATTTGTCAAAACACAACTATACAACACAAGGAGAGAGCTCCATTACAGAGTGTGAATTTTAGTTAATAATGACATCCCACACTGATGCAGGATGTCAATAAGAGGACAGGGAGAGTAGATGAGAACTCTCTGTACTGTCTGCTCGGTTTATGTATAAACCTAACTGTTTTTAAAAAGCCTGTTAATGAAAAGAAAGACTTGTACATCTTCCCAGGCTCAAGCTCAAGGATATTAAGGCCTTGTATTACTGAGAGAGTGCATTTGTATGATTTTCACTGTTGCTATTGAGTTTTCTAATGTAAAATATATGCTGTCAGGTGACAACCCCTCTCCATGCAGTACACTGCCTCTGACAGGTGATTTATATGTCTGCTGGTACTACGACAAGGTTATTTTCTTCTTATTGATTCATAGGAGTTCTTATACTCTGTATGTTAGCTCTTTTTTAAATATATGTGTTGAAAATATCTTCTCCAAGACTTGACTTGCCTTTGCACTCTTACTCGCATCTTTCGAAGAACGTAAGTTCTTAATTTCAATCAAATTCAATTTATTTATTTTCTTTTACAGGTAGTGTTTTCTTTGTCCTGTTTAAGAAATATTTGACTATCCCTTATTGATTTCTTGATTGCTTCTCATGATTTTATTTTTTAATAGCCAGTGCCTGGTTTTGTCTGCTGAATATTTCTGATCTCCAGCTTGACTTGATCCCAGCAAAACTGTGGATTCTTCAGAGCTTTCGTACCTCTCTGATCAGTGATCTGAACTGACCTCTACTCCTTATTGTTTCCTGCCTGTCTATCCAGTATTCCTTTGGTTGCAGCATTAGTGCCCCTTCTTTTAAAGGTGCCATCCTGGGTGGGCTAAAAGACAGACCTTCTCTGGCACCTCAGGGTGCTCTCCCTCGTTCCCCACTGGGCTTCTCTTTCCTGACTCAACCCCAATAGTCGTTTCTCTCCCATCTGCTTGTTGGGACTCAGCCCTGGGATTTTTGAGTATCAGTGTCCTCCCAGCCTCTTCTCCTGAGCCCGTCTTTCCCCTCCAAGAGACTCTGTAGGACAGCACCCATACTGGCTCCCCTCCTGAGAGGCAGGGAAGCCCACATGTGTTCCTTGTACCCTCACAGTGTGGGCTGCAGGCCTCTCTTAGCACAGGTCACTGAATGCCACTCTTGTCCTGTCGATTTCAAGGGTAGGAGTCAGACCTGGTACAGGAGTGAGCCGAGCACCTCTCCTCTGTGTTTCTCAGTGATGTGCTTTAGTGCTGTCTGGAAACCCCTCACCAAATGAGGGTCTGGAGAGTGCAAAGGGAGCAGTGGGGTCTCACAAATAGCTCTCTGCCAAGGTATCTTCACCTGTTCTCTTATCTTTCTTCTCTCCTGAGTCCTTTTTTCTGCCTGTTCTGGTGGAGGGGCCCAGGGTTATCGGATCTATTTGCTTCATGTGGGGGAGGGTCTGTGTCACATCCACTTTGGTTCCTTACGGACTGAATTGGTGCTTGTGGAAGCAGGAGCAGGAATAATCCATCATCCACTTCTGTGCCAGTTTATTGAGCTTTATTTTGTTCCAGATTCTGTTCTAAGATTTGAGATGTGGCATTGGATGGATTTGAACACCCTTAGTCCCCTCTTGATAAGGGCACCCTATAACTAAGACTAGGAAGATCATGAGTAAGAGAAAGGTGCCTTTGTGATAGAGTGGAGAAGAGCCAGGGATTCTGTTAGCAGTGTGCCTGCTCATTTCATTTGCCACACAGGCATGGTAAGACTGGTCAGAGGGTTTGATTGTTAGAGGTGCTGTTCCTTCCTCCCCTCCCCTCGGCTCTGCCATGAGAATAAATCAGGTAGAACAGAAAGATTGACAGTTTAGGCTGAAAATCTAGTGGAAGAGACAAAACAGATGGGGAAGGAGGGCAAAGAGGTGGTTTTGGGGGCTCAGGAATGTTGGGAAGCAGGTTCTTCAGGAGTTAGGGAAGGTAGGAAGAAAGAAAAAGGGACTCTAAAGAGATGAGAATTCCTAAAAGCCCGGGAGAGGAGTGATTAAGAGAGTAGCTGAGAAGGTGAGAACCAGTCTGACCCCAGGGAGGAGCTGGCAGGGAGGTGTGTATGTGTGGGGGAGGGGGCTGGTCAGTTTGGTGGAGCCCCTTCTAATCTTCACCCAAGGCAGGCTATGATGGGACAGCAGCTGGCAGCCAGAAACTGCAGTCAAGAATTGCTGTGTCCATTTTTCTAGACTGACCAAAAGGAAGACTTTTCCTCCTACTCTAATGATGACAAGGGTGGAGTAAAGGGTTCATGCACACACATGATTCCCTTAGTTCTCAGTAATCCCAGGAGACAGGAACAGTAGGTTGAACTCTATGAAATTGCCCTTCCCAGAGGTCAAAAACAGTTGAATGTTGGCTGTTTCACATGATTTAACCTAATATGATCATCATCACCATTATACAGATAAGAAAACTGAGGTTTAGGAAGGTTAAGTCATTAGTTCAGGATCATGCCTTTAGTGAATTAGGGGCTTAACTCCAACACCTGCCATCCTAGCTGCTGTGATCTGCTGCCATCCATGGGAATCGGGGTTCCAGCCAGATGAGAGTAAGAGGTAAGGTTGGATAAGCATGGTTTTTAGATGCCAGGATGGGCATCTGGACCTGCTGTGACTGGTACTGGGAGGCCACGTAGAAAGGCTTTTGCCAGGGGAGCAATGAGCTATCAACAGGGAAATGAGAGGCGTGGAGGTGGGAAGGCACGTGAGCGCCTGTGGAAATCTGAGCTGTCATTTACTGAGACCGTGATGCTGGCCAGGTAGCTGAAGTGGGGGAACCACCAGAGTTATTTTATTCATTTTTGGGGCCTCCTCATAGTAGTTGATAAATGTTTGGTGAGCAGAACTAAACACAGTGGGTTAGAACTTGCCCCTGCACAGTGAGGAGCCCCACAGTGACAGGCTGGGGTTTCAGGAGCCCTTTGAAGGTCTGTGAGCAGTTCATGTGCATAGTGACCCCTGCTGCCAGCAGCACACTTGGGGGCCTGGAGCCGGGGTGGCCTTCCACCCCGACGGGTCTGTACCCGCTTACTCCCTCTTTAAGCAGGGTACTTACTGGAGTGGGAATTTGTGCTCCCATCTTTGCATGGCGGGTAGCATTTCTGTGTAAATCTGGGTACATTTAGGGGGCATGTTTGTGAAAAAACATATAAATGTACACAGTGGACAGCTGTCAGACCTTAGATCCTAGGGGCTCGTACTTTTGGAGCTCCTTTCCACACCACAACAAACATTAAAATACTCCCATGTTATCTGAATACTCTTAAGAATTTAAATTAAAAAAATAATTTTCAATTGAGATGATAAGGTTTTGGAGTACTCATTTATGATTGCTATGATTTATTTCCCAGAGCTCATAATGTATGAGAAATCCTCACTAAGTGATTTCTGACTTACAGATGTTTTTAAATCTAATGAAATGATTTTCAATTAATCAATTACAATTGTGATGTTCACGTTTTGTCGACCTATATTTGAACATTTATTAATTTGTTTTATAGTGTACTTTCTGTACTAATTTTACTTTCTGTAAAATTTCTTTTTCAGTCTGAAACATTTTCATAGGACCTTGAAAAGCCTGACCAATAAAATGGCCTGGCGAACCCTGCTGCTTGTGTTTGAGTCTCCAACTGGTGAATAAAAGCCAGTTGACCCTATTTTGTCCATTCTGAGACCACCCTGGAAGGGGACGCGGGAAACACTTCTTTTCCCCTTTAGCTTCCTTCCTTTCTCATTTCTTTCCCAGATGTTGTACCCACCTCCCTCCCAGATTGACAATAAGAACCTGGAAACCGGAGACAGATTACACGGCACGTCTTTACTTGTATTTTTTTGGGAAAAGAATTTAATACAAAACCGCCTGTAACTGGGACTTTCTAGCGTCAAGTGTGTGCCTGGTCTTCCAGCCGCAGCGGCTGCAGACGCGGATTCAGCTGGACGTCATCTTCCCCGGCAGCCAGTGGGTGCGCGGCTCGTCCCAGGGGCACCTTACCGGCAGCCCGCTGCGCGCGATGCGGGCCCTTGGCGGAGACGACCAGGCCCTGCCGCGGGGCTCACCTCCGCCCTCGGCCCCGCCGCGGCTCGGACCTCGGTCCTGCGACACCGGCCGGGAGCATGCCCCCGCGGCCCTCGGGAATCCCGGTGGGAAACCCCCTTCCGCGCAGCCCACGGGACCCCCGCGAGGAGAGGGCGCGAGTGCGGCCCCCCCCCGGTCCGGAAAGGCCAGGGACCCTCCGCAGCCCCCGCGCCGCCGCCTGGACAGCAAAGTGATTTCTCGGAAAGCCCTGCGCTTAGCAGAAGGCTGCTGGGCGGCGCGCGCCCTTTGGGCGGCGTGGGCTCGCTTCCCGCGCGCCATTGGCTGGCGCGGCCGTCGCTCGGCGCGGGGGCGGGACATGCGGGGCCTGCCCCCGCCCCCGGTCCTTAAGCCCGAGCCCCGCAGGGCCCCGGAGCCCGCGGCCGCATCGCCCCGATAGCGTGGGAACGCAGGCGGCGGGCGCAGGACGCAGCGGCGAGCAGGGACGGCGCGCGTCGGAGGCAGGTAGGGGCGCGGGCCCGCACCCTCCGCGGGTGGGGCAGGTGGGTCCCCTTGTCGGCCCGGGGTGCAGGGCTGAAATTGCTCAATGCCCCCCCACCGGGCGCAGCTCAGTCGCCACTTTCCTCTCTCCGTTTTCTCCCTCTTCTCTGGCCACCTGAGTCCAAAAGGAATGTCGAAGTCGCTGATACCTATGTGGCAGTTCCCACAGATCGGCAGGTTGATGTTTTTAAAATCTCATTTTTCTTCAACTCTGATGTTCTTGGAAAACCTTTTAAATGTGGCAGATTTAACGAAAGAATGAGCGACTCCCTTGTTATAAGACCTCCGCCATCGTCCCGCCAAGATCCCACTGCACGGGGTGAGGCTGGGGGTTCGCAATTGTGAAACTGCCCAGTTACCAACGACTGTAATTGTGCGTGGGGTGAGATTGTGAAAGGGGGAGCAGCCTGATTTTTTGATACCGATTAACGACTCTTTCTACAACACCATGTTTCTGGATACGATTTCTGAGTCAGGTTTGAGATCCTTTGCTTCCCTTACAGACCAGTCCCTCTTCTTCCAGCCCTCCTCCCGAAATTCTGTATGGAGTCACGCCTAAGGAAAGCACTTTGGTTTCGTTAGCCCCTAGCCCGGCCAGCCTTTCAGAGGTGAGAGGACGTTACTCATCCCGAGCTGTGAAGTCTTTATGAATGGAAACTAGCAGCTCAATTCTCAGAATTTTAAGCTTCCCCCCTCCATGGCCCCTCCTTTTTTTAAACCACGTTTCAGCTCTGATTCCAAGCATGCCCTTTTGGATATGGGGGTCCTTTGCAAAAATGCTTGAAAACAGTTCAGTCACTCAGAAAAACTGGGGCCAGAGGGAGAAACGATTTTGGTGTTTTTTGGTGTTGTGGTGAAGGGGGAGGTGGCAGCCAGAACAGAGATCCAGAGACCTTCACTGGTGTGGGGGAAGCCGAGTCCTGCTTCTCTGCCCTCCCAGGCACATCCTGGAATCTATCCTGGGGTGCCTGATGGCCCAGGGAAGCCCCTGCTCACCTTACCTCGGAAGCCTGACCCCAGGACACATTTATAGGATGCAGATTAGCAGTTTCTCTGTTGCATTTATAGGACAACAGAGAAAGGATAACCTGAAAACCAAATAAGAGGAAGTCATAAACATGTGACTTTGCTGTAGTTTTCCCTGGCCTGGCATTGGGTGAAATGAATTTGCTGGCATTCAGTAGTTCAATTACAGATCACCATTGCAATAGTCAGGCCTCCATGCTGCCCTGAACCTGGGAGGTTGTCACATGGGGCTACCATGTGCTTGGAGCCCATAACTGAGCCCTAGTTTTTCTCTATATTGCAAGTAAGACAAGCCTGGCGGGGGGCTGGGGGTCCTGGTCCTGACACAGGTCTACTGGGGTCCTCGGGTGGTTACTGGGCCCCTGTAGGTTCCACTTTCTCCTAGTTTGAACAAAGAGGGTTGGGTTATACTTCTCAAGTATTTTCCAGCTTTCATATTCTATGATTCAGTCTTCCTTTCTATGCTGTATCTCTTTCTTGCTTTTCTTTTTCCTGTAAATCACCCAGGCAGCTGTCCTTAACAATTCAGGGTTTGGGAACCCCTTAGGAATCCAGACAAAAATTATTGACCCTCTTTCTAGAAAAATGCCCACACAAACAAAATTTTGCTTTTGATTTCAGTAGGCTTATGGACCATGGATTCTTCCTTTGTAAGTAAGGTGGGGACGAACAAAATGCTAGAGTGGAAGCTTCTCATTCAGTGACACATGCAGACACAAACCCCTCTTTTTTTCTGACCCTCCTTGCCCCCTTCCAGATGGCACATTCCTCAAGCTAGGGAAAATTCTCCTGCTTGCCTTCCTTTGGTAGGAATTTACACTCTGCTCAGTCATTTTGTCCCCTAGAAAGTGACTCTCAGTAGGTAGCCCTCCCCAATTTGTCCCTTGATTTTTAGAAACACGATGGACTTTTTTAGAATTCTAGGACTCTGACATTCCCTCATTTTATAGTCCAGAAGAGCCCTAAAGAGGTTCAGTGACTTTCCCAAGGTCTCATTAAGAAAGAACCTTTGCTGTTTGCTAGTTGCCAATTCTAAGTCTGATTCTTATTTCATATCCCTTTTAGAACCCAGAAATGCACAGCTGAGATTACTGGGTGAAAAAATTAAAATCAGCACTTGAGGGATCTGAACTCCTTCTCCCTGGGACTGACCGTGCTCCTGCCCCACAGCCACCTGCAGATGGCTGAAATTTCTAGAATGCCCACTTCATGCAGAGGCATGGCTCTGAATGTCTGTTCTTGGGGACATTATGTCCTGTCACTGCAGATCGTTTCACACTGGTTCGCCTGAAGAAGTCATATTTTAACTGGAAGCATAGAAAGCTATTTTTTGGGGGTGGGGGTGGGGTGGGCGTCTATCCAAATGCCTAGGGGATTTCCAGCACTGTTCTAGTAAATGATGGTGCTAAGTTGATAGGGCATGACCGCTCTGTCTCTCCGTGCCATTGGGAAGGCTGCCTACTCTGGCAAGACTGTCCTGCTGAGGGATGTCTTTGGGGTCACCCTAGATCATGCACCTATTGGCAAGGGTCCGGTCTGTTTAATTTTGCAGTTGGGTACGTGCAGTTAATTTCTTTACTCTTCTTGTTCGTCTCATAGTTGATCCTAAGAGGTCTCGAGGAAAAACATTTGGGTGATAATAACAGCTGTTATTTAGAAACAATCTTCTAGGGTCCAGGCACCACCTCTAATTCTTGGCCACTCTGTAGAATATGACAGTGAGGTGGCATCACTGCCTGTTAGCGGAGGCCCCGTGAGGCTGAGTGAGGATCTAGGATCACTCAGCTGAGAGGTGGTGTGATGCGAAGGGACCCCAGCTCTGTCTCTCTCAGTCCCAAGGTCCTGCTTTAATCACTAAGTCAGCTGGGAGGAAACAGCTAGAACGGTTAACTCCAGGCATTGCTTGAGGGTTTCCTCCTCCAGGAGCTCACAGGCCATATGGATTCCTTCAAGGAACACTGGTCGGTCTGGTCATCAGATAATTACATTGGCTGTTAGGGAAATGGGCTTCTTACTCAGTGTACCTGAGCATGTAAAAGTGAATTTGTCCTGTCTTGTGCTGAAAAGGAAATGATGCTGTTAGATGTGGTTTTATTTGCCTGACATTAAATGTTGGGTGAAAGCTGGAAAAAGTACAGGCAGAAATATCAGTGGGTCCAAACTTCTGGCTGGCTGCCTGGCATGGTGCAGATTTCTTTCGGAGCTTTCAGTTTTCATTCCTGGGTTTGAGGTCGTGGAAGCAAGTATTGTCTTTCCACAGCAGGTGTTTGCCCAGCCCTGGATCTGTGGGTTCTCCCTGAAGCCGGGCCCCAACCTTTGTTGCGGATTTCTGGTTTTCTTGTTAGCAGTCCTTGGCTGTTAAGTACATGAGCTTTGTGACATTTTTAATGAGAACATATGCTAATATCACAGAGTGCATTTTTCTCTCCAAGGATGTGTGACCGGAATGGTGGGCGGCGCCTCCGACAGTGGCTGATTGAACAAATTGACAGCAACCTGTATCCAGGACTGATTTGGGAAAATGATGAGAAAAGCATGTTCCGGATCCCTTGGAAACATGCCGGCAAACAAGATTATAACCAGGAAGTGGATGCTTCCATTTTTAAGGTAAAGACCCAAACTCCCTCCCAGGGGCTTGGCACATGCAGTCCTATACTTCTCATGGGTAGGTGGAGGTGTTGGTGGTATTTTTCTTCTTTTTTAAAAAAATCCATTATAAAATAGATATCAATTGATTGAATGCCAAACAGTCCCCAAAATGTATGTCTTAAGAGGTTTTTACATCTATTTTACTATTTAATCATACTTGAGGTCATAGTAATATCGTTTTTTTTCCAATATGGAAATCAAGGGAATGTTCCTCTCTTGTTCTGCTATCTCTTTCGCGTTGACACCAGTAAAGTAAAAGAAAGTATTTCTTTGGGGCTCTTATATTAAAAGCTTTAGTCCCTGGGCTGCTGTCAGGGTGTCAGGGTGAACTAGAAAAGATTTCAGTCTTTCATTCTTTCAGAAGTTACTGGCTTCTGCTTGGTGCCATTGGCCAACCCGGATGTGTGAGATGCAAGGTCTGGTGTTATGTCCGTAACTGCAACTGGGGCCTAAAAATAGTCTCCTCTCCCTTGAGAATGATATGTGCCCCAAACTGTAAACTTGCAATTTAGTTCCATAATTTGCATCTTGACAGCCAGGGCTTGGAGTCTGTCCTATCAGGCCTGGCCCCACATGGGCTGTCTTGTTTACTCACTGCAGTCCGATGCGGTAGGTGCTATTCTCATCCTCCCTCTAGAGAGGCACAGAGAGGGGCAGTGACTGCCCAACCTCACACGCTCATGTATGGTGGAGCTGGGATTTGAACCCAGGTGGCCCAGCTGCCAGCATCACTTATAACCCAGCACTCCTGATAAACAGACAGGAGCCAGTGAGGCCCAGTGTGCAGCCCTTATCAGGAACACCTGTGGCTTATCAGTCACCTGTGGGCTTTTCTAAGGCTCCAGATGTCCAGGCCCCACCCTGAGAGATTGGGCCCCAAGGTCAAGGTTGAGCCCAAACTTTCACTTTTGAAAAGAGATGTACCATGGGTGGTCTGACTCACAGCCGAGGTTATGAAGTGCTGCTGTGTGCGTCTTTCTGTGGGCGTCTGGGGGCCAAGGTCAGGGAAGGGAGAGTGAGCATGGGGAAGCAATGCAGAGAGGCTGGCTGGGCTGTGTTACGGAGGGCCAGGACCAGACTTCAGAGAACAGGGTGAGGGTTGGGTGCAAGGCCCTCCACGACCCAGGGCTTGATGCTGGGCTCTTAGGATGACTATCCTCTGACATAAAAGGACACAGATGACACACGATCACAGCCTTACCTCAGGTGGGGAAAGTGGTCCATAAATAGCTCAGACTGACTTATGATGCATGTTGAACTTCCTGTCCCTGCCCTGTGTGGAGTGGGCCCTGTGCTCTCACGGTTGTCGATGCTGTCATTGGAGCTGTGGTTCTCTTTGAGACTCTGTGGCCATTTTGTTATTGTCCCAAGAAAAATGGGCATCTTGGAGTGCTGCACACACATCTTCAGGGTTTTTCCTGTCTTCCAAATGCCCCCAGATTCCTTCAGGTCAGGGACCCCGCGTCAAGAAGCCTTGGACACAGCTGGAGTTTGGGAATACTAGCACCTTCCTTCTCATTCTTTGTTACGATTTGGATTCTTCTCTTGTATTTGATTGTGGAGTGTTCTTTATTTTTTTGCCTTTGGCATCATGTGAACCTTTCTCAGGAGTGGCTTAAGCTAAATTTAAGCAGTGCCCTATTCCCATCCAGCCAGGTGGGAATTCTAGATTATGGATGACTATAAGCTTGGGTTCCTTAACTTCAGCACTGTTGACGTTTGGGGCCAGATCATTCTTTGCCATGGGGGGCCGCCCTGTGCACTTTACAATGATGAGTGGCTTCCCTGGCCTCCAGCCTCTAGAGACAAGCACCATTCTCCCCAAGTTGTGACAACCCAAAATGTCTGCAGACATTGTTGAATGTTCCTGGGGGACAAAATTTCTTCCTCCTGCCCATGTCAGGAACTTGCTGAAGCTGCCCCTGGTCAAGACTGACAGGCTTGACCAGAGGTGTTGGGTGCTGCGGGCCCAGTTTGGGGTTGAGCATCAGTGAACCATCTTGCTGGTGTAGGTGCATGGTTGTCTCCCTTACCCTGCTCCCTGCTTCAGTGTACACTCAGGCAGGAATGAGATAGAGCCCCAGATTTATGTGTCTTATGCAATGTTCTTTATGGCAGTTTCAACAGCCTTTAGAAAAATGTGCAAGATTCCCAATGTTTCCGTTGGTTACGCAGTTGCACAGTGTGGCAATCTGAAATGAGTCCACAATCTCAGCAGGAATGGGGTGGGAGGGAGATGGCAGATATGCACCCCAAGCTGGGAGGATAGTGGGGGAGCAGCAGGCTGAGCCACGTGCCGCTGTTGCTTGTCTCCCTTCTCTGGGAACACGTCGCTGCCACCACCCAAATGCAACTCTGCTGTTGGAAGAAGGCAGCGGTCAGAATTGTGTCAGGCCCACGCGAGGACTTTTGGTTTCAAATATCCAAAGAAAACCTTGCAAGCATTTGAGTTAAGATAAAGATATCTGTGCCTGCTTCCTCACCTTACCAAGTGGATCATAAGAAGTAAGTTCCACCACCTGCTCCTTCACTGTCTGCAGGTGTCATTCTGAGGTCAGCGTCACAGGGTGGAGAAGAGATGGAAGAAGATACTTTACCCAGTTGCTTCCAATCCTGGATGGGCCCCAAGATCTGTGTATCATACCTATTTAAAAATATGTAGTATCTATTAAAAATATCATTTTTAAACAATTATAATGTCCCCTTTTCTTAAGGATGAGGGAAAACACATACCCAGCTACTTAAATCAGGGGAGGATTCCTTGGTGCTGGAATGGGCCTCCTGGAGTCAGACTTCCTCAGAGGCACAGGCTGTTAAAGTTCAGTAGGTTTCCAAGGAAAAAGAAAACGGCACTTAGTTTTTAAAACGAATTATGAGACAGCAGTGTTAGGTCAGGAAGCGTTGGCGGGCCTGAATGTCACGCTGGCTGGTTGACTTCGGTGGAGGTGAAACAGCTGTGGTGGCTATTTTGGGTGTGCCTTGGAATCACTCTGTTTTCTTATTTGAGGTTTTTAGAAACTAAGTTGACTTTTAGGATGGCCCCTGCCCTGTCCCAGGCTGGAAGCTGCATCTACGCTGCCCAGCTGGGTGCTACTAGGCCACGTGGCCCTGTTTTGAGAAATTAGTGTGTCCTGCCCTTCTTCATGGAGTGGGTACAAGTGTGAAATGAGCAAATGGATGTGATGATCCCTTGCAGGCGGTGCACTTCTGCATGGGTATCAGCTGATCATCATATTGCCACAAATGCAGGTTTTTCAAGGTTCATTTGTGGTGTGGATTAGCCCAGTGGTTCTTAACTGGATGATTTTATAGCTGCCCTCACCCCCAGCTCCCACTCCTACCCCCTAGACATACTTGGCAATTCCTGGGGACTTTTTGGTTGTGCTAACTGGTGGGAGGTGCTACTGGCATCTGTGGTTAGGCTGGGGTGCCTCCTCAGCATCCCTCAATGCACAGGATGGGCCCCCTCCCCAAAGATTTATCCATCCCCAAATGTCAGTAGTGCCAAAGCTATGAAACCCTGATTTAAAGTAATAGAATTTTGAAGTTTGTGTTCAGTGAGTACATGGTTTGCTTCTATAAAAAAATATCAGTGCATAGTCTATATGCAGTTAATAAGGGATAGAAGAATTGAAGACCATTTAATTTAAAAAATATTTCTAAAGAGAAGTTTTGCATCTGTCTGAAAAGGAAACCATTAGTAAGCTCCTGCTTGCTAATAGGAATGTGCTTCCAGTTTTTTTTTAACTCAGGCAGAGATGCAAAATCTGAGCTCAGAGCATCTATGGAATAGAGTGCACTGACCTTGATCTGTGACCGTCCTTGTCATATTTGAGGGAGAATAAAAAACAACCCAGGGCTATTTTAAATGGAGCTGTGATGACTCTTTTGGCCTTATGGAGCTTCAGAGTCACTGAATGCCGGCCATAGCTGCAGATTCCCAGATCTAATCTTCACCTGCAAATGGGAATCTTGAGGGGCAGGGCCCAGGAATCTGTATTTTAACAAGCTGCTCTTGGGACTGCTCTGGGCATTGAGTTTGAGAACCTGTGCTGTGGCAAGGAAGACAGAATGGAAATTCCTTTGCTTTGGAAACCACAACAGCTGGTCTTTAATCTCAGATTGGGTCATCTTGGGAAAGTTACTGAACCTCCTGGAATTGCTTTTTTCTGGATGGGGGTTGAGCATTGCCTTCAATTCTAGTATCACTTCAGTCACTACAGATGTATCTGCTTAGCCCTTGGATATCAGGATAAAATGTGAACGGTTCTGTTTAAAGGAGATTTTCCCAGGTATGAAATCAGGGTATTCACAAGTGTCCTGCCACTAGCTGGAGGACACTGTCTGATTTCTCCTAAAACCAAAGGTTTATTTCATGTGACAGCAGTTGCCTTCTCAACAGTAGGTGTGTATTCCAATGTCAAAACTTTAAAATATGCCCATTTGTGTTTTGTTTTATTTAAAAAAAATACTGCCCATTCTGAATGTTTGTTTTAACTTTCCAGCTTTGAATTTTTGGTCATTGTTTAGATTGTTGCTTGGAGAGGTCAGAAAACAGAGTTATTAAAAAAAAAAAGCAAAAAACAAAAAACAGCAGAGGAAAAACATTTCATTGAATTTTAAACAGTGACCTGGGGAGAAAAATCTAGAATAAACACACAATGCAAAACAAATGTCTATTAAAAGTAGCAGGGCAGTGGATGACCAAATTCAGATTTTTTGCATCATGTTCCCTTTTCATGCTAAATTTTAGCTAGGGGTTGATTTGAAGCAGCAAATTGTTTTTTGTTTTGGACATTCTAGTGAAACCATGTGTAACTTCCTCTTTGTGCTGCTTAACCTCAGGCTTCTCCAGGCCCTTTAGTCCAGAGATGGACTTTGTTAAAAGGCTTCTTGGGTGCAGTGTCTGGGATGAGCCTCGGGTCTGGGTTCAAATTCCAGCTCAGCCAGACACCAGCTGCACGGTCTTGGGGGAACTTCTTTCCCTGGGTGAGTCTTTTCACATCTGTTAAAGAAAGTGGTCTGATTGAAATCTCTCTGAGGCTTGAAATTCTTTGAATAAGGATTGGTGGTCAAAAAATACTTGCAGGAAGGTCAGACATGTGCTGGCTCCTTGCTCCTGATGGCAGCGATGAATGTTTGGGGTTGAAGATTGGCCGTGTGTTTAATGTGCTGCTTTCTTCTTTCTTCAGGCCTGGGCAGTTTTTAAAGGGAAGTTTAAGGAAGGGGACAAAGCTGAACCAGCCACTTGGAAGACGAGGTTACGCTGTGCTTTGAACAAGAGCCCAGATTTTGAGGAAGTGACTGACCGGTCTCAGTTGGACATTTCCGAGCCATACAAAGTTTACCGAATCGTCCCTGAGGAAGAGCAAAAATGTAACTATGCTTTATAGGCACTCAGTCTCCTGGAGGCTGTTTGGGCTCACAGCCTTCACCAGAGAGCGGGGGTCTGGGCTAGGGTCACAGCGCCCAGGGTCTGGAGCCAGCGCCTTCTGTTGAACAAAACAGTTCTTTCCTTTGTGTAAGCAGATGCTGAGATGTCTTTCTGTTGACCTCACTCACCATCTGCTGTCCACGTGGCAGCTTCCAGTTGAGTGAGAGGTGGCAAGCTTCGGAGGCAGGGGCGGAGGCCTGGAGACTAGGCTGCAGCCTGGCCTTGCTGCTGACTTCCTGTGCAGCCAGGAGCATGTTCTGGAGCCTCCCCAGAGCTCAGGAATGCTCTTGGAAGGAACCAGTATCCTGGAACAGTTTGTGATGAGGAGCTCCTTTCATGTTCTAGCACCTTACTAGGGGTAAAATAGTGGATGAGGACAAAATGAATGATGCTGGTTGGGGGTGAAATTCTGAACTGGCTTCATTGCTGGAGACTGGATATGCCTCAGTAGATTGTTAGGTCCTGATCATTGTTTGGGAACGCTGGGGTGCAAGAACCCTGGAGGTCTCTCCCAGTTCTCAAATCCCAAGAAAGCATTTGTGCAGGGATTGAAGCAGGGATAGCAACACCTGTCATGCCTGCCCCTGCTCCTGACTCCTGTGCTCTGCTCAGACATGCCGCTCAGTAGTCGTGGTGTATTGACCTGGGAGCTGGCCTCAGAATCCTTTTCAAAATAGCATGGCATGCAACTGTAAAGAAGCTGAGCCGGCCCATAAGATGAAAATCTACACCCCATCATTGGTTAGAAACATCTTTTCAACACATTGGCTTTCTTGGCCGTGTGGTGTAGCAATTAGAAAATTGGCATGCCATGATTTTCTCCTTGGAAGCTGGTTCAGAGTCCAGGGATGCCTGAAAAAGGAATAACCTTGGCCGAAACTGCTTAGGTTGTGCAGCTTCTGAGTTTGGGCTCCTCTTTCTGTGGGGGTGTCCAGGTATAATTTAGAAAAGTTAAAATTGTGACTTAAACAAATATGCAGTGAGCCTGGGCCAGAGAGTTATATAGAGCATAAATTAGGGAAGCAGTGTGATGACAAAACTTGTTTGAAAGAGAAGAGGTGACAGTGATGTCTGTGGTCGGCAAAAGACAGAGAGAGAGTTAAGCTCAGACTGCCAGGCCAGAGGCCAGAGCCTACCACGCAGGGTTCCAAGGTTTGCTTTTATACTGGTCATTGGCACAATTGTCAGCACATTAGCTTCTGGCTTTATTGAGTCTGAGCCGTCATCCTTAGCTAGTCAAACAAACTGACCTTCCTTCCCTTGGAGAATCAGACGGTGCTTAGGGAGACCTGCTAGATAAAACTCTCAGATGGCCTGGAAGCCAAACAGTCTTGCTTCTGCCTCCTTTCCCAGTTTTAGATAGTTTTTTTTTTTGTCACAAGAAAACAAATTATGATTTGGAGGAGTGGGGAAGTTTGATCTTAATCTTCCCGCCACTCTCCCAGCCATGTCCACCCACGAGGCCTTTATCCACCAGCGCCTCTTTGAAGGAATGGCACCGTCTAGGTGGCCTGGTCTGCCCCCTAGAATCAGCTGAACCTGACATGGCAGGGAACCCAGGCTTGTTAGCAGCATGGGGTGTGGCCAGCCTCACCTGCAAGTGTGGATGGTAAAGAAGAACCAAGCAGGTTCTCAGGGGCTAAGGCACACTTCATTTGCATAAAAGTCCATGTTCTCTGTCCTTCCATGCTTTGCGTGCTGCCATGGCAGTGCCCGCTGGCCCTGGCTCCACCCAGCAGCCTCTTCTATGTGAATTCTTGAATAAGAATTGCTTCAGATTCCAGTCAGTATTAAGTGATGGGTGGATTCTGTAGATCTGTGGGACTGATTAACTCCAACCAATTTTGGTTGGTTTTGGTACATTTCACACTGGTGAACTCACTAAGGCAAGTTTCTGACCAGGAAGAGGCGTGGGGAAGGAGGAAGAAATGAGACTGGTCCAGAGTCCTCTGGTGGGAATGTTGGGGTGCGTTTAGGCTGGTTTATGTCCCCCAAGTCGGGCATGCGCATGAGCGTTCACACAGTTGCACGTGTGCATATTCAGAAAGGCCAAAAAGAGACTTCCAGCCAGCTAGAGTTAAAAAAAAAAAGACCCCATCTGCAGACACATTTAACCAGGAAATCTTTGAGTGTCTTCAATGTCCCAACTCATCAAAGTAACCTTTGTAGGGTGGTAAACACCTGGTATAAAGGATATTTGATAACTGATTTATTTTAGAGCATGGCAAATAGAAGGGAGACACCAAAGTGCTTTCTTTCTCCTTTAAAAGCATTAGGAAAAAAACCACAAATGACCAACTTCTCTCTTTTGATTTTGCTGATCAAATGACTGAAGCATGGGAAAGAATTTCTATGCCTTTCTCAAACCTATGAAGATACTAACTTTTATTTCCCTTAAATGCAGCATTTAATAAAAAAAAAAAACTGATCATGGCCTTGATGGTGCCATCGGCCATAGCTTCTCTCTATTTCTCCCTAGGCAAATTAGGCATGGTGGCCCCGGGCTGTGTGAGCGAGTCCACGGAGATGGAGTGTGGCCGCTCAGAAATTGACGACCTGATCAAGGAGGTATGTGGAGGCAGTGCTGCCAGAGCCTGGCTTCTTAGCTGTGTTACTCAGGGCGGACGTTGCATAAGTAAAGAACCCCCCACAGCTCTGGGAAAAGGCAGTGCTGGCACTCTGTAAATCCTTCTTAATAAGAAAGTAGCAAAAATAGAATCCTTGGGAATAGCGTAGCTGTCAGGACTTGGGCTGCCCAGTGTGATCTCCTCTCAGCTGGGCCACCTCTGCTGCTAGTGACAGCTGTTACGTTTCTGGGTGGTCTTTAGCAGCAGATTGAGTGAATTCCTGGCCTCAAGTCTCTCTAACAACATACTGTTTTCCAGGCCCAGCTTTTCTGCCGACCTAGCTAAGAGAGTGGGATAATTGGATTGCCACACAGGGTCACAGGAAAATCAGAATTCAGAATGTTTCCTAATTGGCTTTATCACCCTCTTTTAAAGAATGGGCCAGAGTTCGACAATCTACATGTGGCTCATTTAGCGAGGTTCCCAAGCCCACGGACAGTCGATTTTGCGCTGCATCACTGTTCATTGGTGTCCTGGAATGGGACTGAGATGTGCAGCTGGGTGATTTGGTACATTTGCTTTTGCAACAGGCAATTCCATGTAAAGGCCAATAAACTAGCTAAGCTAATAAACCAGAGAGGCTCATAATTTAAGTCACATGGTTTGACCCTAAGCCTGGTGAATTTATAGTTGATGGTGTTTCAAGATGCAAAGTAAAAGTTACCTTTTGTCTTATGCGATGAAGACAAGATGGCTTTTGATAAATGTGTTTCGTTTTATGAACACTGGAGCCCCACACTGGAAGTTCGGTAACTGCTCTCCTTTCTTCTTATCCCCCTACTGCACAGCCCACTGTGGATGAGTACATGGGGATGATCAAAAGGAGCCCTTCCCCACTAGAGGCCTGCAGGAGCCAGCTTCTCCCAGACTGGTGGGCACAACAGCCCAGCTCAGGTGAGGGCCAGGGGCTGGGACTGTTCTGGCAACCCAAGGCAAGTGTGAGGATGCTGTTATCATCCATGTTGTGTGAAGGCACCTGAGCTCAGAGCCCTGAAGCTATTAGCTCCAGGTTAAGGGCGATTACACAGATCTGGAATTCCAGCCTGGAGGACAGCCCAGTGTGCCCCAGCCGTACCCTCTGCCTCCCGTGAAGGCCCACACTGCTTTTCTGATAGAGACGGTTCGTGTTTCCATCCTCCCCACACTCCTGGGGTCACGGAGGACAGGGAGCACAGTGGACTTTTCTAAGGTCCGAGGAAGGCACAGCTCTTGGGCACTCAGGCCCCTTGCCTGGGCACTTGGCCTTAAGTCAACCAGTCTGTTGTGACATTCAGGAGTCCCTCTGAGTCTCAGACGGCCCAAACCAGCTGGAGGGAGGAGAGATCAGGCAAGGAAGGGGGGAATTGTTTTAAGTTGTGAATTTGAGGCCTCAGTTTGGTCATTTATAAAATGGAGACCCCAGGACTGGCCCCAGGGGTTAGGAGGGTTAAACGAGGCAGTTTAGGATGAGGCACACTGAATGTTTTCATCCACACCCAGACCCTCTTGGCTCCTCAGCGACTCTGCTTCCTCCCTCGACCCTTCTCCCCACTGTCCCCTGTGGGAGACCAGCAGGCAACAGCTGACCTAGCAGGTCTCAGGGATGGCCAGGCCTTGGGGTGGCATTATTGAGCTAGGACCCTGGGAAGGCTCACTAGGACCCTCAAATCCCCTGTGGGGTTAAGCCGTGGCTGAGGGGCATGCACTCCAGTGCTATTTTGGGAGCTGGCCTTTGGGGGGTGGGGAGGAGATGTGGCCCAACAGTGTCACACGGACTAGAAATCCCACAGCATAGAGGAAGTCTCCTGCTCCATTCTGCTTTGGTTGAGATCTGGTTTTCTGTGTTTGTGTAACACGGGTTGCTGCTCTGGAAGGGAAGAACACTGACTCTGCCGGAAGCCTGTGGTGGGGCCTCAGGAGCACGCCATGGGAGGCTTTTTAAGAATCTTCTGGAGTAGGCAGCGGGTGGTTGGTTCCCTGAACAGAACATCTGGGTGGGTCTGAATCAGCTCTTCTCTTTCTCCAGCAACCTTGCCACTGGTCACGGGGTATGCAGCCTACGACACGCATCACTCAGGTAGGCAGGTGCTCTGGGCTGCTGGGGGCATGGGGTGTCCTTTGAAGACTCTTCACAAAACCCAGTTGGGTGTTAGAAGTTGGAAACCAGGTTCTTCCTCCTTGCAGTTTGGTTCAGGAGCAAAGAGGAGGCCCATACTTTTCGTGTGTCTTCTTGGATTGGGCCAACAAATAGATACAAAGAGCTCTTTTAGGTATAACTGTAGGGGAAAGAGTATGTGGACAAACAGACTCAAGGCCCAGCTCTGCCTCTCCTGTGCTATCCCAGGGGCAGTCATTGGACCTCTTAGAACCTCAGGCCTTTCATCTGCAAAATGGGAATAATTATAATACCTATCTCACAGTAGTATTGTGAGGGTTAAATGTGGTGATTGTGAAAACTTGCTGGCAGGAGCTTAATTGCTCAGTCAATGCTACTGATGCCAATTTTCTCTTACTTTCTTCCCCAACCAAGTGTACAATGATGATGGTGGTGATGGTGGCTGTGGCAGGCTGTTGGTGATGGTGGTGATGGTAGATGATGGCAGTGATGATGGTGATGATGACGGTAATGGTTGCTGACCTTTATTGAATGCTGCTGGGTGCCAGGATCATGCTAGACTCTTCATGGCTGCATCATCTCAGTTAGACCTTCACTTCCCCCAGTTCTTAGTAGGTGCTGTTATTTTCCTATTTCACAGGCTCAGAAATCCAGGATTATGTAGTTCGTAGGTTGCAGAGTGGGGAGCCTCCAGCCTGTCCTGGCCATGCTCTGTCCCTGTGGGTGAGGAGCCTCTGTGCTGGTCCTGGTTATGGCAGCGGTGGAGGTGTCTGAGTGCTCCTGCAGCTACGAGAATGGCTTTCAGGGCTTGCGGGCACCATCTTTCAAGCAAAGGAAGTGGCAGCATTGGCCTCCGCATCTGCAAGGCTCTGTGAGAAGGGAAAACTTATTAGCTCATCATGAAAACCTGGGTTTTCAGTTTTTCTAGAGAAGCCAGGGTTTGGAATTTTACGTGCAGTCTTCCCAAATAAAATGTTAAGACAGGTCACAGATTTTAGGGTTGGGGATTCGGGCCTCCCTGCACAGATGAGGAAACGAGATTCAGAGGAGAAATGTCTTGCTCAGGCCATCAGGGACGGGAATTTTTTCTGGGGTGGAGGCAGTTCTCACCTGCAGTCCAAAGCAAGGAGGAAACCACCCCTCACTGAGCAAGCTTGTGTGGCCTTTGAGCGGCCCCAGGAGTGGAGGCTGGGATCATCTCGGCTTCACTGACTAGGAAACTGAGTTGAACCACTCGCCCAGGGTCCCAGGCCAGTAAGCAGGAGTGCCTCATTCAACCCAGGCACCCTCAGCTTCATGCCTGTCCTTGAGATCAGGTCAGCTGTGCAGCTGCTGCGCTCCACTCGGCCTGGGCTCCATTGGTCTGTGCAGAGCAGACTTTTTGGTCACAGGACTGAACCGTTGACCTGGTGAGCACTGGGCTGTGACCCCAGGGTCTGCTGACCAGTGCTTTTTGGGGACAAGAGAGCCATCTGAACGAGAGGGGAAGATGCTTGAGGAAGTTTTCTTGTATTATCCCAAAGCTGCTCTCGAAGACTCATAGACCCCTGCTTCCTGCAAGGAAAATCAGAAGACATTCTTTCAGAAATTGTGGACTTTTGGTAGCCCCCTGTTCAGCTCACCCAAACACACCCCCACAGCACTGTATGTAAATATGTTGGTGCCAGGGGTCCTTAATTCTTATCCCTACAGGGACCAGGTAACAATGAGTAAAATGAGCAGCTGGAAGACATCAAGGAGTGCTGGAGACTGTGACAAACTCAGAAGCCCATGCCACTAGGGGTTGCTTGGTAGTGATTGTTGCCCCCTGGGCTTGCTGGGCCAGACATGGGTTTTCAGTTTTTCTAGAGAAGCCAGGGTTTGGATTTTTTTTTAATAGTGAAAAATATAATTTTATACCAAAAAGGAAGACATTTCAAAGCATACCACAACAATTAGTTAGAGAACAGATTTCAGAGTTTGTTATGGGTTACAGTTCTACAATTTTAGGTTTTTCCTTTAGCTGCTCCAAGACACAGGAGACTAAAAAGAAATGTCAGTAGAATAGTTTAGCAGTCATACTCCTTTGTTAAATCCTGTCTTCTCTGTTATAACTCCACCTTCTCCTTTGATCTTTCTCCCAGTCTTTAGGGGTATTTGGGCTCTGCCATTCTAACTTTTTCATGTTGGAAAGGATGTCGATAGTATGGGGTAGGGAGATGAAACTATCTGATGTTCTGGAGAAGCTGGCCCCTCTGCATTTCAGAACTTACCTGGCCTAGGAACCCATTGGGAGGTTGTAGGTTTCTGAAAAGTAATCCTACTGGATGGGAACTTTGTAGAATCTCAGATAATGCTCTCCAGGTATTCTTTAGGGTTGGCAGGAATGGCTCAGGGTTTGGATTTTTATGTAAAATCTTCCCAAATAAAATGTTAGCAACAAATCCCTGTTAACACCATCCTGCTGTGCTGGCTGGTCCTAACCCTCTTACAGCTGCCAGCTAGTGCCCATGACTATGTGCACTTGAAATCCTTCTTAGAGAGTGAGGTGTTGCGCTGACTGTGGGGCCGGTGCTTAGGATCGTGGCCAGGAGCCACCCTGCTGGGGAGGAGTGGATCCAGGCTCCACCAGGTGCTCACCATGCCAGCAAGGGTAAGCACCTCCACCTGTCTGTGCTTCCTTTCCTCACCTGGGGGGTGGGCATGATGATACCAACCCCTACCTCAGAGGGTGATTGTAGGGAGTGTGCTCAGAAATCTAAGCCAGGGAGAGCACCTGGCACATCTGCCACGTTGATACTCTTTTTCAGTTACTCCAATTTATTTAATAACCACTCTTATGGGGCTCGCATGATCCAGCGCAGATACGAGCTCATCCAGTCCTCACAGCAGCTTGATGGGGCGAGTGCTGTTATCCTCACTTTGCATATGGGGAAACAGGTAGAAAGCCATGAAGCCTCGTGTCCCGGGCCGCACAGCTGGGCAGCAGTGCACTGTGATTACGAGTCAGGTGGTTGGTCCGTGCTTTGGGCCTTTCTCCCACATGACCTCTGTGGCCAGGCCCTATTCCTGGCAGAACTGCCTTTGGTGGGTGAGTGGCTTCCTGGGGGTGCTGGGAAGCTGCTTCTCCTTGCTGGGCCTCCACTTCTAACCCATAAGGTGAGGCATCCACCACTCAGGCCTCTTTCACCTCACACCTTTGGTCTTAGATGGCCATGGCCCTGTGTGGTCATTAGAATGGTCCCATTGGGGCCATCTCCAAAACACTTTGCTGGCTGCTGCTGGTGAAATGGGCTGTTCACATGTCAAGGGGCATCTGAGACTGGGCCAAGGGGCAGCTGAGACCAGGCCATGGGAATGGAAGAGCAGAGGGGCACAGGGGTGACAGGGGCATCTGGAGGGTTATTTTCATTTGGGAAGGAGTTCACAGAATTGCTGCAGGACTGAAGGAAGTGGAATGTGTTGCATCCTCAGGGGATAGAGACTTACCACCTTAGGAAGGATGGTGGGTGCAGATAATGGCAGTGTGGCCACCTACTGCTGAGTGGCCCTATCTGAGCCTTGACTTCCCCGGGCGTCAAATAAAAGGGCTGAGCAGGAGCACCTGCAGCAGACTCCCTGTGGTGCATGATTCTAGAACCCCCTTTAGCTCCAGTGTGGAATTAAAGCAGAGCCCGGAAATGGTAGGAGGGAGGCTTTTGATTGTAGTCTCAGCAGATATTGATTGAACAGGGCCCAGTTTGGGGATGCAGCACTGATGCAGGTGATGGAGCCACAGCAGTCCCCGTAGGGCTGCCTCTGGTGGTTGTGCAGGTTATGTACTGCACAGCTTTAGGAGGCACAAAGAGTTAGGCAGCTCACAACTTGTGTGGCTCAAGGAGGCAGCCCTGGACTGCTGGTCTGGGGTACTTAGAAGGCACCTCGGACTCGCCTTGTTCACTGTTAGTGCATGTAACTAGTACCTTTTAGTTGAAGGCTATTAAAATGCATTTTCTTCCTGTAGCATCCCTGCATTTAGCTCTTACCTCCATTCTCACCTTAGTTTAGGGTTCCCAAACTTCAGTCACTTGAGCCCCACCTTCATAATGAGTTCTTGTACCCAGGTATCACCTGGACTATCCTTGGCATCATAATTTTCTCCAGATCTGCTCACTTTTTAAAAACTTGAAGTTTATTTTAAATGAGAATCCTCTGCTGTTCCCTGTGAAAGGAAAGCAAATGTTGCCTGCTGCAAGTGGGAGGTCAGAGGTAAAAACAAATTCAGTGAGAACCAGGAACAGTGTTAGGAAACTCTGCCCAAGGCTCGGAGCCCCAAGTTAAGTCCCTTTGTTTAAAAGGGAAGTTGTCGGGCGGGCAATAGTGGCTCAGTGGCAGACTTGTCACCTAGCATGCCAGAGACCCGGGTCCGATTCCCTGTGTCTGCTCATGCCAATAAAGAAAAAGGGAGTTGTCGAGCATCAGGTGTGAAACATCCACTGGCGTCTGATGAGGCCATTGAAGAGCAAGGACCACAGAGGGGGCACTCACTGCTTCGGGATTCCGTGCCGTGTTGTCCCACCATCCTCTGGCTCCCCAGTGATGTGGAGAATGGATTTGGGGGAACGCTGCCTTAGTTGGGGTGTTTTTCAGAGCGTTTCCTGAGAACAGGCTTGGTTGGAGGGTTTTGCGGAGGTCCTTAATCTGGAACCCAGGGAACCCTGAGGGGATCTCAGGGGATTCATGAATTTGTTGAGGAAAGGGTCATGTCTTTATTTTTACTAACCTCGAATTGGAAGTTCACACTTCCTTCAATTATGAATGTAAGTAACCATCCAGGGTCATTAGCTGTGCCTGGGACAGACATATTTTTGTAAGAAATTACAGCTGTTGAAATATCGCTTGCACTTGCCTGACTTCTAAATTACAGTAGTTTTAGATCCGCTGTCAGATCTTGCATTTGAAATGCTAATGGAGAAGTACAGTTAGCACAGTGACAGTATTTAAAATTTTGAATAATTTCTTTCTTTAGTATTTCTGTGTACTCTATTTATGCTTTAAGAAACTATTCCTACAAGGGGTCCATGAACTTCCCCAGGAATGCCAAGGAGGGCAAAGGCACAGCAAAGTTAAGACTCCCTGTTGTGTTGAAAGAAAGCCTCTGGGCATTTGCTCAGAAAGGACAAGGAAGCTCCCTGGGTCCCCTGACGCCACCACCCTCTTATCCCTGCAGCTTTCTCCCAGATGGTCATCAGCTTCTACTACGGAGGCAAGCTGGTGGGCCAGGCCACCACGACCTGCCCCGAGGGCTGCCGCCTCTCCCTAAGCCAGCCCGGCCTGCCCAGCGGTAAGCTGTACGGGCCCGAGGGCCTGGAGCTCATCTGCTTCCCGCCAGCCGATGTCATCCCCAGCGAGCGGCAGAGGCAGGTCACCCGGAAACTGTTCGGGCACCTGGAGCGGGGCGTGCTCCTGCACAGCAGCCGGCAGGGTGTGCTTGTCAAGCGGCTATGCCAGGGCCGTGTGTTCTGCAGCGGCAACGCCGTGGTCTTCAAGGACAGGCCCAACAAGCTGGAGCGTGACGAGGTGGTCAAGGTCTTCGATACCAGCCAGTTCTTCCGAGGTGGGTCCCCCAAGCCTTGCAGGTCACTTGGAGGCAGGGGAAGGACACACTTACATGGGGACTTAGCCTGGCCTGGGGCCCTGCCTGCCTGGCTGTGAATCCTGCCTCTGTCCTTTCTTGCAGAATGATCCTGGGGACCAGCTTTGAAACAAAGTGGGGGTGCTGATGTAGCACTTCTCATAGGGTTCTCCTGAGGATTAGAAACTTAACACTTTGCAGTGTGGAGTGTGCACTTGGGAGCCAATTCAAAATGCAGACTCTTGTCCCCCAGCCCAGGCCTCTGGAACCCGACTCAGTCTGCATCTTCACAGGGTCCCCGGGGCTCATGGGCACGTTTGAGGTTGGCTGACTTCATCTGTGTCATCATACACACTGCACCCTGATGACAGCGTCTGCACGCGTAGCTGCTGCGTGTTAGCGCCTGTTATTCTGTGAGGTGTAAGTTTAGGATATCACGGCTGGGTGTCTGAGCTTCTAGAATGATGAGAGGTCTAAAGTCAATACATCTGGCCACCTCAAAGGTTTGCTTTTTGCTCCCTTTTCTGCGCTTCCAAAGCTCTCTGCTCTTCTCCAACACGGGCCAGCAGGTGGTGTCATGTCCATCCTACCATCTGGGCTTAGTCTGGCCAGCATCCTGGAGGAGGGGGCCTGGCAGGGTGGGGCGGGGGCAGAAGATGTGAGCCCGGGTGGGAGGGTGCGGAAGAGTTTGCCTGGTGAAGGGGGTTGGTGTGGCCAGGGCTCCCCACACCTGAGCTTGCTGCCGCGCCCCCCCCCCCCCCCCCAGGGCATGTTAGAACACAGAACATGGGCCCCATCCCCGGGGCCTCCCATTCCAAGAGGATGGGGTGGGTTTGAGAGTCTGCCTTTCTCACAAGTTCCCAGCGAGGCTGAGGCTGCTGGTCTGGGGACCCCACTGTGAGAACCTCTGGCCTAGCGTGTCAGCACAGGCTGTTTCTTCTTATAGGGGTTGCAAACTCAGGAGCTTTCAGGGGCGGGACAGGTCCTGTGCATGAGTGTCTGAGCATGAGGTTTTGGGGAGTGGCGTATCCCAAATGCCAGACCACTTTGAGAGGAGTTCAAATCCAGGTATTTAAAAAGCTAACAATCACCTGGAAATGGCCAAACAGGTCCCTGGTTCAAGTTTGGCCAAAAGGCCACTGGTTTGAGACCATGTTCTGCAGTGGCCGGTGCCTTTCCTTGGCTAAGCCTCCTCTGTGGAAGAAGAAGTCCGTCTGTCCCTGCCAGCTCTCACCTCCCAGTCTCCCAGTACCCCTCGGCTGTTTGTGAACACCCCTGGGCATGTTTTTCCAGAGCTGCAGCAGTTCTATAACAGCCAGAGCCGGCTTCCAGACAGCAGGGTTGTGCTCTGCTTTGGAGAAGAATTCCCTGATATGGCTCCTTTGCGTTCCAAACTCATTCTCGTGCAGGTAAGAATGGGCACTTTTGAGGCTTATATTCAAATTTCCTTGACCCTCACAGTAGGATCAAGTTCATACTTGGGCTGGAGAAGAGGCAGCAAAGACTGGGGGTGCACCATGTGTGTGCCAGCCTGGCAAGACCTTCAAGTTGGGGGAAAGTGGATTCTTGTCCTCTTTGAATTGGCTTCTCATATTCTGAGACTCACTATCTGCTGTTTTTGTTTTTCTTTCTTTCTTTGTTTAATCAAAACCTCCTCTCTGTAAATATTCCACTTGCTTGGTTGCCTTAAGTTCTAACTGACAGGTTAAGGTTTTGTATGCCCTTATTTGACTATAGTCAAAGAAATGAAACTCTAATGGTGGAATTCTGGGCCCTGACCACCTAGGTTGGGACACTTTGGGGAGGGTATCCAGGAGAGTCTTTGCAATAACTCCATCTGCCCTTTCTCCACATTCTGCCTATTCTGGGTTCACTCCTGTGGTACTATACGGAACTTCAGGAAAGATAGCTTTGGACCAGGGTAAACAGAGAATCTGGTTAGAGTCAAAGTAAGTCCCCATCTCACTTCCCACTTCCATCTCTGACCTTGTGTGTGATCCCTTTAGATTGAGCAACTCTATGTCCGGCAGCTGGTGGAGGAAGCTGGGAAGAGCTGTGGTGCCGGCTCTGTGATGCAGGTTCCCGAGGAGTCCCAGCCAGACCAGGTGTTCCGGATGTTTCCGGATATTTGTGCCTCACACCAGAGACCCTTTTTCAGAGAAAACCAACAGATCACTGTTTAAGTCTCTCCTGCGGTCCACCCCAGCCGCACCTCACATTTCCTCAGTACAATTACTGTTGTCGTTACTGAAGGTTGTAGGTCCTCGTTTGACTTGGGGCCTGTCAGCTTACTTTGCTCTTAATTTAGTAAGGGCATTCTTTGCGGGGTTGAAGTTTCAAACAAAATTGTGTCACAGCTCTGCTGTTTAAATATAAATGTTGGAAACCAATACCAAGTGGTCTGAATGCTGTAACCAACACCTGTGACTAAAAAAAAAGTTTTTCTGCATTTTTCAAATTATCATTAGTTGCTCTGATTCTGCATTTTGGGATAATTGACATTCCCAAAGACTTGGTATTCAATATTGTTAGCAAATACCTGCTTCAAGTAAAGACATTTGAAGTGTAAGTTTACCTTGTGAAAAACAAGGCTGTTTTGGTCTCCAACTTTGTTTAAGCTATAGATTTATGATTTCATATGCTTGATTCTATGCAAAGTATCTTTTTACTTTTAAGCATTTTAATAAGATTTAAAAATATTTAGATACCAGCCATCCTGTAATAAGTGAACATAAAACTCTTGGCTTGTTGGAAGAATGTATATTCTTCCTAGAATTCAGTGCTAGCGAAACATCTCCATTGCCAGGTGAACTGGTGTGCTTTTATCTTCAGACGATGAAAACATTTTCTTTGTGGCTTTCTGTCTAGGAAGCTTAGAGATCAACTTATTTTTTTCACTTCTGTAATTAAATCATTCCAGATACCTCTCTCTTTTATATTTTTCTAAATGGTTTTGATCTGTTTAATTTTTTTTTTTACTTTTAATTGCCCTATTTTATGTGTCCTATTGTAAACTGCTTTGAATCTTTTTTTTTTTCCAAGTGGCTAGGCTATAAACCACAAGTTGAAGAAGTAATTGTGGCTCCCATGAGCATTTTGATGATAGTGCCTTGAATCCAGCCCACCCGTTCCTCAGCTCCTGGTAGGCCCAGCGCAGGCTGGAATGGGTGGAGCGGGTTAGCTTCTCACCCTGCACTGTCCCTGAGGATCATGCAGTGGACCGTGTAGGGGACATGCCTTCCAGGAGATCATTTAATTCCCCCAACCCCTAATGCTCCTCGAGGTTCAAGATGGCCCCCTCTCCACCACATTCTGCCCTTCAGCCAAACAGTAAAATGTGGGCCCCAATGGAGAAGTCTCAGCGTTAGTCCCGGTAGAACCTTCTCTATTCATTAGCAGACAGGGTACTTGCCCACTGAAAATTGGGTCAAAATTTTTTACCGTGAAATCATACAGTTACAGAAGGCTTAAATCCAGAGGTTAGTTCCCCTTCTAACATGTGATATGATGTATCTCCAAACCCATTTTAAAATCACTTTCAAAATGTAGATGATTAAAAAGTACTTGACATTTTTCCTCTAAAAGAACATTCTGTGTTAAATTGTCAGTGTGTCTGTGTAATCCACCTGCATGGCAGAGACTGGACAGTGTCCATTGGGTGCCTCCGGGCGCACCCCTTCTGCTAGGGATGTGAGCCAGTGCAGACTTGTAGACTTGGCTGAGTCACTTCCGAAGTTGGTGTAGACAGCCTTCTACTCCCTCCAGAGTGGGGCGAAGAAGAGCTTTTCTCTTTTCTTTCTCCTTTTTAACTCAGCCTGGGGCACCACTGTCCTTTACTCAGGGTGGAAGGGGCCCTACCAGTCAACCTTCGTTTCCAGAAGGGAAGAAGGTGTTAGGTTTGGGGACAAGATTACCCAGCTCAGCCAACCCTGTGACCTCTAACCGTGAATGGAGTCACTGATTTAAAGCCTGGTGAACCGAAGAAGGTTGTGTACTTTTCCTTTGCTAATTTATGAAGGTGACATAGATGCCACATGTTGTAGGAGGCAATAATTATAGATCCTTTAGATGTGTATGAATTCACATTTGAATATAGGGAAATTCCAGCAAAAACAGCTTTTCACCTTTGGCCAACAAAGCAAGCATTATATTTTTAAGAATAACAGGCCTATTTTTCGAAGTGTTTATGATAATAGACTTTAGTCTCCAACTCGAATGTAAAAGCACACATCTTTAATATGTTGAATGAATATTTATTTTTATATCCATTTAAAAAGTATATTGATCTTTTATTCATTATTAAAATAAAATGCTCTTTTTTAAAAAAAGCTGACATGTGCTCCTTTTTATTTTATTCACCATCAAATATTTGATCATTTTCATTAGGTTCTAGATCCTTCTGAGGGAGAATTAAAAAACAAGCCTGCATTGGGGTTTTAAAGATTTTTTTTTTTTTGTTATCCCCAAAACCATATTGAAAATGTATGAAGACTTGCCCTAGCCATTCAGAATTTCCTGGAGAAAGCCTCAGGGTCGTGGGGGCACATCATGTTTTAATTAAAAGCTAAGGGCCTGTTTGGGTTTCTGGGAACTGATTGATGAGTCTGCTAAAGGATGGGGAGAAAGGAAGCATTTGGCCCTGATAGCGCCGTCCTGGAAGCTACTGGAAGTGCTTTTGGAGGAGGGCCACCCAGGCAGGCAGGGCCACGTGGTGGGGCATCTTTCCCTTCAGACACTTCTTCCTTGAGCGCTCATTATGGTGGACCCTTGGGATGGAGTGGGGGCATGAGGGACCCATCGGGCCTCCTGGAGTTTACTCACAGTCCAGTGGGACGTGTTCCCGAGTAACTCAGGACAAAGTGACCCAAATGCAGGTACACACGCCACCCGCAAGGCAGTGCACAGTCCCCCTCCCACCCACTCGTGTGCCCAGCGAGGCTGTGGCCATTCTCATTCCCGCCTTACAGACGAAGAAACTGAGGCAAAGGCCCGTGTCTGGCTGACCGCAGGCCCCTTGTGTACCAGGGCGCAGCTTCCTGTGAGAGGCTTCAAGACAAGATCTTGCTGCAATACTTGAGCTCGCTGGCTTGCTAACTCCTCAGGGAAGAGGACAGTGGGATTTTCTTAGAAGACTTGGCAATGAAAGCCACATTAATTCCCGCACACTGTAGCTAGGAATTTTATTTATAAGCAAGCTCTTTTCTGTTCCATGGATTCAGGGCCAAATATGGAAACTTGATGTCGTTTGCATCTCCCAAGAGCTCAACACTCCTGTGCAGGCAGTTGGCAAATCCCTCAATTTCTTGCAGCCCCCTCAGAGGGAGAGGAGAGGTTGAGAAGTGTTCTTATTTACAGAGGAGGGGATTGGGGCACAGGATGCTTCAGGAATATCCAGGGGTTCTAGAAAACATTGTCAGGGCCCTAAGTGTGAACTAATTTTGGAAATGTTGGCCCTTCTCTGAACAGATCAGCTTATGGAGCATGAAGGGAAGCTGAAACCTTCTGGAAAGTAAAGTAGACTTGACTCTGTCTTTTAAACACATTTTTCAAACAACGAAGGCATTTCCACTTTCCAAGTGATTGCCACTTAGTTCAGTGCAATCTAACTTTTGCAAAATCCATCTGAGATGCACAATTTTGTTTTCCTTTGCAATGCCCAAATGGCTGAAGGTAGAGACCCCGGGGACAAGAGCCGTGGTGTCTCTGGGGGAGCCCTTATGTAAGGGATGGTCTGGGCAGGGCTCTGGGTCTGCTGTGGGACTGTCTGCCCATAAAGATGTGCCTGAGGGAAACAGGAAGGCGTTCCTCCCTGCGGGATCCACACCCTCCACAATAGAAAGTTTTGCAGCTCAGTACTCAGAAATATTTTCACCACCCTTTCTAAGAAATGATCAATAATCAATGACTTTTTAACAACGCAGTGAGCTGAGATATGGGGATAAGGGAAGTTTCTCAATGGGAAATCTGGCTATTTTTGTAAAAGTGGGAGGAAAAACAGGGTACAGAAAGGACATTTTCATCTCGGTCATGTACATTCTACACTGGCACATCACAAGGTCCCTCTCGTAGTAAGAAACCCATTTAATGCAACATTTCCCTAACTCGCTGGGTCTGATGCCCTGTCTTAGACAATGCCCGTGGACGGGTGGACACAGCCGACCCCTGCGGGAGCTGATCTCTCTCTGAATCCAGCTGGGACCCCGAAGGGGGTGACAGCCACATGTGTGTGATTCCTGCTTTGTTCCCACCAGGCCTGGCAGTCTAGGCAGAGCCTACTGGGGCCGGCTGGTTGCAGTCATCTCTTCTGAGAGGTGGTAAGAAACTCAACATTTTATCTTGCTCACAGATTCTGTGGGTCAGAACATGGACAGGGCACCAGGCTGCTGGCCTTTGTCTCTCCGCAATATCTGGGGTCTTCGCTTAAACAGTAGGGGAGACTTGCATGGCCACTCGTCCCCAGAAACATCTTCTCCCTTGTTCTCCATCCCACCTTCCTTTCCTCCCTCTCCTCTGTCCCTCTCTCCCTGACTCCCTCCCTTCCTGCTTTTTCCCTCTCCCCGGCTCCACTCTGCTCCCCTTACTTACAGCCAGGCAGGTGAGCCCTTTTCCTTGGGAGCATGATAGTCGACTCTTTCATCTTAGGAACCCAGCCCTTCTCTTGTGGATATCAGTCGCCTCTCTGAGTATAACTCTGATAGCTACTTTCAAAAAAAGATTCCCTCCCCACCAGGGGGAGGAGGGGACAAGGGGGGAACGTTTTGGTTAGGGCTAAGTAACCTTGGCATCTGCTCCATTGTCCCTCAGGGTAGCCTCAACCTCCTGGCTCAAAATGGCTGCAAGAGCTTCCTCCACATTCCCAGCAGCAGGACAGAGGAGGGGTGGGAGTGAGGAAGAAGGGAGCGAATGCCAAATACCAGCTGTTATTGTAGGAGGCTCCCAGGAACTGCCACTAGCCCTTGTGTTGACATCTCACTGGCCATTCTGAGCTACAGGGGAGGCTGGAAAAGATAAGAGTATTCCAGGCATCCCTGAGGGGAGAATGGATCCTGGTGGCACTAGCTAGAAAGGGGAATCAAGGCGAGACCTTTCTCCTTGCAGCAACTCTTCCTGGAACACCCTTTAGAAAATGCCCCTCCTGACATTTACACTTTTAATTTCTAATCAGTCCAATGGCCTTGGAGGGGGGCATTGTTGTCCCCATTCTACTGACAAGGAAGCAAAGATTCAGAGAGGTTTGATGAGTTGCTGGAGGTCACACAGCCAATATGTGCCGGAGCTGGATGGAGCTGTACCTGATGCCCAGCACATCCATCCTCTGAGGAGAAAGCACCCGAGCAGGTAGGTTGGGGGAAAGGAGACCTGGAGAGAAACCTAAATTTCAGAGGAAAGTAGGTTCTTCTAGCATTATTTAGGGAATCATTTACAAGCTTCTCTGGGCGGCAGAGCCTGTGATACAGCAGAGCTCTGGCTGTACAGGACTGTTTGACATGAGAAGGTGGTTAAGAGTGGGGGCTGCCCCCAGGCTGCCTAGATCAGCCACGCCTCCCATTAGCCATAAGTCATGTAACCTGGCCCTGCCTCAGTTTCCTCGCCCGTGAACTGGTGAGAACAACAATACCTGCCTCATGGGTGCAATAGGAGCTGGATAGGCAGTGCCTGGCTGGGAGCCCTGCTTGATTCCTCCACTTGGGGCCACGGCTGCAAACGTAGGTCTCAGGTCCTGGGAGCCGGACACCAGTGGACTTGCCAGGGAGGGGCCTGGAGGGCGGGGTGGGGGGCAGTTGGGCCTTTCTCCTGCTCTCCCTGTCTGGGTGGTGTCCCTGATAGTGGCTTGCACTCAACCCTGGTCCCTGCCCCCCTGGGGGAGCAGCTTCTGGGTTCTGGGAGCCCCGCATTGCCACACCGGTTGGTCCGTCAAGCCTGGTGGGCACAGTGGCTTCCACCTGTCACTCATCTCTAGGTGGGGCCTGGGGGGGGTCTCCTGGTCCCACATTCACCCTTGTAATCCATGAGATCCCCTCTACTGAACCACTGGGTGGGGCTGGGGGTGGGGGTTGATGTTTACCTTGGCCCCAGCTGGCAGGCTGGGACTCTATTATTGCTGCAGAATCTGCATCTGTTTATAAAGTCTCAAGATGTGTTAAATTGTAGTAAAATATATATATATATATATATATATAGCATGAAAGTTGACATTTTAGCCATTTTTAAGTGTATGATTCAGTGGCATTAATTGCATTTATAATGTTGTGTGACCATCACTGCTATCTATTTCCAAAATGATTAATCACTCCAAATCCAGAGGTGTATTTTTATTAAGGGGAGGGAGAGAAAGGGAAGGGGGATTGGGAATGGATGAGATGATTCCTGGATAAATGGACCAAGAACAGGAAGGATGAAGCAGCCCACGGTCACACACTCATACACACATGTGCACATGCATTCACACACAGTGTACACACATGCACACACAGGCACACAGGTGCACGCTCACACGCATACACACATGCACACACTAATCAGATGCTCCAATAGCATGCCACAGGTCAGTTAAAACCCCGGCGGGGGCCCACAGATCTTTCTAGAACCACAGGTGGTACAGGTGGGTCCAGCCCTGGGTGAGGTGGGCATGTGAGTGAGGTGGAGAGTGGAGGCATTGGGGGAGCTGGGGCTTGGCTGCAGGGAGGGCAGGGAGGACTGGGCCAGCCAACTCCCCGCCTTAGAGATCCAGGAACTGTGGACCAGGAGCCAGGAGTTCTAGCTGCACAGGAGCTTCCAGGCCTCTGGGGGCAAGGCTGGGGTGACTCAGAACTGATGGCCCTGGGGCACTGTATCTAAGACCGACAGTCAGAGATGGGAAGTGTTGAGAGTCTGCCTGGACGGCTGTGGGGCAGCCCTGGGGTGGCTTAAATCCCACTCAAAGTGAGTGCTGGGGTGGCTGAAATCTCACTCAAAGTGAGTGAGGGTCTTGGACATGGAATCCACCCTGGCATGTCAGTTGGAAGTTGGAAAAGAAAGAAACCACCCTGTACAAAGAAGGCTGCCCTTCAAGGGCCTGGGGACCTACTAGAAAGGCATTTCAGAGAAGATATTTTAAGATTCAGAAAGGAGAAGGTGGCCTTTTATCAGTTCCAGGCCAGGCGAAGGGAACCTTCCCTCCAGTGGACAGCAGCAGGTCCTGGCTCTCAGCCCTGGCCCTCTCCAGACCCTCTCCCACTCCATGAAATCCAAACTCATAGAATCTTCCTGTCCCTCGCAGGTACCTTCCTACCTCAGGCCCTTTGGACACACTATGACCTCTTCCTCACTCTTCAGGTTCAAATTTAAATACTGCTTCCTCCAGGAAGCCATCCCTGAAGCTCAGGCTAATACAATACCTTGTGTGAGGATCTCATCATAATGTGAGGGTTGTTCTCATTACATGGAGACAAGGTCCCTGGTGGCTGAAGGCACAGACTCTGCAGCCAGGACATCCAGGGGGAACTTCAAGCTCCACCGCTTTCAGCCGAGTGGGTGAGTGCAGGTTATTTAAATGCCCTGTGCCTCAGTTTCCCATCTGTCAGCTTGTTGTGAGGACTGAGCTAACACATCCCAGCAATTTATAACAGAGCTTGGCAAGCAATGAGCTGTTCATCCGAGTGAGCACTCCCTGTGCAGAGGTTGTGCAGGGTCCGGTCTGGATTCCCCAAGAAAGGCCCAACCCCAAGGATTTAAGCGCAAATGATTTCTTTGGGAGGAGGCCATGACCTCCAACAGTCATGCCTGTGCCCCTGTGGGCTCCAGGAGGCTGAACCTGGGGGAAACTTTGGAAGCTGGCCAAGCCCACATAACCAGGGGTATTTGTACCTCTGCTCCTGCGGGGGTTGGCTCGGGGCTGCTCCCAGGTGAGCTACTTGCACTTCCTACCAGCTGTACCTGTGGGAGGCCAGCGAGAGGCCTCAGCCGCCGGGAGGCCAGTGCTGGCTTCTGGGAGTCGCCGCATGCGCTGGAAAGGGAAGGGTGACTGGACATGGTGGGGCCCGAAGGCGTCAGCTGTGTGAAGTGCAGCAGTTGTTATGGAGACGGATGGCGGGTCGTGATGGGGAGTGCGGGCTTCCAATCGGTGCACGTGCCAGCTCCATGCTTATCAGCTGTGTGGGTTCGAGAACGTTACTTAAACTCTCTGTGCCTCAGTTTCCTCATGTGTAAAATGGGGCTGAGAGTAGTAGCTATTATGAGCATTGAATGACTTAGCGAGTACCTGGGACACAGAAGGCACTAAAAAGTGTTGTTATTGCTTAATCACAATAGCAAGACATTGAATCGTTGTAATGCAATTGGGCTTTGTCTTCTCCTGTGGAGGACAAGGATTGCTGGCCTTGTTTCCCACTCAATCCAGCCCCCATCGCATGGCCTGGCATGTGGTGGCACTCAGTTAATGCTTGCTGAGTGAATGGGCGTGGGTGACTGGCTGGTTCAGGCTGGGGCGGCCGATGTGCTGTAAGGGGAGAGGCTCTGACAGGCATGTCCTGTGCAGACTGTGGGAGGAAGGAAGGGATGCAGGAAATGGTGTTTGCAGCTGTCCGGCACATAGTAGGTGCTCCCTTCCTGCCCCATTCTCCCTATTATAACAAAAAAAAAAAAAAAAAAAAAAAAAGAGGAAAACAGCAGGGGGTGGTGGCTAAGCCAAGCTTCAGGGCAGGAATTATTACTGCAAGGGCGAGAGCGCCCCCAGACCCCTCTTTTTGGCTGCCAAAGGGGAACTGGGTTAGAGGCTCAAAATCTGGATATAAGATGAAGGGAAGGGAGGGGCAGGGCTGGGAGGGAAAGTGCCACAGCTGGGCCTCTAGGACACGACCAGTGGAGGCGACAGGAGACGAGATGGCCTTCTGCAGACCTCGGGTGGTTCTCAACACATGCAAATGGAGGATTCTAGCTCATTTTTTTTTTAAAGCTAATTTGAACTGACAGTTGGTGGCTGTGCCATGTTTTCTCCTCTGAGACTAAGCCTTGCGGCTCCTGGCTTTATGAGGACCACACACACTTAAACCAAGGACCTGGCATGGAGGACTCAGCCTCTTCCCTTTTTCCCTTTAAACAATTTTGAAGGCCAAGGGGAGTTAGAAACAATAAAAACCTGAAATTAAAAATCCCTCAGAGCAACCCACGAGGGAGGGACACTGGCTGTTTTCTTGAAAGGCTTTCCTGGGGGAAGAAATCACAGTGCATTTTGCAGACCCAGATGTTATCTTCGCATGACCTCTTCCCTGCTCCCCGGGTCTGAAGTGAGGCATTGAGCAATCCAGCCAGTTAGAAATCCGGAGCCCAGAAATAAAATGACTGTTGCTTTGGTGTCATTGCACATTTGCTCTGGTCCTTGACCGAGGCAGGAGGCAGTGAGCAGAGGAAGCAGATGGGCTGCTGTGCTGGGCATTTCAGGACATTTCAACTGCAAGGCTGCCTCGGGCTATTGCATCACTGGGCCAGACAGGGTCCCTGGAGAGAGGCTGGCCTGGAGGAGAAGGGGAGGGTGGCGTTTGGAGATGAGAAGGAGAAAGGGGGAAAAACTTTGGGAAATACGCCTTGAGAGGTGAGCATACATGGGCTAGGAAATGGGTTCAAATCCTGACTCTGTGATTGATGGGCTGGGTGATGTTGGAGAAGGAACTTCTCTTTTCTGAATTCCAGTATCCTCAGCCATAATTATCCATCATTCCTGCCTCACCCGGATGCTCCAGGAGTATCCACTGCACAGTATCATCCAAGCACAGTGCTTAGATAAGGCTCTGGCACACCATCGGCGCCACATAAATGCCAACTGTTGTGCTGACTGGAGTGGCTTTGCTCTAATAAGGGGACGACAGGAAGTGCTCTCAAAGGGAGAGGCTGGCCTGGAGTAGCTGCTATTTCCCAAGGTCATCTTGCGTCCCCTCCTCTTAGGGACCTGCCTCCCAGCAGCTGATTCGATGGCATGCAATGGTGCGGAGTGTCCTGGAGGCCTGGGGAAAGGTGACTCATCCTTCTGGCCTTGGCCTTGGTCCTCAGTCCAGGAGGTCTCACCTCCTGATTTGGTGGTCCATGCCTTCCCCTCAGCTCACTGCTGGATGGAGATTTAAACTTTGATGATACATTCTTAAAACTGCCAAACCCACCAGAGGTTTGGGGTCCCCAGCATGGTCTGGCTGCTCCAGGTGGTGAAGTGACTAGGGCAGCAATCACGCAGATGGCCAAGAGGGTGGGGGTGAGTGGAGGAAGCTGAGAGATGTCTAGAAGGGGCTCTCCCCCAAGGCTGCTTAAGAGTAATGGCTGAGACTCACCTGTGTGCAGGTGCCTCCACCTTGTCCCTGGCCTCCTTCTGAGGAGTGTGACCTCTAGGGACCATGTGCAGCTGCCCCCCACACCCTGACCCCCCCCCCCCCCACGCCAGCCCTCTGGCTTCCAGCTGAGCTACCAATGAAAAGCACAGCAGGAGCTCTAAGGAGGGAGGAAGTAGAGGGTGGGGTGTTTACACCCCACTTTTCTCCCCGTAGGGTGGCCTTGGGGTGGCTCTGTCTCTCCCCAAGCAGAGGATACCGCATGACTCCCCCTGGGGACAGTAACCACTCTCCCTCGTCCCTTAGGCTGAGGGTGGTGACAGTTCTGGTCTTGCTTGTTCTGATCCCTGCACTATTTCTTGTGGTTCCCCTAGACCAGGCGTCAGCAAATCCGGCCCACAGGCCAAATCTGGCCCATCACCTATTTCTGCATAAAATGTTATTGGGACCTAGCTACGGATTTACATATCGCCTCTGGCTGCTTTTGTGCTGCAGCCACAGGGCTGGTCCTCGTGACAGACACCGTAGGGTCTGCGAAGCTGACACTATTTCCTATCTAGCCCTGAATACAGAAAAAGCTTGCTGACCTCTCTGCCTTAGGCCCCACTACACCCATAAAATCAGCCCTTCGCAAAATCCAAACCCAGGGAGTCCAGCCAGATGGCCCGTAGCTCAGCCGCTACCACCCTGCCCCTTTCTTGCGTTTTCATGCCCACTCTGGGGCAGCTTGGCCAAGGAAGCCCTCTCCAACCCCATTCACATTTGCTTAGCCAGGACACCTTGGGCAGTGCTCGGAGTAGCAGAGCCAGAATCTGTTTCCCTCCTTTTCCTCCATGCCCAGGCCCTCCTTGATGGACACAGGCTCTCACACTTTGTGGCCCGGGGCTTGTTCGGGGATCCCAAGTTTCCCTTACTCCACTAGGCGCTGGGTTTGCAGCCTAAGCTCCAAAGGGGAGTCCTTGTTCATGAATTTTGAGTCCTTGGGGAGCCCCTGCAGCCTGCATATGCCAGTAACACCCCTCTCTAATGCATTGCCAACCATAGCTGGGACCTGGAGGCCACCTCCCTTCTGAAGCTAAGGCATCCCCGGCCCCCCCCCCCCCCCCTCGGAGCTTGTGTCTTCATCTGTAAAGTAGCTCCTCTTCCAGGGCTAGCAATATGGAAGCTGCGGGGCATTTAGCAAGTGCAATTACACATTTCTCTTGCAATTGTCTAATGGGCATCCTCAATCTTTTCCACTAGTCAGTGATTCTCAGCCATGGGCAGCTTTGTCCCCCAAGGGATATCTGGAGATGGTTTTGGTTGTCAGAGCTGTGTGGGTGCTTCTGGCATTGAGTGGGCCAAAGCTGGGGCTGCTGCTTGACACCCTCCAATGCCCAGGAAGGCACCCCTGGGCGAAGACTGGTCCCTCCTAAATGCCAACACTACCCAGTGAGAGGCCTGCAGGAGGCTCCGAGCTGTGATGGGAGGGCCAGTGTGTCTCTCATTCTAGTGTCCAGTTGGAGACTGGACACTAAGTCTCCAACATGGGGGCCATGCCAAGAAACTTGCTCTCAGATGGATGAGTGTTCACTGCCCACCGGGACTGGGACGAACATACTCCCTATATCCCGGGCCATGGGATCTGCACCAGGCGATGGCACAGACATCACAGCTCGGAGGACAGAGGTGGAGGACTTCCTGGAGGAAGTGGAGCTGGCTGATCCTGGACGGGTGAGGATGCGGTGGCTAGTGGAGGGCTTCAGGGTGGGGCCTGGAGGCTGGGCCTGGCGGGGGTGGGGGTGGAGAATGCTGTGAGGACGTGGTACAGGTAGGGGTGGGGGCGGGGTGGGGGCAGGGGGATGGGGTGGCAGGGGGCAGCCTGAAGACCCTGAGGGGCTCTGAGCACGGGCTGCTTTTGTGCAGTTGCAAGGAAAACAACACATTCCAAACAGCTACACCTGCTCGGCCCAGCGAAGCTACAGGCTTTTGTCCAGGAAATGATTTTGCTCAAAATGAGCATGCTTTTCGGAAGTTTCGGGTGAAGGTGAGAACAGCAGCCTCCCCGAAACCCAAGGTAATTCCCTCTAGCTTTCTGATTTTGACTTCAGCTGAGATCATGTCTCTTGCCCTGGGCTGTGAAAACTGGAAGGCAGCAGAGCTCAGTGGCAGTGGCCTCCCTTGGCCCACTGCCCCCCTTGGTCCACCACTGCCGCCTGGCCCACCGCCCCTCTTGGCCCACCACTGCCCTGCCCGCAGCCCTAAGCCAGGAAGGGCAGTCACATACCCCGAAGGCCAAGCCTGACAGGGCTGCCCCCACCCACCTCTGCCATGTTTGGGCAAGTCCCTCAACCACTCCTAACCTTGGTTTTGTCAACTGGTGAATGGGGCTGGGAAGTCACAATGAGATTATTTTACATGAAAGGCCTCGGGGGTTGCAGTCTGGGCACGGGACTGACACATGCCATGGCTTGGTTGGCTCTGGACTGCATATGAGGGGGTTGGGGCTGACGGGAAGGCAGTTCTTGGGTACTGGACTCCTGGGGCCTGGCGTCCCCTTCCTGGAGCTGTGTGAGGGCCCTCAAAGATCTTACAGTAGTTCCTATGACGCCGGACCACCGATAAAGTCGAAACCCCAAGTCCTTCCGAAGTGGTTAATAGGGACAGAACAAGACAGAGCAGTTCTGGGACACAGTGGGGAGGGCGGAGCTGCACAGTCAGCGTGTGCCCCCACTTCCAGTAACCTGCAGACGGGGGTGTGATCTATTAGTAGGCTGTGAAATCACTTCAGTGGGTTGAGAGCTGAGTTTTTAAGTAGCTGGGAAAAAAAAGAAAAAATATTAGAGCAGAGAGTCAGTGGTGCGGTTGGGGGGCGGTGAGGGCAGCGCATTGTGGATGTAATTAACAGCACTGAAGTATATATTTGAATGTGGTTAAAGGGGGAAATTTTAGGTTGTATATATGGTATTAGTATAAAAATAAAATTTTAAAAATTCATGGAACTACACAATACAGAGCCCCAGGTGAAACCATGGACTAGTTAATAGTACAATGACAAAAATGTGTTTTCCCTGATTGCGCAAATGTTCCACACTCATGCAAAGGGTTATTGACAGGTATCTGGGAATCCTGTATTCTATATACGATTGTTCTGTAACCCTACAACTTCTCTGATGAGAAAAGAAGACATAAGTTTCACTGTTCCGTACTCAGAGCAGAATCTGATCCTAACGGAAGCCAGCTCCCTCCCTGCCCAGGCAGCTGCTCCCCCTTTGTGTGTCCTCTGAGCCCGGCTGGCTCTTACCCTGCCAGCCCCGTCCCTCTCCCTGGTGGCTGTCCCGCTGTCCACAGACCTCCTGGGCCCACCATGGCTTGTGTGCTCACCACCTAAGCACCTGCGCTTGGCTTTCAGAAGCCCTCTCCTGCCTTGGGCATTTCTCTCTCCCAGGTAGCACCTAGCAGAACCCAAGCCCAAGCGGGCGCTCAGTCATCACTTTGGGCCGGTGGCCGGACGGCCTGGCGCCCTCTGTGCTGCAGCTGGAAGCCCAGCCCTCCAGCTCTGGGAGAGAGCCCCCCGACTGGGCCCCTCGACCACCCCGAGGGGTGCTCTCCGTGGAGCCCTTTGCTGATCTGAACGCAGACATGACCTTGGTGCTGCTTTATTTGGCATTTTCCTGATTTTCACATGCTGGCCCTTTCCCCAACTTTTTTTTTTTTTTTTTTTTAGCATGGGCAGGCACCGGGAATCGAACCCGGGTCCTTGGGCATGGCAGGCAAGCATTCTTGCCTGCTGAGCCACCGTGGCCCGTCCCCCAACTTCTTATTAATTCTCTGACTCATGAATCGTTCTTCTTTCTGATGAGTGCATTGATACTGTGTCTCTTTTTAAGTTGTGTGATTTTTCCAACTCAAGTATATGAATGCACATGTATCCTTGTGACAGTCCAGTTTAAGTACTACAAGCTATACTGCTGAGTTCTTTTGCAATATCAATCCCATCTCATTACACATCAGCTGGACCTTCAATAAAATACAGCCTGTAGATCTGATAAATTTGTCTTCTAGGTCTCTATGCTGTTAATAAAATCATCAAAGCAGATTGGGCCAATGCAAAACCTAGAGCTCGTCTCTGGAGAACTCTGTTCACAGGTCGGCACCATTACTGCCTGCACCAGTCCCACACCAGCTCCTCTTTTCCCTTTGTGTCAATAAGCAAGAACTTGCATCTTTGCAATGAATGAACTAGTAGCACTGTGAAAAATCCAGGCCCGTTCAATGTGGCGTATGCTGAGCTGTGTTGGCTCCTGGTCATTGCAGCTGCATTTCCTGAATCCTCCAAACCAACATGTTCTTCATACTTTATCTACACCTTCCAAGGGCTCGACTCAGAGCTGACAGGTCTCTGGCTCTGGGGGTTCTCTTCCCACCTCTCCCCACCATATAAAACCAGAACAAAATCTTCTTGCATTTCCTCCATTCTCCAGGCTGTCTTACCTGTGATAAGCCACCTGGCTGCCCCTGGCAGAGCCGTGGGTGTGCAGGGGCCACAGGGAAGCTGTTTGCACATGGTTCAGAGAAGTCAGTGGGTGGTCAGGTGGGAATCATGGGTGGAACTGAGTCGAAATCAAGAGTGGGTGGTTCTGGCACTTAAGTGTGAGCCCACGTCCAGGTGCATGCATCGAGAAACCACACCGGGTCCAATCCTGGAGGGCCCACGGCAGAGGTGAGCTGGTCGGCACAGGTGATTCTGCATTTTCTCCTCTCCGTTACTCCTCCTTCTGTCTCTCTCCTCCGCTACTCCTCCTCCATCTTTCCCATCCTCTTATAGTGTGAAATACAACAAGCAGGTAAAAAACTACACAATGCAGCAACAAATTTCTCTGAGTTTTCACAAGGCAAACACAGTGTCCCTACCACCCAGTCCAAGCAAAAGCACGTGGCAGCACCCCTGCAGCCAGTCATGGTGCCTTAGAATCCACAGCCCTCCACCCCTCTAGGGCCATGCTGCCCACACTGTTAGGGTAATCACCCCCTGCTTTTCTTTCTACCTTTCCAACCAATGAACCCCCAAGCACATGCTTGCTCTGTTAATGTTCTAGTATGAATTACGTGGACAGATAAACATGGTGAGTGTTCCCTTGCGCTTGATCTCTTCTGCTGTTTTCCATCGCCAAGGGTGTATCCATGGGGTAAAGGTCATGACTGGTCCAGTCTCCCGCGGAGGGAGGGGCATCTGGCTCACTCTGACAGGTGGTTCTGCCGGGAAGGCTCTCATGTGTGCACACACTTCTGAGCGGGACCAGCAGGGCTGCCCTCGTCCAGACTGAGCAACGGCTACTGCATGGTCTTCCATGGGGTCGCCCCACTTCCTCCCCGCTGGCACCATGGCCATGCACAACACCAGGCACTTCCAGACATGTGCGTCTCGGCCATTCTGTTGGCTGTAGTGATGCCTCGTACTGGTTTGAGTTTGCAATCTCCCCATGACGCATGGTCTGGGCTCCTTGCTGCATGTTTATTGAACACCCTTGTTTGAGGTGCTGGCTTACACTCTGGCCCGGCCCACTCCTTTCACAGTCTGATTTGTCTTCCGTATGGAGAGCGCCTGGTGGGTCGCTAAACAGGTTGAAGATCCCCTGGCCACCCCAAGTGGGCCCTGTCAGTAAATAGGACTTGGTGTTGAAGCCAAGAGAAGGTCCGAAGTCTCTACCATGAGCAGCCTGGAGCAGGTGCCTCCAGGGACTCAGAGGGTATCTCACCACACTTCCACATGGCAGCCCCCATGTGTATGCTTGACCTTGTGTGTTTGTCCCTGCCATGCCCTCGCCAGCAATGCCTTTCCCTCCTCATCATCCGGACTAACTCCTCCTGGTTTGCCAGGTCCTAGCTCAAACCATATGCCCTCCGTCAAGGTCTCACCCGAGCCCCTGAGGTTGAAGGACCATGCTCTGAGCTCCACAGGTCACAGGGTTCTCTTGATCATTGTGCTGACCCCACTCCATTGTAATGGTTTCCTTTCCAGTATCCCCACTAGACTGTGAACCCCCAGAAGGCAAGGATGGCAGCGTGTCCCCTGATGACCCCCTTACCCTTACTGTGTCCAAGCTCCAAGCCTGGGTTCCTGAAACACTCGATGAGGGCTGTGGGTGAACGTGCCTGGACCATGAGTTGCCCTGGTGTGGCTCCCAGCCTCGGTTGCTCTCTAACCCCACCCATAGGAGTGGACTTGCCAGGTCATAGGGTAATTCTATGTTTAACCTTTTGAGAAACTGCCAGACTGCTTCCCACAGAGGCAGGCAGCACCATTTTGTATCCCCACCAGCAAAGCATGAGGATTGCCTCTTTCCTTTTGAAACTTCTGCAAGAGAGGCATGAGGGAAATGCTGCTCATGACTCAGTATCCCACACAGGTTTCAATGTAAACGATTCTTCGAGTTTCTCCTCTGAAGGGGAGACTGTGGTATCCCAGTAAGACAGCTCAGGGCAGGGGGGTGTCTGCTGTCATTGCTCAGGCTGCGTTACCGGGAACTGCCTCTCTCAGGGGACACTCTGAGCAATGACGGTCATGCAGGACAGCTCTTAAGGGCTCTCCTGCTCCCTGTGGGATGGGCTGAGTCCCAGGCCAGCTACAGCTGCCTTGCGAGTCAGTATCTCCCATGGTGCAGTCCTGTCGCTCCCACTCCCTTCCCAGGTACACCTCCCCATTGGCTCTCCCAGTGAGTCTCATGCATGATTCCCCATCTTAGAGTCTGTCCCCTGTAACCCCAGTCTGAGCCAGGCTCTCAGTCTAGTCTCTTGCTAGGACCCACAAGGACCCGAGTCCTCGGGGGAAGTTAGAGCAGAGTTTAAATGATCAGATCCCTTATTCCCCCAGTGAGGTTCTGCTGTCTCATCTGACCAGCTGAGTCTCTGGGGGTGAGTTCTTGCTCTGGGGCTTCCAGCCCTTGGTGGGCCACTCTGGGTGTGCCAGCTGTGCCCACATGTGGGGGGCTCTCATTTGTGGGCTGAGTGTAGGGTGGAAGGGGGGCCGCCCACCAGCTGTCTTGAGGAAGGAGGGGGAGATGGATTTCCCAGCTCTCTGCCATCCCCACATGCACGTGGGGACTTTCCAGCAGGAGGGTGTCTTGAGATCAGACACCTTATGACATCTTCCCATGACGATGTCCCACAAAGCACCAGAGCTTTCCACAGGCTGTGGTGTTTGGAAGCCTTGGTCACACATGCACATGCCCTTTCCTTCTTCCTTCGTAAGAACCACAACTAGGCCCCATGCCATGTCCTTGTATGGCCACTGTCCGATTGTCTCATGGCCAGTGAAACAGGTTATTTTATTGTCCCTGTTTCACAGATAAGAAAACTGAGGTTAGGGAGGTAAGTCATTTACCTAGGAAGATGTAGATGGGCGGTGGCAGGACTGGGATCGGAAGCCTCCGTTTCTGGAGTCACTTGGGCTTTTTAGGGGCATTGGGTGCATTCTATTTCCGGAGTCCTTCAGGGGTCATGGGCTGAAGGGAGTGGGACACACCCTGTCCACTGTGCCCGCAGCTGTGACCGCTGAGTTGTTTAAAGACATTTACCCTTTGTAAGTTTCATCTTAAGCCTTTGATCTGTCTTGATTTAACTAGGTACCCTAAGTCCTGCCTCTGACACTAGGGTGGCAGTACACTGACGTGGCCAAGAGCCTGGGCTCAGGGGAGGGATCCGTGTGGGCTCAACTTCCCAGCTTGCTGTTTACTTCTGTGTGGACACTGACCAGCCCTTCAGCCCTGGCCCCCTGAGCCTCAGTTTCCTTCTCTGTAGACTGCAACTTAACCTGTGGCAATGTTGGAGGATTAGGTGGAAGACTGTGGAAGCTGGAGGAAAGGAAGCCCATGATAGACATTCTCCATCATTGCAATTGATGCCATGTTTCGTGGAAGACTCATTCCATTTACACAGACTTAAGTTCAAGGGGGTAGCACCCTGTGGTGGACAGAACAATGCCTCCGAGAGATGTCCAGGCTCTAATCCCAAGAACCTGTGACCTTGTAAAATAAAAGGGGCTTTGCAAATCTGACCAAGCTCAGGGTTTGGAAATGGATTAATTCTCCTGGATTATCCAGGTGGACCCAATGTAATCACAAGGTCCTTAAAAGAGGGAGGGAGGAGGGTCAGTCAGAGCAGGAGATACGACGACAGAAGCAGAAATCAAAGAGAGGGGGGACGTAAAGATGCTATGAAGATGGAGAAAGGGGCCCCCAGCCAAGGAAATTGGGTGCCTCTAGAAGCTGGAAAAGACAAGGAAACAGATTCTCCAGAAGAAACACAGCCTTATTAGACACCTTGATTTTAGGACTTCTGACTATAAGATGTTTATATTATTTTATACCATTAAGTTTGTGGCCACTTGTCAAAGCAGCAAGGTTCATACTGAGCCTTAGTGAGTGGATAAGGTGACGGGGGCCAGAGAGTGGGGATCGTGTGCCTGAGGTTACCCTGTGGCACACCTTGCCCTGTCACAACCCCCACCCTTCTCTTCTTCCCACATTTTACTTCTCTTTGCCCTTCTATTGAGTCCAGGGCCCTGACCACCTCATGGGGAGCTACTCTATGCCGAGCATTTGGGGTGAAACCCCCAAGGTTGAAAATAGCTCTGCAACCCGCTTGGCTAGGTTTCTGCTTCCCCGCCTGCTCTGAGGCCGACGACTCACAAAGCCACTTCCTTCTCATTCGCCTTACCCGTTCATCTTCCTGGAGACTTGCCTTTCCTCTCAGCCCCCTGACTTCAAGTCCTCCGTCCTGCCATACTCCCAAGCTGTTCTGGAGATGGCCTCGAAGCATCTTTCCCTGGAAAATTTCCCAGGCCAGGCTGTGGCTAAGGATTTCTGCTCTAGAGGATTACTTTCCACACACCCCCCCCCCCCCCTTTTTCTTGGCTATTATGTTCTTCCTTGTTTTGAGGTTAAACCCGGTGCTTCCTTTCTCTGGGTTTGAGAGCCAACCATGATGCTCTAGCCACCGAGATCTTCCACTCAAGATGACCGCAAGCACAGCGCTTTTCTAGAAACTCTCCTTGGCTGCCGTCACAGCCATAGGCTTGTCCTAAAGGTGATTGGTAGTTGGAAAATCTGAACATCATTGTCAGACGCATTATCTCAGGCTGTGCGGGAGGAAAAGAGTTATTTTAAAACAAGGCTTACAATCCCAGTTTCATGTCAAATAGGATTGTTTTAAAAGTAGCAAAGACATCAAAAACCATAATGCGATGGTTACCACTCTGTGTCCAGTGTGGTCGCTGGCACACCGTGGGCACTCAGGCCCGTTTGTGGAATGACAAACAAGTGGGTGCAAGTGTAAGTGGGGTAGTGACAGCTGCTGAAGTGCCTGGACGTCCCGGGCTGACCCTCACCCTCCTCCAATGCGGGCCTCGTGTTCTCCTTTTTTATTGCTCATCACGTGCAAGCTTACTGCCCCGCTGGAAGGCCTCGAACCAGAGTGTCCTGCCAGAGAAGCTTCTAGCACAAGGATTTCTTCTGGAGAAAACAGACCCAGGGTGCGGCGAGGCTTCAGCGCATTCAGTCTGATGGAAAGGGCTCCGTGGGGAAGACAGTTAGCATCCGAGGTCGGTGGAGTGTCTTCCCAGTGACAGAGGGAAGGTGGCCAGAGACGGGGCACACCTCCTCCCATCCCAGCCCCCCATCCACCCCTGGGGGGTCTGCTCCTGCCACCCTGGCACAGGATGGAGACTCGGGGACGCTGGGGTGAGCAGACTGCCCAGGTCATGCAGCTGGTAGGTGACAGAGCCAGAACCGGAATCAGAGTTGGCCAGTGAAGGGGACACTTGTTGAGCGCTAGAATCCATTCTCTCCTTCCTCCTAACTGGCAGAAGCTCGATTTCCCTCAGGGATCGCTGCGTCCCCTCCGTGAGGGACCGCGTCCCAGGTCCCCAGGCAGCTAAGGGTTCCCCATCAGAGTCTAACGATGACCCCCACAGCCCGGCAGGGATTGGGTCAAGAAGGAGCACGTGACCGATTTCTGGCCAATGAGATGTGAGGAAAGCCGCTGGGTGCAGCTGGTTGGCTCTGAGAGCGAGGTGGTCCCACCTCCCGAGGCGTGGGGCCACGTCTAGAGGAGCTGGCAGGGTGATGCCGCCCTGTTCCCGCAGCCTGTGGGGCCGCTGCCCGGGGAGTCAGGCTGGCCGGGCCTGAGGAGTGAGGTGGCGCCTCGTCGGCTCCCCTGCCTCTTACCACCAGTCGGAAATGCAGCCCAGCCCTAGGAGGGCCCCGGCTTCGGTTCCTCCCCTCCCGGGCGTCACCTCCTCGGCTGCCCGCCCCCTTGGCGGCGTTGCTGGGCGTCGAGGGCCCGTCACGCGCGCGCTGAGGCCCTTCCCACATGGCCCGTGTGCGGGAAAGCCCGGCGGCCGCGGCGGGGGTGAAGCCTCAGGAAGGCGTCGTCCCCGGGTCTGGAGCCGTCTCCCCCGTCACGTGCTCACCTGGCCGTCCCGTCTCCTCTTGTGGCTTTTGGTAACTGATTGTGTCGATTTCCCCTTGCTTATAAGGTTTCTAGTCGTGTGAGATTCCCACTGGCCGTAACCCCTTTAAAGGTGCTGTTTAGAGACGAGTTGCGGCCCCCGGGACCGGGCCAGGGCTTGGACGGGCCTTTGTGGGGAAGGAGGTGAAGCGACTGCAGGCTGGCGACCCGCCTTCCTCCGGGTGCACTGGCACTGATACCAAACCTGACCCCTGGGGCATGACGCCTTTATGGATGGGCCCAGCTCTGTTTGTCCTCGGGAGCCTTTTCCCAGTTCCTCCTCTACCGATCTGCCTGGTTTTGGGGTGGTTAATTACCGTTAGGGATGCGAATTCACCTCTCTGAGCCCTCTCAGGTGGCAGAAGGGACTGCCACCCCACCCCCACCCGCTGAATGACCTGAGGGGGTGGGTGGCAGTGGCCTGCAGGCAACTGCTGTCCCCCGTGCCTTGCCTGTGCAAGTAGTTATGAGGGTTAGTTGTAAACAGTGCGTGCTGAGTATGGTTGAGTTAGGTGAAAGAGGAGTTGATGGGTACAACACTGGTGGAAGAAGCGGGGCAGAGGGTAAGAAGCCAGCCCCGGTTCCCTTCCTTTTGGGGTCCCTATTTTCAGAGCCAGAGCCAGGGGTCTGTTTGGTGGCACCCAGCCTCAGAGGAGGCTGGGAAAGCCAGTATCCAGCATTTCTAGCCCCCCTCACAGGATGGGAAAGTCCCTAAAGACCAGAGGGGTTTGAAGGCTGGGCAGCGCAGATTTGTGACAAATATCCCCTACAGAATACTGAGGACGTATCCAGCCCGTCGTAACTGGGTAAAAGGAGCAGTAGTTTACTTCCGAAATATCTTTGTCCATTGTTTCCATAGTCCATTTCGTGTCTGGAGAGTGCAGGAGTCAGAAGGGAAGTCAGAGAAGGACAATCACAGTGTTTTTCTCTTGGTAACATGCTTAAAAATTTTTTTGGTAGGCTTCTTGTTTAAGAGCAGCTTTAGGTTTACAGAAAAATTGTGCAGTAAAAACAGAGTTCACGTATCCACTCTCCATCAAGATTCCCCCTCTTCTGACCTCCTTGCATTAGTGTGGGGCATTTGTTACAATTGATGACCCAGTGTTGGTATATTGGCGACATGCTTTTGAATCCTAAGATTTGTGGTCAATCACCCAAAAGGCTAAAAGCATCAAAATAACATCAAAGGAATCCATTAAAGTAGCACTGAGGGTCGACTGCAGCATAACATCCCTTCTAGGGCAGAGATGCCTAGAGCACTTCGTGGCCCATTCGTCCCTGTCTCTGGGTGAGCAAGATGTCTCGCTTCCCTGACAGTGCTTTCTGTTATACTCGTGTGTTAGTGTCCCATAGCTGCAGGAACAAAAGACTGTGGTCTGGTGGCTTAGGACAACTGCATTGTCTTATAAGTGCATTGTCTTACAGTTCCGAAGTTCAGAAGTCTGACATGGGACCTCTGAGCTGAAATCTGTGTGGCAGAAATGAATTCCTTTTGGAGGTTCTAGAGGAGAGTCCTTCCTTGCCTTTCCCAGGTCCCGGAGCCCACTGCATTCCTTGGCTCATGGCCCCTTCCTCCATCTTCACAGCCAGTTCTAGCTGGCGCTTTGCACATGCAGATAGTGCAGCTGTGGTTGGCAGAATCTTTCTTAGAGGATGTCACTCAGATGTTGACTCATCTGCTTCTCTCTTCAGCTTTTAAGGACCCATGTAAGCTCATTAAGCCTACCAGAACAACCCAGGAGCCGCTCCCTATCTTAAGGTTAGCATCTTTGATTCCATCGTCCACCCTACAACCCCTTTGCTGGGCAAGGTAACATATTCACAGGTCCCAGGGATGAGGGTGTGGGTGCTGTTGGGGGCCATTCTTCTACCCCCCTGCCAAGTTCCAAGAGAGATGCGTTTTCCTTCTTCCCCACTTCTTGTAGCTAATTACACTCCAGACCACCCAACTCAGTGTTTGTCTTAAAGATACTGGATTAATTATTTAACCAACCCCATGGGCATTCACTAAGCACTTCTGTGCCAAGCCAAGGGTCTGCGTGGGTGGGTGGAAACATAAAGTTCCAGTCCCGTGGGGCTTGTTGTCTCGTGGCTAAGAGTTGCCATCTTTTGAGCATTTCCTATATCATCTCTAGTTGTGTGACAGCCCTGTGAGGTAGTATTATTGCCATTCCCATTTTATAGGTGAGGAAACCGAGACACAGAGAGGTTAAGCAGCATGCTCAAGGTTACCCAGTGTGCCAGTCAATGACGTGACAGTCAGAATCCAGGGCTCATGCCCTCACTTCTCTTCTGACACCTGTGATAGAATGCATTGCTGTTGGAACACAACATGAAATTTAACATGGACCAAAATTTGGCAAAAGGGGTCTCGGCACCCAAGGTTGTCCTGCCAGTGTGCAGAGTGTGGGTCTGTGTCTGTGTGTGGGCCCACACCTGCCAAGGCAAGCATTGGGCATTTTCTCTCACACTGGTTCTGTTAGCCCTTGAACCATAGGGTTTGTTTATTCATCCACCTTCCAGCTATTGAGCCAGACAGGCTTGGGACATGGGGTCCGAGGAGTGCCTCCTGTGCCCACAGCTTTGGTGATCGTATCTAGGCTTTGGGGACTGGGCTGCCTCTCCTTCCAGTTTCTGGAGACTGTCCCATGAGGGCACAGCAGGGGCACAGACAGGGGTCCTGGGTTGTGCCATCATATTTGCATACTTTACCATTTTGGTCTCAGTTTTGCTGAGGGAACTTTTTTGGAAGCCTCACAGAAAAACACAAAAGAAAAAAAAAACACAGGAAACATGTCTTGAGTGCAAGAGTGTTGTGCTAATTTTGAACCAAGCTTTATTTTTTTTTTATTTTTAAACCTTGGGTCTAGAGTGTGGAGAGAAGCTTCCTCTAGTAAGGAGGGATTTGTGGGGGGCACGGCCTGGGTGTGCACTGGGAGGTAGTGAGAGGGGGCCAGCCTCTGAGTTGGGGGGTACTGGTGTCCCAAGGCTGCCATAGCTAAGCCCACACTCCGGGGTGGCTTCAGACAACAAAAATGGGTTCTCTCAGTCTGGAGGTTGCGAGTCTGAAATGAAGGTGTCAGCTGGGCTGGGTTCTCACTCAGGTCTGGGGGGCTCCGGTGGTGGCTGCCAGTCTACTGCATTCTTTGGTTTGTGGCATAACTTGAACTCTGCCTCCATCACTTGGCCATCTCTCTGTTTGTCTGTGACCAAAATCCCCTCTTCTTATAAGGACACCAGTTGTAGTGGATTGAGGGCGACTCAGATCCAGTTTGGCCTCGTCTTAAGTGACTTCTTGAAAGACCCTCTCTCCAAATAAGGTCACACACATGGGACTTGGGTTAGGACTTGCATATATGTTTTTTGGGAGACACAGTCAACCCATCATGGGTGGCAAGGCTGAAATACACACAGACTTCAAGGGGCAGGGCCCAGTGGCAAGATGGCACAACTCAGCCGTTCCTTCCTGAGGGGTCCTCAGAGGTGGTCAGAGATGGCTGGGTGCCAGGCAGGTCCCCGAGTGGGTGCTGTTGCTGGTGCTGCTGGAAGGAGACCCGAGCCTGTGCATGTGTGTGACCCAAGCAGGCGGCCCGGCTGGAAGCCTAGCAGCACTGCCCCTGTTCAGCTGTGTGCCTTGGGGTCAGTGCCTCTGTGTGCTAGCATCTTCACCATGGAATAGGGGTGAAATGGATAGTGCCTATTTCTTGCGGTAGAAGCAGAAGCACATTTAAGAGCACTGTCCCTGGGGGCGTGGATTCCTGGGCACTACTGCCCCCACCCCGCCCAGACGGCAGGACAGACACAGGGTCTGGAGAAAGCCAGCAGCTGAGAGCTGGCACTGAAGAGGTGAGGGTGAGGGGGTGGGGCCCCACAGCCACCTCTCTTCAGGGCGTCTAGAACAGTGTCCGTGGGTTCATGAGAAGCTTCCTTTAGCCAGACTCACAAACTGTCTCAGGTGTTTGAGTATCGGTGACATTGCCAGGTGGGAAACTAATTTTCTGTCTCCTCTTTGCCCATCCCTTATTTTTTCCCCCTCACTTAAAAAATTTTTCTAAATGTGATAATGGTTTGATAGCATTAGCATTGCCATTTTAACCATTTTTAAGGATCCGATTTAGTGATATCAATGACATTACAATGCTGGGCCACCATCATCATCGTCAGTTACTAAGACGTCATCGTGCCAAACAGAAACTCAGTACCCATCAAGTAACAACCACCTCTCCAAAGCCCTTCCCCGACCCCTGGTGATCGGTACTCTGTTACTGTCTTTCTCTGTGAATGTGCCTTTCCTGGGTATTTCATGCGTGGGTTCAGACAGTGTGTCCTTTTGGGTTTGAGCATGCTATCTCCAAGGTCCATCCGTGCTGTGGCAGGTCTCAGGACTTCATTTCCTTCTGTGGCTGAGTAACAAACAGCTCGCCGTGTGGGGAGACTCCGTTCTGTCTCCTTCATCTGGGGATGTCGGACAGTTGGGTTGTTTTCACCTTTTAGCTGTTGTGAATAATGTTATGATGAACACTGGAACACAAGTGTCTGAGTCCCTCTGTGCGAAGTGCTCTTGGGCACACACCTAGGAGTAGAATTTCTGGTCGTGTGGTAGTTCTAGGTTTAACTTTCTGAGGCATCTGCCCACCTCTAAAGGCCTTTCTTCCCCAGGTCAGCCCTGGTCTTTGCAGATGGCCGTATCTGGTTTTGGATGTAGCTATTGACCAGTAACTTCTGAATCCCTGTCTTTAGGAATGGATTTCAGAACTGTCTACCAGACATCCCTGGTTTGTCAAAATGGCCTGCAGGCACCCCAAATTCAAAATGTCCAAAGCAAATCCCTTATTTCAACCCACTCTGTTCACCCTAAAAGCCTGTTTCTCCTGCTTCCTGCCTTCTATATCTCAGAGCCTGCCAGGAATGAAAACTGAAATGTTTGATAATACCGTTTGGTTAACAGAATAAATAGGAGCTCAATAAATAATAGTCATCAGAATGCATAGCACCAACTGATGGGCTTACTGATGTGGTCCTCCATAATCGGGGGAGGGGTGGGCATCATGCTGCTCTATTTTAGAGGAGACGCTCGGAGAAGTGATTTTGCCTATTGCATGGGTGCCCCTGGGTGGAGCCAGATCTATGGGGCTTGGGGGCCTGCGCCCCTCTCTGGGATGGTGCTGTGTCCCTATTGAGACCTTTGAGAATGGTTTGTACTGGCAGGATGCCCCCCTCCAGTACAGGGACCCAGGCCAGGAGCGGCTGTGAACGTTGACTCTGCAGAGCCGCTGGGATCGGCTCTGGCTCCTGGCCCCAACTCTTCTCGTTTCTATTTCAGCTCTTCTCAATTCTGAATTTCGTTTCATCTCAGACCCCTACCTTCGTATACATGCTGCAGGAGAGGTGAGTTTCAGGGACCCTGAGCATCAAAATAGTTCCACAGCCAAATGGTGCCTTGCTTGCAAGATTAGTCACACCTTTCTGATAAGAAAAGTGAAAATGTGAAGTTGCATGCTGAAGATGCCTGGTAACTTCCTAAATCCAGCTTTCCACGTCCTGCCTTAAGGAACAAGTGACTCCCAAAAAGGACTCGGGGTGGAAGTCCCATGTTTCGTTAGCGATGGAAGGGGAACTGGTTGGAGGAGGTTTGGTTTCAGGGTCTCACCTCACTCCCCGATGTGGGGTTGAGAATCAGGGAAGGTCTTCCTGGCGGGAGGGACAGGCTGTTCTTGGCCTTGAGTCTGGATGCCTCTCTGCGCTTCGTTGGAGTGGCCGCTTGCCCCTCACTGCCAGCTGTGCTGGGCGCCCGGGGCTCCGTGTCTTCCTGAGTGGCTGCCAGCTTGGCGTGTGGCCGGGTGAGCTGTTGCAACACGCTTGGCTGAGGTTTCTGTGGCCCTCTGGTCTTCTAGAAGCCAGCCCAGGTGCGGTGGGGAGGCATGTGTGAGGGACGGAATTAGACCCCTTTGGCAGCAAACCCTACCCCACCTATTTTTTGCAGTCATCATCTCTGGACCCACACCCCGTAACCGACATCTATGCTTGAATCTGCCACTTGTTCTGGGCCTGTTCAATAGTGCAGAGTTTCCATTGGGTTTGGGTCCTGCTCCCCTACTTCCTTAAGGGTAATTTCACCAAACTGCTCTCCCCGTGAACCTCCATTTCTTCATCTGTAAAATGGGGAAACTAACAGGACCAACCTCATAGGCTGGCTGCAAAGATTCAGTGTATTGATAAGCGCTTAGAGCATTGAAATGCACAGTAAATGTTTCTTGTGTGAGGGAAAGAAAGAGGAATTCCTAAAATCCTGTGTACTTGAAACAGAAGGGATCTCATACATCTATTTAATAAAATACTGTTTGTTGGCATATAGTTTCAAGTTTACACAAGAGTGGTAAGAATAATACAGATGACATCTGTGTACTTTTTGCCCAGGTTCACCTGTGGTCGTACTCCTGTGCACCTCTTTGATCCATGGCTTCCAATGTTTTTGGGGACTTAGAGACCGTTTACATATTAAAATATAAGCCCTCATATTTGGTTGAATCATCAAACACATGTTTATTGAGCACCCACCATGGGCCAAACCTAGTTCTAGAAGGTACCAGAAAAGAAAGAGGAAAGAGCTGCTGGAGAACGCAGCAGGGGACCTAACCTTGCCCCAGGAGTAAGGGCAGGCTTCCCAGCAGAGGGAACAGCATGTGAGAAGGCACTGATTGGGGAAGGGGCACACTCAATGGAAGAACCAGAAAAAAGGCTAATTTTTAGCTGGAGGAAAGAGAAAAGTCAAAGAGAGACAGGCCAGAGATGTGTGTATGTATGGTTTAGATTAGACTACTCAGTCCTGGTAGAGCATTTCACATTTTCATCCCCATGGATTATTAACATATATAATTACCAAATGCTGCTCTGGATTCTCTAACATGCTTTGCCAGCAGAATTGATCTCAGTAGCCTTTGGGCTATCTGAACGGTACTCATTTACATGTTTGTGAGAAAGGATAATGGGGAGTGATCTCCCTTGGCCCCTTATGGATTTGCATTCTATGAGTTGGAAACCACTTTGGGACACCCCCACTCCCTGCCTTATTTCAGCATTTCATAAATTCTGCTCCATAGGAGGTCAGTCCTGTTACTTACTTTAGGAAAAAAAAAAGTTTGCAGTCAAACAAGTTTTGAAAACACTCCAGATTTTCCCAGAGTTTCACAATGTAAGAGCTCTGAAAAGTCTTGCAGAAAGAACCCAGTGTTTGCCACACTCAGAAGTCCACAGAATGCTTTTATTCCTGTACTCCCATGAAATGGTGTGTGGAAAATGCTTTGGAAAACATGGTTTAATTTCATAAATAAGCCAGCCGAGGGGTGGGGCAGGGAAATGTTTACGACGTCCAGGCAGAGCCTGCGCGCTTGAGGCATGAAGGGGAAGGCCAGCATGAAAACCAGGGATTACAGAGTATTTTTAGAAGAATTTACTCTTATTACTCTTGAGGAAGGAAAAAAGCAGCAGCTGATGTATGGAAGCTGGTCTGTCACGCACAGTTGGGCTGTGCTGTCCTGGTGGACAGAATCTCACAGAACACCAAGCCCATACAAGGTCACCTGAGGCCACCACAGAGTGAGAGAAAACCAGGTGACTATAAAATCACCTCCCAAAATCCCACTCCCTCTCTTGGCAACAGTGATGGGGTGCTGCTTCCCTGCCAGTCAATCACAGCTTCCTCCTTGCTTTAGTTTGCTCCCTCTTCAGAGATTTATTGAGGTTCCCCAGGCACAGAATTTGGCCTTCTCATGGCACCCAATCCAGAGTGAGCCCCCATCCTTCAGGTGCTCCCCAGGTTGCCCAGGAAGGCCTTAGTCCTCCAGCAGTTTCCCTTAACACTCATCTGTGACCCTCACAGACTCTATCACGATTGTTCACTTTCCCTGTAATGAGCCATAAACCCAGCCCAATCACCTCAGCCTGTTCCTTGGGGCCTTTGACACCCTCAAAATTGTAGAGTCTTTTGGACTAAACATACTATGGTTCTTTTACAAATGAAGCATCTTTTTAAAAAATGTGGAATTTATTTTGCAGAGATACTCATTTTGATAAGGCTTGGCTTGCAGTGTCTATGTTTTCAAAGAGAGCAGCAGACCAAAAAGTAATAGTTAATGAGTAATGGAAAAATATACTTGACTCCCCCAGCCCCAAGTCTGAACTTAAATGCAGATCTCTCTAGACCCAAGGCAAGCCTCCTTCCACCGCAGCCCACACTCACCACCGGGATTCCGGGGGAGCTGGCAGGAAGGGTCCTCCGCTAAGAGGAAAGAGGGAACGTCAAGTCTAGATTCTGTCAGGGTGACCTTGGGCGAGTTTCTCCACTTTCCTCATTCATAAAATGGGGGTGCTAATATTAGTACCCACCCTCCAGGCTAGTTTAAGGATATAGATTTATGAAGTGCTTAGGCTCATGCCCTGTGGTTGGCCCTAACCATTGTCTCAGGAACCAGCGCTGACTGCGTTGAGACTTTGGTCAGCATTCTTCCTAGATTAGTGGTTCTCATTCTTGGTTGCACATTAGAATCACTGGGGAGCTTTATAGAATACTGATGCCTGGGACAAGTTTGAGCACCACTGTACTAGAGCCTTCTCTCCTACTTGAGTCCACATGACTGTTGAATGGAAAGGATTGAATGGCCTAAGGTTTTATTTGCGTGGCCTGGGGTCCGGTCTACCATCACCTGGGGGCCATCCTTGAAAAGCAGCTGTTGGGGGGCTGCTCAAAGCCTCTGGACCACTGGGCATCTCAAGAAGGGGGTCAGCACCAAACTCCAAATTGATCTCATATGTGATAAAATTAGCTGATATTTGCTGCGAGCTTGCAATGTTGCAAACTCTGCCAATTGCTGTAAATGCATGTGTGCCTTTAGCAGTCACAAATCTGCAAGATCCATGTGAGTCGCAGAAATGACCGCAGACTTAGTAGCTTAGAGCAACATACATTAATCATCTTCCAGTTCTGGAACTCTGAAGTCCACATGCTCTTTCTGTTCCGGGCTGCAATCAAAGTTTCATCAGGGCTGGTTCCCTCTGGAGGTGTTGGGGGTAGAATCTGCTGCCTAGCCTTTTCCAGCTTCTAGAGGCCACCTGTACTCCTTGGCTCGTGGCCCCTTCCTCCCTCTTCAGAGCCGACAAGGGCAGATAGAGTCTTGTCCTCCCTCACTTCTTGTTAACTATCACCTGCTCTTCTTCCTCCCTCTTCTACTCGCCATCCCAGATAATCTCCCTTTTTTTAAGGTTAGCTGCTTAGCAAACTTAATTCCTCTTTGCTATATTAACATATTCACAGCTTCTGGGGATTAGTTTTTTGGCTGGTGTAGGAGGCCCACTATTCTGCCTAGCACAGTGTGTTCTTTTCATTGTTCCCATTTCATGGATGAAGAAACTGAGGCTCTGAATGGTTAAGTGGCTTGCCTAAGACCACACAGTGAGTGAGAGCTCTCACAGCCCCCTGGACTCTTCCCTGGGGTGCTCAAGGACCACCCTCTCCAGTCTTTATCCTCTGTTGTCTGACTTCAGCCAGCTACTTCCACATTTTCATTCTCCACAACACAAAGGCACATCACATTCCTGGAGCCTTAGCAGATGCAGAAACCACACCCATGGTGGGGTAGGCTGGCCCTACTGGCTCCCCACTCATCTCCCAGCCCCACAGCTTCACAGATGGGCTTCAACCAAAATACCTCGCCACGCCCTTCCCAGGCCAGTTTCTGTTCATTTAATTGGACCCATTGCGTGTTGAGTAGAGACCAGCTGGAAACCTGGAGGGAGGTTAAAATATGAAACCGTTAAGACTCCGGAACCAAATGGGATGGGTCCCGAGGCCTTTTATTTTTAATTTTGGAGATCCATTAACTAGAAGCCCTTGACTCTTTGATGACTGCTTTTCCATCTGCAGGTCCATTTTGGGTGGGTTTGGAGGCAAAGCCCTGAGCATTTTGGGTGAAATAAGAGTTGGAGGAAGCAAGCTGAAATCATACAACAAAATCTTAAACGAGGCATCATTTCTATTGAAAATCATGTGTAGTTGTGCTACCCTGACATGAAAGGAATCAGGAAAATAGTAACTGAGACAGGATTTCAGGGCTGGAAGATCCCTTACAGGCAGACACTGAAGCCTACTCACCTCCATGTGCAGGTAACAGAGGCCCAGAGGGATTCCCTGCCCAGCCCAACCCCACGGGGAAAGAGTTGCACAGGACTCGAACCCAGGCCTCTACTGCCTCACAACTGCTCTGCCACTGGTCAGGCCTGAGACATTCCAGAAGATTCTCTGCTTTATCCCTCCCATCTCCCCCTCCTTTGCTCTTATGGATGCCTCTCCAGGGACTGTGCTTCCTGCTGAAGAGTCTGACAGCAGTGGGAAAACAAATGCTTCTAGGTGGAGATGTTGGGCTCATTGGGCAAGTAGGCTGTTTGGCCCATCATCTTCATTTCCAAGATCCTGGGGGGCCTACTAGGGGCATACAGAGGTCACACTTGTGCCCATGTTACCTGGGGACAGTTAGAAATGCCGACTGCTTACCTCCCCAGACTTCCAAGTTCTATAGCTTTTAAAGTCCATTGCCTGTGTTTTACCTACAGATTCCATGGGCTAGGTGAGGTGAGGTCCAGACAGCTATACTTTTAAAAGCTCCCAGATGATTCTAACATGCACCTAAGATTCACTGTTGAAAATTCTCTTTAAAGTTCCCAGACACTTCTGGGTCTGAGGCTTGGGTGGGTCCAGTTCCTGGTTTCATCTTTGTATTTTTTTCCATGTGTTATGAATTGATTATACAATGGATAGTTCTTTTTTTTTTTTTCTTAATGATTGGAACATAAAACTTGTATAGTATTTCCATTTTGAAAAAGGCTACCATCACTTAGATGTGCATGAAAGGTGGTCAAGAAAGTAGGTTGTCTTTTCCATGGCTGCCCCAACCTGGTCCTCGCCCCCCAGCTGCACTGACAGTGCCTAGATCCCAGTGGGGGTCCCACTCGGTCAGTTCAGGCTCAGATGTTGCCACTTTCAGGTGGTGGGGGGGGCTCTCTTAGCAAATGCCCAGACCACTTCCTCTCCGGTAGATGTCAAACCCCATGACACAGAAGGCAGAAGGACTCCCAGCAGCCGGGGGCTGAAAGGTAGCAATTGACTGGCCTTGCTCCATGCTTGTTGTGGCTCCTACTGCCCCATTGTGCCCTGGGTGCTGGGAGGGGCTTCTGTCTTCCCAGCCTGGGATGGTGACTGTCCTCTGGCACATGATACCAGGGCTCTCTCAGTGGGGTCTGAGGGCCAGATACTGTCCAGGCACTCCACCTTTTTCTGGATTGTGCCATCTGTCCCCAGCCTCATGTGAGGCCTCCCATCCCACTCCCCAGTGCCCTGTGCTTCCTTTTTCTAGTGCTCATTGCAACATGGGCCCATTAAACAACCCTGCCTAACAGTGTAGGCCAGGGAGGGGCACAGACACACCCTTGGCCTGCTGTGATCGGTAACTCAGTGGATGGAGGACCCCATTCTGAACTCTGATCCACACTGAGATGGGGCAAGGTCCGGGGTGGCTGCTTGGAGGAGGAAGTGTCTGAGTTGAATGTTAAAAACTCAGTTGAGCACTGAGCCTGGCAGAGCTGAATGCAGTATGCTCAGGAAATAGTGTGGGCACTGACACAGAGGCAAGAGGGAGCCTGGCATCTAGGAAACAGCAGCCAGCTTGATCCTGCTGGTACCAGGGGAGGGTGGAGGTGAGCGGAGGGGGCAGGTGAGACTGAGAGGGAAGCGAGACCAATGCGAGACCCCCCCGTGTATCCCCTCATGGCCTGGGCTGTGTGTCAAGGGCAAGTGGCAGCTCCCAAAGATAGTCGCAGGCCCATGGCAGGTTCTGATTAGCTTCTGGCTGTAGAGCGCAGCCTGGGGGCAGTTAGGAGAGGCCCCTGGTGACCCAGCTGGGTCTCAGTGATGGCAGATAAGGCAGAGGCCAGGAGATATTTGGGGGCAAGACTTTCCCAGGGTCTATAAGAATCTGTGCTACTCTTCCCTACTGTTTAGATGTCTAGCTAGGCTGTGGACAAGAAGCCTCTTCAGGGGCAAAGGTCTCTGCGTGGCTACTTGGGGTAAGGCACCCTCCTTGCCTGGGTGCTGTGTTCTTGGGCTGGCTGGGCTCCAGAAGCTGATGGTGAGAAACCCTGAAACTTGGGGGGTGGGGGGCTGCGGTGGTATCATGAGGAAGGGAAACCAGCCTTCTTGTTGCCTCCCCTCATTCAGCCCTGGGTTTGGTTTGAACAGATTTTCCTCCTTAATTTTTTTTTTTAATTATAAAAATAATCTGGCAACTGTATTAAATAAAAATTGAAAAAGAAAAAAAGCCCAGCTTCCCCACACTGCTCACTCCCCCCACTCCAGCCCAATAGCTCTCGGCCTCTTTAAGCCTCTTCGTCCTGCCGCAAGAGCACCATTTTGAACTGTATTTTTTTTTTTTTTAACATTATATCATGCACCTTTTCTTCATTGCTACTGAACGTTCACAACTCTCACCCTGAGAGCCTGTGGGGATCCCTGGAGTCTGGGAGTCTTCTCTCTTCAGCCATCGCCACACTGGTGTGGGGTTTTTGATCCTGTGGAAGGGCTGCAGATCCTTTGTGTGTGGACTTTTGCTTCTGTTGAATGCCTTTCTGGGTGACTTGAAGGAGTGGCATTACTGGGTAACCAGGAGGGACCTGACTCTAATGGCCCCCAACACCTCGTGTGCTGGGATTGCCTTTTGTCCGCCAGAAAGGGCATGTTCTAGTCCTCACTCCCAGTACCTGTGACCTTATTTGGAAATGGGATTGTTGCACATGGAATTAGCAAAGATGAGGTCATATTTGAGTAGGGTGGACCCTAATCCAGTGTGACACACAGACGGAGACACATGGAAGCAGTTGGCCATACAAGGGTGGGGACAGAGATTGCAGGGCTGCAGCTGCAAACCCAGGAGCGCCAAGGATGGCCAGCTGACACCAGGAGCTGGAAGAAGCAAGGCAGGAGCCTCCTCTCCAGGGTTTAGAGGGCACAGGATCCTGCCCACACCTGGACTTTGGACTTCTAGCCCCCAGAGCTGTGGTACTTTGCTATGCTTGCCCTAGGAAATGAAGCCACCCCTCCTCTGCCCCCCATCCTCACCTTCAGCCACACTGAACTCCTGGCTGTCCCTAGGGCCTTGGCAGTGCTGTTCTCTTCTCCAGGAGCTCTCTTGTCCCAGTCATCCCAAGACTTCTCTTTACACCATTTAGGCATCTGCCTGGATGTCACCTCCTCAGAGGTGTGCTGTTACCTGGCTTTCATTTCCATTGGGTCTTTGTCCTTACCGACCATCGAATAGAGTGTAGCCCCTCCTGAGTTGTCAGCACCATGAGGGCAGGTGGCAGGCCTTGACTCTTGGCCCATCACCAGCTCTTGGCACATAGTAGGTGCTCAAAAAATACTCTTTGAAAGAACATTTCCTGAAAGGAGGCTTAGGAACACTCTCAGGCCCCTTGCTATGGGTGACCAAGTTGGTTAGGGAGGGCCTGGCCGCTTTGCCATGCTTACCAATGCCTGGCTCATGCGGGAGCCCTGGGGATGCATGTTCCCTGCTGAGCTTTTCTGCAGTTTCCTGCCTCAGAGATGCTGGTGTGAACAACTTCTGGGAGCTGAGGTGTTGGGCAGGGGGTTTAGGTAAAGGGAGAGAAGAACATGGAGGTCCAGGCCTCTATCTGTGCAAGGACTTGTTGTAGGTCCTGCTTGGCTACCTGGGGTGCTGGAGGATTCAGGCTTTGCACACAGAGCCACGCACACTGCCTGGGTCCCCTCAGTCCCCAGGGACCGTGACCCCCCCTTTGGAAGTGAGCCAGGGTGGGCACAAGTGGTTCAGATGACACGGACCTGCCCCTCAGGGAGCCTGGACTGACTTCACCCCAAACCTCTCGGTCCTGGGGCCTCCATCTTGACTCTGACACGCAACTTCCAAATGGCAAATAGACACAACCTCCAGCCTTTTGGGGGAAGATTCTTTTTTTTTTCTTCTCTATAATAGAGTAAAGCTACACAGACATTCTGTTGACTTGAATGATAAATAATTTCAAAAAGTTTAAAAAAGGTGAATCAGCTCATACTGCTCAAAGGTTTGAGGACAAGATATCTTGTAGCAAAACTTAACTGGGAAGTGTGTGTCTCCAGATTCTAGAGAATTAGAACTAATAGGGAATGTATACACACACACACACAGATTTATTTTAAGGAATTGGCTTGCAAAATTGTGGGGGCTGGTTGGTGTGGCGGGTCTGAGGTCAGGAGGGAGGTCAGAAGCTGGGACTTCTGGTACAAGTGACATTGAACTCTTTTTTTTTTTAATTAAAGAAAAAAAGAAATTAACACAACATTTAGAAATCATTCCATTCTACATATGCAATCAGTAATTCTTAACATCATCACCTAGATGCATGATTATCATTTCTTAGTACATTTGCATCGATTAAGAAAAAGAACTAGCAAAACAACAGAAAAAGATATAGAATGTTAATATAGAGAAAAAATAAAAATAATAATAGTAAAAAAAAAGAAAAGGAAAAAGAAAAAAAAGACAAACAAACAAACAGACAAACAAAAAAAAAAACCTATAGCTCAGATGCAGCTGAGGGGCAGGTAAGTTCATTCTTAAACAATCTCTGGTAGTGAAATCATCACCTCCATTTTACAGCGGGGGAAACCGAGGCTTAAAGAGGCAGAGGCTCTTGCTCCCCATTACACAAAGAATGGTTGACTGGGGTTTGGCCCCCAGAGCCATCTAACTCAAGGCCATCACTGTTACTCATTAGTTAGTTTAACCTTGGAGAGTACTTGTGGACAGCAGGGCCATGGAATGTTCTCCTGCAGTCAGAGACCTTGATAGCAGTCTTATACCTGGGCCTCACCCCCAGTGGCTCCAGTTTTATAGGTCTGGGGCACGGCCTGGGAGTCTGTATTTTAGTCAAGTCAACAAGTGCATCTGATGCAGGTGGCTGCAAGACCCTTGAAGGAACCACTGTTCTGGAAGACTCAAACCTCTGCTTGGCCTCATCTCCCCCAGATGCTCGCCACACAGTCGACATGACTGGCAGTCAGTGTGCTGGCACCTGCCTAAGTCACAGCTTCTCTCTTCCCCACATGACAGGAACCAGTACAAGGAAATCCTACTTTCCATTGATGCTAATTAAAGAAAGGAGACAAACGCTTTGGAATCTTGGGTCTGGAAGGATATCTAGAGATCAGGCAATGCTCTGTCTTTTTTGAACTGGAAAATTCAATGGTAGGCTATGCACCCTGGACAAACCTGGCAGACTTCTTGGAGCATCCATTTTAATGATAAAGATGGGGGCGGGTGGTGGTGAGATAAAGTGATACAACTGGGGATTATGCTTTTAAAATTAAATTTAAAAAATATTCTTGAAGTAATTGCAAGATCCACATGGATTTTAAAGAGAAGACCAGGTATTTCGAAGAAATGTGAGCCTTCTGAAATGGTATGCTGGTAGAAATTTAACAACTGGTTCTCTAGGAAACAAACGGAAGTTTTGGTTTGAGCACTTGCTGATTTCCCTGGTGTAAATACCCCGACCATGCTGCTTTCTAAGCTGCCGACTGAATGTGAAGTTGGGAGGAAGGTGTTCCATCAGTTCTCAGGGACCTGTGCAAGCTGCCTCCAGCCCGCACAGGCCTTGCAGTCCTGTGTGGGAATGCATTTATATTTTTCTGTAGAACATGCAAAGTTTGGGTCAAATGAGGCTGGAGAGGTGGCAACACTGACTCTAAGTCTCTCAGGGAATCAATAACAAGGCCGATATCAGAATCCAGATTTTGACTTGTACATGCTGAGTCCTGAGTTCTAAGTAGATGCCGAAAAATTTACCTGTAATACGTAAATAAAATGAGAGCACAGTGCAGACAACAGCAACATAGATCATTATAGGAAACGAGCCCTATATTTAAGGGATTATAGTCATTAAGTCCCTCACTCATTCATTCAGAAAATATTTACTGTGCACTAACTACACGCCAGGCAAAATCTCAGGTGTTGGAGAAGCAGAGTTGAGTGAAACAGTCATGCACTCGCCTGATGGGGCTTAGATATGTTCCTTCAAGAAGAGGCTGGTAAAGGAAGCTGCAGATTGGAGCAAGCCTGAGTGGAATGTTCTGAGCTTTTCTTTATTCCTTATCTTCAGGCTCCTATTGCTTTGGATGGAAGATATCTGATGACATTATTCTCGTAACTGCACACCTGGTGTGGGTTTATACAGACAGGTGCACACTTGACATTCATGGAAGGAGGGTGCTGCATTCAGAGAAGGCTGCACTCTCTCCTCTCCATGGGCGAACCTGACGGTTGCTTTCTTAGCACGGGTGAGACTTAGACAGTACATAAACCCTCGAGTTTGGTCTTCCTTATATTATCATCACCATACAATTTCAAGTTTATGGACAAGGTATGGTCTGGGGTCATTTAGAAGGAGGTTACCTGGGCATGGAGGGATTGAACCCAAGGCACCATCATGTAAAGCGTGAGCTTGGAATCTGAATGATATGGGTTAAAATCCTTTCTCTCCCACTCACTCACTGTGTTGCCTTCTGGAAGTCCTTTCCCCACCTCCCAAGTCTCAGTTTCCCCACCTGTAGGTAATAACGGCTTAACATCCTAAGGTTGCTCTGGGTATGGGAAGTACTCTGGTACAGACAGGACATCCGGTAAGTATGAAAATCACAATGAAGGCACCGGCCATTAGCCCCAGCAGAAAATCCCCTGGAGCTTTTCAGATGAGGAAACTGGGAATAGAAAAGGGTAGTAACCTGCCCCAAATCATCCACAAGTCAGCATCAGCATGGAAACTCAACTCAGGGCTGACTGCCAACCTTTCTGAAGAGCTATGCTGGGGGAGACAAGGATTTTAGGGTAGCTGGAAGGGGTGGGGACAAGGGAAATGCTGGTGGGAATGATCAGAACTCCTGCTTTGGGATGGGTTGAATCTGCTTTTCCAGCCAGAGCCACAGCTCATTTGGGTGATAAGGCCATGACGGTGCTTTGCAAACTGTAAAGTGCCCTGAATTCTTATCAATGACTAGACACATTTACTGATGCTCACTACAAGGGAGGAGGGTGCTAAGTGCTGGGTGAACATCCTCTTAAGTTGGTCGTCCTAACAGCTTCGAGAGGGAGCCACTGTTAGCATCCCTGTTTAGCAGAGGAGAAAGCAAGACCAGACAGGTGAAGTCATGTGCTGCAGGTTACACAGCTGGGGACAGGCAGAACTGATACTTGAACTGGATCCAGCTGACTGCAAACTCCAATATTTGACCACCACAACGAGCTGCCCCTTTGGGGTGTCCAGGTTCCTTGAACTGGAAAAGGGTCAGCAAATGATTGTGACCGGATAACAAGCAGGGTAGTGTGCTCACAAAACAGCCAGGTTTTCCTGTCTGCTGCCGCTGACCAATCCACATCAGTGTTTTCCAGAAGCCTTAGCAGGCCCTCCACAAATCCAGCATGCTCAGGAAAGGAAATGGATGGCGTCTCCCTTCCAGCACGAAGGGCTCAAGACCATACTCTCCTGGCTCTTGAACTCTACCTTGCCTCCTCTCTTCCCCAGGCATGGAACCTGACCTATCCTGTGGGGGCCAAGAGAGCAGAGGTTTGGATGCACTTTGGAAACTGGGCCTCTAAGGATGTTTTGTGGGAAACTTGTATCCACCCACTTCTGGATCCTCCATAGAGCAGGCAGAGTTCCTAAGAAACTGAGGCACCACCTTACTTTCCTCCTGGCACCTTTGGGTGGCAGTGAGGATAGATGGAAAAAGAGCAAGGTCAGAGGTATGTACTCTGTGGCCAGAGTGCTGGACTCTTGGCCTTCAGGCCTTTCATCAGTATAGCTCAGGGGTCACTCGGGAGGGAAAGGATGGGGGTGGGGCTTGAAGTTGCATTTCAGTAGTACTTTGAGTAACAATCAAGGTAATGTGATTATCCTTAACAAAGCATATGGGAAGGGCTGATAGGAGCTGGGGGTCAGATGGAGGGCCACACCTACCTTGACACAACCCTTGAACTTTTCTCAAAGTTCAGAATCATCCAGAAATGGAGGGAGGGAGCTCTTCGTTCCTGCAGATGTGCCAGCATGGCAGATGGGATCTGGGTGTTTTATCAGCTACTTTCTGATACAATTGTGTGGGATGTTCACTTTGTGTGTGTGTTGGGAGGTGGCAGGGGGTCCCTGTGTAGGGGGCAAGTTGGGGTTGAAAGCCAGCTGCAGCCCACTCACCAAGCCCACTCCTGGAGAAAAGGATGCCTTTTCTAAACCAGGCAAAGGATAGTGTGGGCTAGCAGTGCTCAGCTTCCTGGCTTTTATCAGCAACAGAAATCACATCAAGTAGACTTAAAACAAGGACATTTATTATCTCACGCAACGGGAAGTTATGGCCAGCTTCAGGGTTGGTTCAGAGAGCTCCTCAAGGACAGGTTCTTCTGTCTCTGCTCTGTCATTTTTGATGTAGGCTTTGTCCTTGGCTGGTCACATGATGGTGGCCGCAGTTCCAGGCGTCACATCCAGGTGTCACACCCAGGGGAAGAAGACAAACCACTTCCCCCAGCTTCCCTCCTGGAGATGGGGAGACTTCCCAGAAGCCGGTAGCAGACTTCGTCTAATATTTCATTGGCCAGGACTAGGTCACATGCCCATTCTTGAACCAATCACCCTTGAGAGGTGGGACTACATGATTGACTTTAGACTAATTAGATGCTGGAAAAGGGAAATGGGGGTGGGGGGAGTGGGGGCTTATCCTCCACATCCAGTACAGTCCAAAGACTGCAACTCTCCATGCCTCATGGGGTCTCTTGTCTGGATTCAAGGTACAGTCAGAGGAAACTGCCCAGGGCGTAGGGTGTCTTGGGCTCAGATCAGCTGCATTTGGAGCTTCAAGTCTCAGAAGCTCAGGCCCTCCAGCAGCCCCTGCCATGAACACATGAACACATACCTCAGGTGATGTTTGCCTCCCTGCACTTTGTCCCTAGTAACTTACCAGCACAAACCTGATCCCATGTTGCTCCACTGGCACCATGACTTTGGTTCTTTAATATCCTAGTTCTGAAAAAGCAGCTGGGCCACAGCTTTCCCCCTTTCCCTTTCTCCCTCTCTGATCCCCCCCCAGGAGGCTCAGGTTTTATATCTTTGTTCCCATAATGCTCTGGTCTCTGAAGCTTTTTGCTGGCCTTGAATGGTCTCTTGGTCCATCAAGTTGAATCTTGGAAAAATGACCCACAGAACTGCGGTTCATCTAAGCCTCTTTCCTTTCTCTTTTCCTCCACCACATTTCACTATGAAGACTTTTCAAACATGCAGAGAAGTTCAGAGCAATGGACAGTCATGTTTGCCCATCACCTCCATTCAAAAGCTATTCATGTGCAGTGTTTGTTTGCTAACTGTTCATGCATGCTTGTTAATTTGTTAGAAAAATAAGTTTCAAGCACCATGACAGACCCCGCCCCAAGTACTTTAGCGGGTATCTACTAAGAATAAAGATTTCTCCTTCATAGCTTCTTACCACACCTAAGAAATTGGAGTCATGTCTTAATATCATCTTTACTGTCCAGTCTATGTACAATTTCCCAGTGATACATGCATCACTGGGACTTTTTTTGAATCTGAAAAAAGAAGTTAATTCTTACCAGCCTTGCTAGGGTTAACAAGTTTGATCTAAAATGGCCAAAAATACATTGAGGAATGCATGCAATTTTCCCAGCCCAGAAGTGTCTTCCTTTTCCTTTTCTCTATCTCCATTTAAATTTCTCAAAGTGATTTTTTTTTTAGGTCATACATAGGGCAGAAACCAGATGCCATTTAATCTGTAATTGAAGGGCCTTGTCCTGGAAATGCTCCTGGCTTCTTGGCACGAGATAATGGATCCCTGGGCATCTGGTTGCCTACTTGGAAGTGGGTTCCCTTCCTTCTTCTTAGCATTTGCTTGCACAGAGTCTCTTGACTTTTAAGTTTTTATTTTTTTACATGGGCAGGCACCGGGAATTGAACCCGGGTCCTCTGTCATGGCAGGCGAGCATTCTTGCCTGCTGAGCCACTGTGGCCTGCCCCTCTCTTGACTTTTAATGATTCCACAGTGATTTGGTTTCTTCTACTTTGTGCAGATGCTGAAGCAATGGTTCCTCCCAGTTTGGTTTCTCAGTAAGTCATGTTAATCCTTCTTAGTGACCTGGCGCAGGGTTCTGTGGCTCTCCAGAGAAGTGGAGGGGCTCAGTCAGACAAGCAGAAAGGCATCGATTTTCCAAACAAACAGGCAAGAGAGAGAGAGGAGTCTACTTCACAAACTTGCAAGATTGGCGACAGCAGCGATGATGAACTTTCTTGTCACATGCTGACAAGAATGTGCAGCTCCATGTTGAGCAATCAGTACCTTCAAGGCAGCCACTCTTTCTGTAGGATTTACAGGGCACCAGGCGGAATTTCATCTAACTCTCCCATGCAGCTCTCTGGGTAGTGTGGTGGTCTGGCCAAGGATCTCTCAAAAGGTGCCCACATCTTAACCCCTAGAACCTACGAACATGAGCTCATGTGGGCAAAAAGGACTTTGCAGGTGGGATGCCATGAAGGGTTTTGGGAAAGCCAGGTGACCCTGGCTATTTTGGGTGAGTCCCAGATGCAATCACGAGCTCCTTATAAGAGGGCGACAGAGGGACATATGACACACGCAGGCAAAGGCCATGTGAAGACAGAGGGAGGTGGCCACAAGCCAAGGTTTGCTGGCAGCTCCAGACACTGGAAGGGATGAGGAAGAATTCTCCCCTTGAGCCCCCACAGGGAGGGTGGTCCTGCTGAGGTTTGGATTTTGGCCAGGTGATACTTGTTTCACACTTCCAGCCTCCAGAACCATGAGGGAATACATTTGCATTATTTTAAAGTACTGACTTCATCACAGCAGCCCCAAGAAACAGACAGGTAGGTACTATGAACATTCTCCTCATTTTACAGGAAAGGGAACTGAGCCCCCAAAAGTTATCTGTTTCAATGAGTTGTAGAGTCAGCTGGTATTGGTTCCCATACTCTTAACCCTTTCGTGAGGGACATGATTTAGTACCTAAAAGTCAGCTTGGCCGTCTGGATCTAAGTTCCATGAAGGCAGGGGTCTTATTTTATAGTTCTCTGAAGATCACAGTTCTAGGCACATGGCAAGCTTTTGAGATGCCCTTTGGGTTGATCCAGTAATCTCTGCTGCAGGTGTGTGAGACTTCCAGGATTGAGGTGGTTCAACTGGCTGGAATGTATCTATCTAACCATTGCTTCATTCATCTACCACTCCATCTGTTCAACAGTCATCTACCCATCTATCCATCCACTTGTCTGTCCATTCATTCAACCATCTAACCATCCAACAGCCCCTCTCTCCTTTTGCACCTTCCGTTGTTCATCCTCCATCTCTCTAACCATCCATCCACCCATCCATCCTTGTATCTATCAACAAACATTTGTTGAACTGAAGTATGGAATATGGTTTGAGGGGGACAGGGATGGGAAACAGATTCATAGTTGCAGTGGTGAAGGGGTGGAGGGAAACCCAGACCAGTAGGCCAGGGTCTCTGGGAAGGTTGTCTCAGCCAAAGTCAGCTGGTCAAGGGAAGTCAAGAGGTATCTGGCAGTCAGAAGGAACAAAACTACAAAGAATTCGGAAGCAGGGGAAGCTTGAATGTCCATGCAGGCTGTTGGTCAGCACAGGAAGCTCTTCTAACAGGACGTAGGGTTCCAGAATGTCAAGGAAAAGCTTCACCCACATGTGAATGGGAAGCAGTAGAATGATTAAAAAGAAGAGAGCAGGGCCCCAGACAAGAAGATTAGGGAGAACAAGAAAGAAGGAAATTCAAGTTACTATGCCTTGGGGCACGAGGTGGGGAAGAAAAGCTCAGAAAGAAGGTAGAGGAAAGCCTAGTTCTCACTATTGGTGCCCAAGGTCAACCTGGCTAGTGGTCCAGGTATTGATGCCGGCCTGGAGTAGCTGCTCTGGAGAGTGGGCGGGGATGGCCCTGCTGCCCTGGTCAAGTGATGCCAGCTGTTGGCAGACAGGAGTCTAGGCTGCTGAGGACCAGTTTGAGCACAACAGGTGCTGGGCATGCATGCAAAGAAATGCAGCATCAGGTGGTTCTAACACCAGCTGGTTGTGTTAATACCTATTTACCGAGACCTCACTGCATGCTGGGTGCCGGAGACACAACTGCAAACAAGACACAGTTCCTGACCTCCAGATGCTTATGGCCTAGTCAGGGCGGCAGGTTAATAGAAAATTATACCTAAGTGTTCGAGAGCTGGGTGCTGTGGGAGCAGAAATGAGGGGTAACTGAAAGGGCAAGTGGGGCCCTCCAAGCTCTGGACTAAGCAGCTGGCAAAGAGGTATGGAAGTGGGTGGGATGTGATTTCTCAGGGAGCGGGGAGGGAGCAGGTGCAAAACTGGTGACGGTGGGGTGAGGCTCTCAGGCCTGGCTGCATTAGACTTACCTAGGAGCGTCTAAGCATACAGACGCCTGGGCCTGGCTCCAGAGAGGACCGATCAGGGAAGCAGCCTGGACATCTGGATAAAAACATCTCCCTAGGTGAAGGCAAGGTACAATCAGGTAGAGGTCTGGAGGAGGAATGCTTAGGAGTGGGCGGCCTGATCCAGTCTTGTGGGGGGTACTGAAGAGGGGCTGTTGCTTCACTCCTGAACCCCCCACTCCCATGGGGTCTTTCTTTTCTTTTACTGCAAACAGAGATGCTCGTACTCCTGGGTCATGGGGGCCAGAGGAGCCTGAGGGAGCAGCACTCAGGCTGTCAGGGGCCACCCATACTCCATGCTCACCCCAGGCGCCGACTCCATCCATGGGACCCTTCGTGCCCTGACTTCCCTCTGCTTCTCACTCTGCAACATCCCTTGTGTGGTATTCAGCGGAGACTGGCTGGGCAGCCCACCATGGCCTCAGATTTGGTGCTCTCTGCACCCTTGGCAGTGGGCACCCCAGGGCAGGCATGACAGCTGAGGGTTCGTGTCCTCTTGAGGACCCAGGCAGATGTGATGCAGGTCACAAGGGTTCAAATAACTGTTGTTGTGTGAATGAATAAATGGCCTGCATTTTAAAGCGCGCGTCTCCAACTACAATGTGTGCATCCTGGGGTTTTGTCCAAGGGCAGGTGCTGACCCAGTGGGTCCGGGGTGGGGCCTGAGAGTGTGCATTTCTAACAAGCTTCCAGCGCTCTGAAGTGGCTGTTCCCAGGCCACGCTGTGAGTAGCAGAGGTCCAGAAGAGCACCTTGAAGGCGGTTGCACTGGGAGTTTTGAGTGGGCCTTTTAAAAGAAGAGGCTTCTGAGGTTGGCTAGGCCTGGGCTGCATACAGGCGGTAAACACATGCTGAAGTGGGGTGCACTGGTTAATTTTATGTTTCACCTTGTATGATGGTTGGAAATATATGCACCCCACAAAAGATCATGTTCCTCTAATCCAGTCCTGTGGGTGCAGACCTGTTGCAGGTGGGACCTTTTGATTAGGTTATTTCAATTGGGAGGTGATGCACCTCATTCAAGACTCCTAATCCCCTTACTGGAGCCAGGAAAATGTCTGGGAGAAATTTATAGAGGACACAGAGAAGCTAAGTGAGACAGAAGCTAAAGGAGAGAAGCACACAGGCGCTCAGAGAGGAAGCCACTGAAGCCAGAAGCTGAAAGCAGTGAAACCCGGGAGAGAAGGATGAATAGACGGAGGCCCTGTGCCTTCCCATGTGACAGAGAAGTCCCAGATGCCTGTAGCCCTCCTTCAGAGAAGGTATCCTCCTGTTGATTTTCTAATTTGGACATTTTTACAGCCGTAGAATTGTAACTTTTAAGCTAGTAAATCTCCACTGTAATAGCCAACCCATTTCCGGTATACTTCATGCCTTCAGCCCCCACAAACTAAAATGCTTTGGCTGGGAGGCCGAGCACTGGCCTCAGAGTTGCTGTGAGGTTGTTTTGTAGGTGGAATTGGCACCCACAGTCAGTTAACATATATAGGGGGCCTCACCGAGCACTGAGAGTTCCGGGGATCAGACTTTCTGAGGCAGGACCACACTTCACACCTAAGACGTTCGGATTTGAGGCTTCAACATCAGTGCGTCAGCCAGTGTTCTCCAGGGAAGCAGAACCAACAGCAAACACACACATATTTGCACATGTAAAATATTATGAGATTTATTATAGGAATTGGCTCACATGACAAAGGGGATTGGCAACTCCATATTTATAGGGCGGGCTGCAAGTTGGGAATTCTGATGAAGGTTTTGATGAATTCCCAGGATAGCTAGCCGGCTCGAGTAGACACTTCTTTTTGACACCTAAATAATCAGTTCTTCCTTTAAGGCTTCAACTGATTAGATGAGATGCCTCTCACTGCTGAAGACAGTCCCCTTTGTTGACTGTAGATGCAGTCAGCCCTAGATGCAATCAGCTGTGTAATGATTTAAATTCACGAAATACCCTCACAGTAATAAGCAGGCCTGCGTTTGACCAAACAACTGGACACTGTCACCTAGCCCAGTCGACTCGTGAAATTAACCATCACAGTCACTCTTACTGAATTTCTGGCCTATGGCCTGCTTTTTACAATGTGGATTTCCCAGCCCCCTATGGTGGCATGAGCTAATTCCTTCCAGTACTCTCTTGATCTATATACTCCCGCCTCACATACCTATATATACATATGGGCATATACTCTGTTGGTTTCTGTTTCTCCAGAGAACCCTGACTGATACATCAGGAAAGAAAACTCTGGGTGACAAGCGGGTGGCTCTAGGCTTCCAGATTAGGACACGGAATTCCCAGCAGCTGTCCTTTCGCTGTCCACTCACCTGACCCAGGCAACAGCATATTCTGTGATGCCACTTCCAATGTTAGCTCTCTGAACATGAGAAAAAGATTCAGCCCTGGCACAGTTCATTTACAATTTTTGCTCAAGTTCCTCTTATATATTCAGCGGCATTCAATGGGGGTTTATGTTTCCAAACACGATGTAATATAGAATGAGAATAAAGTATTAAGAGTTTTGAGAATGAAAGAAAGAAATTTAATGAAGTTTTACTAAAGAGAAGAGACTAGAAATACTGTCTGATTTTACGTGTAGTGTAGTGTTTTCTCAGGGCAGAGCAAGAGAGAGAGGGAGAGAGAGAGAGAGGGAGAGAGCGAGCGCACATGAGCGAGGGAGACAGGGCAGGGGAAAAACCAGGTGAGAACAGGAACTAAACCTGAGAGGGTGAGAAGGAAGACTGCGCATTTCTGGTGGAGGGGACAATCTATAATTAGTTCTGCTCTTTTAAGAAATTACCTAAAATGTGAAAGCTTCTGCTGCCCAAGACAGCTTTCTCTGGCTAGATCATGTCATCATCTTTGTTTTCTTATCTGCCTTTGTGGTTGGAATCTGGTTCTCTGGCATGCTGAAAATAGGCCTTGGAACTGACTTTTTTCTTGCTAATAATATTCGCCCATTTTCACCTCCTTCCAAAGGAGTGCCACCTAGGGTTCTCTGCCCTGAAGTCAGGGGATGGGATCCCTTCCCAGAGGAGCTGGCAGTATCATGTCATCTTGAGTCTCCCTGACGGTCTTCTGGGGTCTTCTGTCATGGAGAGGCCCCTCCTGACTGAGTGAGCTCAGCTAAGTCTCGTGCCCTCTCTGAACCTGTTTTTTCTTCTATGAAATGGAGGTAAAAGTAGTACCTGCCTCCCGGAACTGATGTGAGGGTTACATGAGAGAATGCAGTTGAAGGCGCTCAGTGGAGCACGCAGTACATTTCTCCCACTCTTAGAGACCAGACAGGTGGATGGGAGCACGTGGGAAGCACCTGAGGGTTAGGGCAGTGCCTTTGCTTCTGGCTTTTCAATTTGAACTCAATGACTGGCTCACGAGGGCCCAATGTTCATTTCCTCGTGGACGGATGAAGTCTCCCCCCTTCTCTCCTGCTCTGGGCTCCCCAGGATCTCCTTCCCCTTTGGGGTACCCCCTCCTTTGGGCAGAGCCACCATCTGACTCTGGCTCTGTCCAGCCTCGGGTTGGGGCTCTGGAATCAGCCTGTCCACAGCACTGTGATGGACGTTGGCAGGGCTCCCCTTGAGAGCAACTGCAGGCCAAGCCTGCCCTTTGTTTCAGGACTGCCCAGCTCTTGGAGAAAAGACCCAGGTGAGCGGGCAGGCTGGTTGGACGTCACCAGCCTGGCCAGTGCCTACCTTCAGCTGCCACTGCGCTCAGCAATCAGGGGCTGTAGGGGTGACTCTCAGACAGGAGTGCCGTCCATCAGCTTCCCTCACACCAACCCCATAAGAACACCTTGGTTCTGTTTCTTTACTGGAAAGCAACTTTCTGGATCTTTCTTCTTCCTGTCCTCTCCAAGATGCTCTTCAAGAGGCCAGCTTTGGCTCCTCTCTTTTCTCCCTCCCACAGCTCTTCTAGTCTAGAGCCACAGCCAGCCTCAGTGGCCCTCCCGTGTGTATTGGGACAGGTCCTCCCTCTGGGTGAATGCAGACCAGGGCTCAACCAGCTGACTGCCAGGGCTTTTGTGCAAAGAAAAAGGCTCCCTTGCTGTGGGCAGGGCAGCACACAGCTTATAGTTAGCCCCCCGCAGACGCCTGGTGCCTTGTACAGTGCGTGAACAGCTCCAGTGCCTGTGGCAGCCCCTTCCAAGGCCGGTGGTGTTTCCCTGTGCCGGGCCGCGGCATCTGCGCTCCCTCATGTTCCAGGTTGCTGAACTGCAGTCGGAAAGGCCGAGTCTCAGAGAGAAGCAAGCTTAGGGGGGAAACTTACCCTAAAATCAAAGCTCTAGACGGCATCTCAACAGATCAAATTTGTCCATGCTTAAGACCTGTGCCTAGAAGTAAACCTTTCCCTATTTCCTTCCTTGAGACAATTCAGGGACTATGGCTGGTGTCAGGATCTTTTGAGTTAGGTTCCCCTGTGTGCCTCCTATTATGTAAACTCTGTTTTGAAAGGAATTCTTTCTAGACCTTTCTGGCTTGAGATTTAATGTCGTGGTGCTTGCTGCCTCCCGTGTAGTAACGCAGTGCTCAGTGCAGTGTAGATGCTTGTTTCAAGTCTATGGCAGCCATGGATGGCCTCGCCGTCTCCCGTGGGTCTACACGCATTATGGACAGCTTGAGGGAGGCGTCCCTGATGTCCTGTGCTGCCCAGGTGAAGTCTAAACAGGTGTGCAGTGACTGGGCTTTTTTTTTTTTTATCATCATGAACTGAGAACCTCAAATTCCTAGTCATATAAATGTGCCTCTGGGTAAATAATCAGGCTCACCCCTTCACTGGAACACATCTCCTGGGCTTGAACCCTCCTCCTGTTCTTCCTGGATGCCTCCCCCCACTGGCAAACATCAGTCATTTGCACAGGCTCCCTAGTTCCCACGGCTTCCAGTCCAGGCATTTCTACCCTGGGGCCACCTGCTGCCTCGGCTCAGACCCTCTGCTCACCCTGCCTGGACTCTCTGGCTTTCCACCCTCTGCCGTCTTCATCCCGGCCCATCCCTGCTGCATGTTGCTGTCCGACTTCTCTTCCTAAGAGCGCCTCTGACCTCTTCCTCTCGAAGCTGGCCACGGACTGTCAGCCGCTGTGCGTTCGAATCGGAGGCTGCTGGCTCCAAGCCCTGCTGCCACCACCTTTCACCAAGGCCGATGACACTGGACAACTTCACGCGGACCTTCGCCTTCCTTCTCCATGAAACGGGAAGACTGGCAGCCGCTTCCAAGGACCGCTTGAGGGTCGGACGGGATGATGTGGGCAAAGTGCATAGGACTGTGCCTAGCACATAGTACATACTCAATTAAACTCAATTGTAATGACTTCTGTTGTTACGATTTCTCAGCGTCTCATTTGATGTCTTGTGTGTAGTGGGTGTTCAATCCTATTTTGTCTTTATTTGTTTTCAAAGAAAAATACATGCAATCACAAGAAATAGATGCCTATTGCAAGAAAGAAAAAAAAAATAGAGAATGTGGTAAATGGAAGCTTCCCGCCCCCTCAGATTTCCAAGCCAGAGGTAATTGATGCTAATGCTAAGCACCCTTTGCAGGCACATGTGTGTGCATTTGTGTGTTTTGTTTTTTACAAAAATAGAATCATATTAAACCTAGCATTGTGTATCTGGCCACGTCTGGATCTAGCCTATTGAGGAAAGTCTATAATCTCACAGTGGCTATTTTTTTCACCATAAGGTGGACCCCAAAGTGACTTGTTTTGGAAGAGCCCGTGTTGGGGATCCCTGCCTGTGGGTTGGGTTGCATTCAAGTGGCCACTGCCTCTTTGGGGACAGAAGGGAGATGGGAGTGGGTGTGGCTGAGCGTGGCGACCCAGGGAGGGGAGGGGGCCTCTGCTCCCTGGGCTCACCCACCGCAGGACCTCCAACAGAGAAAGTGAGCCAGTTGTTAAGTCCGTGTGGCTTTTTGCCCTTTGGTAAAGCTTTCTCTACAGTGCCACGTGCCAAAGTGATTCTGACTGAGAATAATTTGGGAGAAAGAGCTGAACTGACATAACAGTTATTTTGCAGAAGGGCAAAACTGAAAAAAAAATTGTTTTAAAGAACACTATAGTAATGGAAACGTGTCACCCAAAATATTCTGTTCTGGGCCAGATTATGAGAGAAGGGCTCAGACTGCAAGTTTTCGATGCCGTCCAGCCTCGTGCTGGGAAGACAAAACCACAGATTTCTTTCTGGGGCCGCTGACGCCTCCACACCCCACTTGGGCCCTGGCACCCTCTCTGAAAAGCTGGATTCTGAAAGGTAAGTTTTGCATTTTGATTAGGAAGAAAAAAGTTAGCGCCTCTACTTCCTCAATTGTCATGGCTCTTTCACCACTGGGAATGATGAAGATGAAGTAAAAATAGACATAGCCATGATTCATTACTTAGCAAGGAATCAGAGCCGGTTCTGCTGAAGTTAGTTTACTTTTGCTCTCAAGCTCATTCTGGGGATCCAGCCCCTCTGCTCTTCTTGTCCCCACTACCTGCTCTCTCTCACCTGCCAAGGCTGAGATCCCTGCTCAGAGCTGCGTGGAGAGGTCTCCTGGATCTTTCCTCCTGCACTTTCAGAGATTGAGACCGAACTGCAAGTTCTGATCTCAGTGGGAGGCGATGGAGGGACAAGTGGGGCAGGCCAAGCTGCTTTGTAAACTTTGGTGCCTTAGCGTCGTTTCTGTAAAGAGGAGGTCTAGCGCACGTTCCTTCCTTGCCTTGTAGAAACACCATCAGTTTAGCTGCTACAGAAGTTTCTAGGGGACCAAGGAGAAAGGATGCTTTCCCTGCAGTACTGTGCAGCCGCCAAGATTGGGAATGAGCCCTGGGGGCTGCCAGGCAGTCGAGTAAGTCCCAGACGGGAGGCCAGGGAGCCTGGCCACATGTAGGCTGCTTGCCCTGGGTGGTCGGTGACCTCTCTGGGCTTTAGTTTCTTCATCTTTAAAGCAGGATATAAATCCAAGCCCCACTTACTTAACTCAAGGGCAGATGTGAGTCTCAAATGAGATAACAGGTGACGATGGCACTGTGGACTAATGGTATGTACCTGGCAGTGTCTTAATTTTTCCTTAATTTTTGAAAGATAATTTTGCTGGATATAGAATTCTTGGTTGAGAGTGTTTTTCTTTCAGGACTTTAAATATGCCATCCCACTGTCTTCTGGCCACCATGGTTTCTGATGAGAATCCTCTATCAGTCTTGATGGGGTCCTTTGTATGTGACAAGTCACTCCTGACTTGCTGCATTCAGAATCCTTGATTTGTCTTTGGATTTTGATAATTCTGCTCTAATGTGCCTTGGTGTAACTCTCTTAGAGTCTATCTTTCTGGGAGTTTCTGAGCTTCCTGGGTGTTGGTATAAGGGAACCAACACGTCGTGTGTATCATTGGGTTGGGGAAGTTTCCATTGAAGACCCATGAAGCAGTGGCATGCCATAGACCAAATCACTGGCCCAGAGGGGAAAGGCCACAGCCACGCGAATGAACGTCCTTGTAGTAAATGGCCCCTTCATTATTCAGAATGGACAAACTCACTTGTGTGGCACTCACTATGTGTCCTGTGCGGCTGTCACTATTAACCACGTCACTTCTCCCAGCAACCCCGGTGGGGTCTATGCTGCCACCCTCCTCCCCTCCTCCTCCTTCTCGTCGCCGTCCTTGCCACCATCGCATTCCCTCGTGACAGATGAGGGATTAGAAGCCCAGAGAGAATAAGTGAGCGGTTCACAGCTGGTGTGGTAAGCAGAATAGAATCCCCCGGCCCTGGACCTGTGAGCATGTGACCTGATGTGGCAAAAAGGACTCTGCAGATGTGATTAAGTTAAGGACCTTGGGATGGGGAGAGGCTCCTGGCTATCCGGGTGCTGAGGGAATCACCAGTATCCTTGAAAGAGGGGAGGGCAGGAGTGTGGAAATGCTGCATGGCTGGCTTTGAAGATGGAAGAAGGGGCTGTGAGCCATGGAGTGCAGGTGGCCTCTAGAATCTGGGGAAGCCAGGCAATGGTTCTCTGCTAGAGCCCCCGAATGAGCCAACCCTGCTGATACTCTGATCTCAGCCAGGGAAACCCATTTCAGACTTCTGACCTTCAGAAACTGTGAGAGAATAAATTTATGTTGTTTAAAGCTTCTAAATCTGGCCATATGTTATAGCATCTTGAAGAATGGAGGAGAGAGTTGACTTTAGAATCTGGATCTGCTGCTCCATCAGCTGGTGCTCACTTGGCACAATGATGTGCTGGCCGGGACATGGTGACCCCTCCCGCGCCCTTGGCTCGGTGTTTCGCTGCTGTTTGAGCCATGTCCAGCACCATGGGGCTGACTCCCAAACCAATGGTGGCCAGTGTTAGGTTCAGAGTCTTTCCTGGAAGACAAGGCGATGGTGGATAGAGGGTTTTAGGTGTCACCCTTCTCGCACTTTTATTGAATGTCTAATGTTTAGGTAAAAATGACACAAGCCTATTAGAAAACATTCAGGCCATCCAGAAAAGTCCAAAGAAGAATGTAAGTAAAAGCCCCCACCTCTGCCTTTCAGGGGGACCATCTGGTGACATCTGTCCTTGCGTGGATGCAGGTGAAAGGACGGATGCGGGGAAAGGTAGGGAAGCATCCTCCTGGATCTTTGCAGCCTCTTTCAAATGCAGATACAAATTTTGTGATTTTTGGACTTCAGTTACCTTTCCGTTTTAGGAGGAAATACTTGAAGTTTTAGTTTTATCTAAGGTGCCTACTGGTGGGGGGATTTATTTTCATATGGAAGTCTGGCTTAGGAATGCATTGATATAAATGCCAGATGCACCAGGCATTTTAGTTGATGGCTAAGTGTAAAAATTATTTCCTAAACTGTGCTTGTGGAGAAAAAGTGACCAGTCTAATAATTATTTCATAGTTTACAATTATCCCTGATGTGCATAGAGAACTTCAGGACTTGCTGAGCTGGAATGGACATTTGTGTGAGCCAGCGTCTTGTCTGCTTTGCCCACTGTCATGCCACTTGCATTGTATACATTTTAGGAATTTGCAAAATTGATTGATAGAAAGAAGGAAGGGAGGAGGGTCCTCTCTCTGGTGCTCACACGTGCGGCCCCCCCATTACCTTTGAAGCAGGGCAGGGAGGTGTTGCTGTGGGAGGCAGGGAGCGGAGCAGCACTGGGTCTGACCAGAAGGGGTCGGTTGGGTCCGCAGCCCAGCCCTGCAACCATCGGTGCTGCAGCCTGGAACACACAAAAGCCTGGCTGGGCCTTGGCTTGTTGAGCTGAATGAGGGGCATGGTCAGTGCCTGTCACTGTCCCTCAGCCCTGGATGTGAGCCCCGAGCAGGCTGTCTGCACCCAGCCCGTTAGGAATGAGAATTTTGAATTATGCCCTAGTGGGACGTTGGAGAAACGACTTTGCCTGTTACTAAACAGACGAACGAAACCAAGCAGCCCTGCTCAAGCAGGCTTTGAAGGCAGGTGATGACCAGAGAGCAAGTCACACTTTTGCTCACCTTGGGGCTGAGTGACCGTGTCCCGATGCCCCTCAGCCTACCAGCTGGCTGGCTCTGGTACTTTCTCCTAAAAAGAGGGAGGAGGAGCACAAAGAGGAAAGGAGAAGCTGGGGGTCAAGGACAGAGAGAAAACACAGAACTTCCCAGTGTGTCTGGTATATTTGAGAGGCTCGGGGTCCTGGGTGCTTGCAATCCCCCCCCCCACATGCAAACTGCAGGGTCAATGAGTGGTGTCTTGGGGGTCCTGCAGCGAGCCTCTCACCCTGGGTCCTCACCTGGGAACCATGGGGTTGGAGGGATGCCAGGCAGCTGGGTCCTCAGTGCTTCTGCGAAGCCCCCCTGGGAAGGGGGACAGCCCATGACATGGGGTGCCGAGGACCCTTCCCCCCCACCCCAGCAACAGGAAGAATCTCCAGTAGAGGAACTTGGCAGCTGCCCAACTTCTCTAAAAATATTAAAAGCCCGTGGGCCGCAGGGGCTGGATTGCGAGGCCCCGCGGCTGCGCAGCCGGGCCCTGACCGTTGGAGCTCCTGTGGTCCTGCTGTTGAGCAACAGGCTCTGCCCCTGCTGCCTGCCCGCTGCCCGCCTGCCCTGCTCACGAGGCCAGGCCGCAGCACTATATGCGTGCATGAGTGTGCAAGAGTGAGTGTGTGCCCCTTTGCCCAGGAGATGAACTCCTGGACTTGGAGTCAGGTGCCCTGGGTGCAAATCCTGGCTCTGTTCAAATCACATGTGACCCTGGACAATGGCTGCCTCAGTTTACCTATCCATACAGGGCTCTTGAAAGGACTAAAGGCACAGATATGGATAAGGTGTGTGTACCTGGCTGGTAACCGGTCCTTAAGAAATGTGAGCTGTGGTTATTATCTCCTTGAGCCGTGCTCTTGTTTTGTAGGTGGGAAAACTGAACCTTTGGTGAAGGCCAGAGAAGGGGCATCTCCTGACCCTCGTCCAGTGTCCTTGGTGCATGCCGTTCTGCCTTCCCATGGCAGCAAACTGCATAACAGCCAGGGCAATGCTTTATTTCCTCTACCCGAAGGAAGCTTTGCTCCGGGGACCACTTCTTAGGCATCAGAGTGCAGCTTGCATGCTTTTCAACATGTCCTTGGAGGAAATGAATGGTGGGATTCGAGAGGAGGAGGCTGTGCCAGGCTGCCCGGGCGTGCTCACACTTGTTCTGCCCTGGTCCTGGTGGCTGATGACCAAGAGCCACAAGCTGTATGGCTTTGGGAAAGTGTCCTGAGAGCCCTGGGCCTCGGTTTCCTGATGTGTCATCCAACGGGTACAAACTCCGATAGGTGCCCAAGCCCTGGTTTTGCTCTGAACTGGAGAAGGGTTTCAAAGCCTTTTCCTTGAGGTTCTGTCTGCCCAGGAAATCTGCCTTGAAACTTAGACAACCGGGTGGATTGACGGTACCTTTGAGTTACAACTTGTATTTTCCTTCCCCTGTAGGTTGGAGAGACCAAGCACTTGCTTACCTGTGAACTTAAAGTAAGATTTCCTCTAATTCCAAATGTAACACAGGTTCAAAGTGGGAAGTTAGGGAAACACAGGGAACCACTAAGTTGGAGGGACAATGAAAAAAGAAAACCAGGGTGAGGAATTCTCAAGAACCAAACAAAAGGAAAAAGGAAGGCTAAGGAAACAGATAGATTCAGACCAGGGCTTGTGTGAAGTTTCTGGGCTCCTGGGAAACATCATCTTGCTGTCCTGGTTTTGATGAGTCATAGAATGTCTGTGTTTTGCCCTCTTGGAGGCCTGCTGGAGGAAACCATCACCTTCTGGAACTTTCTTCTCCCCTCCAGATGCCTCGCTATTCTTGGGGCTGACTGATGAGGGTGGGTGGGCCCTGGCCGTGCACCCACAGCATGAGTTCGAGAATCAGACCGTCTGGGCAGAGCCCCTCTTTCTGTACGCATTGCCCAGGTGACCGTGGCAATTTCCTGACCCCTCTGCCTCGCTGTCCTCATCTGTAAAAGGGGGATCTTCATAGGTCGACAGACATGAAGCGCCTAGAGGCTCGACACGCCGCAAGCATGGACTCGATGGAAAGCAGTAGAATGGGGCGAAGCAGCCATTCCCCGAGGGGCTTCTGTGTCTTCTCCGTGTGTGTGTGCGTGTGTGGTGGTCAGAGCAAAAAGAGACGTGGGCTACTTCTAGGATTTTGGTAGCATTGATTTATTTTATAAAACTTAAAAAAAAAAAAAACCCACCAAAACAAAGCTGCAAAACCAACAGAAGTTCAGCATTCCACCGGGGCCAGCTTTAAATGGTCCGTGGCTGTTGGGGCCTCTGTGAATGTGGGAGGGGCAGGCCTGCCCAACCGGCTGGTCTTGTTCATCCCCTGGCCCCCAGCACACAGTAGGTGCCTAATACATGTTGAATGAATGGAGGAATGAATGCATGAACGAATCATTAGAAGAGGACATCTGTTCTCTAATGGGGCTGTCAGGGCTTGAGGCTCGTGCCCAGAGTCCAAACACATCAACCCTTTCGGTGTAGGATAAGGGCAGCTGTCCCCCAGGACCTCCTGTTGTAACTAGCTGTCTGACTCTCTTTTTTGTTTTCACTTTCGCAGTCCAGGTGCGAACAGGTGGGGCCACAGCGATGGGACTGGCTCTGCAGACGGCCGGGCGCCGGGCAGGCTGGGAGCTTGGGTTCGGCGGGGGGAGCCCTGGGGCCTCTCCCTGCTCAGTGCGTCCCTTTCCTGACTGCCCAGTGATGGCAGAGAAGGACATCGACATCTGGGGGTGGGGGATGCAGAGGCAAGGACCCCGCCTGGCATGCCCTGTAGACTCCCCGCTCGCCCTGCACCAGGCCCCGTGGCACCTGCCAGCGCAGGGCCTGGCCGACCTCCCAGGACCCCCGAGCCTGGAAGGGCAGCAGCACCCCCTGCTGGCGGGCCAGGCTCCCGGCCCCCACAGCCGCTTCCAACCTCCCGGCGCCCTGCGGACCCCACTAGGATGCCTGCTCACCCGCGGGCAGCCCCACTCTGCCTCCGGACTGGTGGGTGAACTTCGGTGTACAGGGGAGGATACTTTTAAAAACGTGGCCCCCAAGAACGCACGTACCCCGGCCCCACACTTCTACTCCCGAGGCACGTGCTCGAGGAAGCCTCACGTGGACGTCCGGGGGCCCTGGATGAGCGGGCAGTGCAGTGTTCCCTGTTGGGGAGACCTGGTGTCCGCAGGGAGGGGGTGCCCAGCAGGTCCTGGGCAGTTGCAAAGACTAGACGTTCCTGCGGCAGCACAGATGGACTGAAAACCATGACCCTAGGTTAAAAAAATAAGACTCCGAAGCAGGCCCTAACGCAGTACCAACTTATTCATCAGAAATAAAATGCACCGATAAATATGAGGTACAATCTTATGAAACTGCAAATTTTTAACAGTTTTTTTTAACCCACAAAAAAATGATAATCTCATATTGTTCAACCTTATAAATTGTGGTTTCTCTACAGCCTAGAGAAGAGAGCCATAAGCGTAAGTGGTGTCCAATGAGACGTAACAACCTGGGTGAATTTCTCAAGCAAAATGCTGAGTGAAGGAAACCAAGCACCAAAGAGGTCACGCTGCAATTCCCAAACGAGGCGAAATGAATCCAGGCTGTCAGGAGCTGGGAGAGGGGCTGCTGGACCGGGAGTGAACGGGAGGGGCCAGCGGGGTTCCTGGAGGGCCCACGAAGCTCTGCTTCTCCGGCAGGTGCCTGGCCTCAGGTGAGTGCACTCCGCCACCATGCACTGAGCTGCCCCTTACGGTTTGTACACTTTTCTGTAACATACCATACTCAGCCAAAAGTGGGAAAATGCATGTAAAATGACCATGGCCACTTACAAGAACATGGAAGAACAAAAGGATATACGTTCAGTATGCTAGAGTAGACTCTGAGCCTGAGGAGGGGGGATGGGGGAACGTGGCCCTGGGACCCTCGCTCTGCCTCCTGGCATCCTGGGGGAAGGGCTGTGGGTGAATGTCGGGGTTCTCCCCACCTCCGCCCCAAGCTCTCCCTCCCACCCCTGCATTGCTGGGGGCCCAGCCATAGCTGGCAGGAAAGTCCCCACTAGTTTCTTTTTCTTGCCACTGGAGGGGTGGACAGGTATTTGTTCCTGAAACTCATGGCTGGGCTAATTTTACACAGTGGGGTGAGATGTTGCAGAGAGAAATGAAACGGCAGGCTCCAGGGGTCGATGGAGAAAGGGGGAAGACCTGAGCAGGCAGCTGGATGACACTCGGGAGGCTGGGAGAGCAAGCTCCTCTGCTGGTGTACAAAGCAGGGTAGAGGAGGCTCTGTCGGAAATGTGGGCCTCAGTCCCCTGAATGCTGATTTAGACTATCAGACTGGGGGTTACAAGCTGGGGAGTCTGTTTTTGGCTCTATCACTCGCTAGGTCCTTTGGGCCTCAGTTTCCCCATTTTAAGGTGGGGGAGTGGATCAAATGACCACTAGAGACCCACCCGGTGCACATCAGTGCATCCCATCTTCTCTCTCTTCTTCCCTCTCATATGGGCTAACTCATGTCTCCAGTGGTGTTGCAATTTATGGGAAAACCAACCAGACATTAGGACCACATTGATGACTTCATTAGCAAATCCCTGCAATGGACAGAGGCCCTGGAGTGCCTCTTTTTACCCCATAATCACAAACGTAGGTTGCACAGGTTGTGAGGACCAGATTAAGGGCCATCTGGTCAGCTTACTGCAGAATCTGTCACAGCAGATGACAAAATTCAAAGGTAATTCACTCTCAGTATAATTATTTTGTGATTCATGTAGTCATCCAAATGCTTCAAACACTCCTAGAACCACAAAAAACCATAAAAGAGGTTTTAAACATCATAAGCAAAGTCAACGCTCACATTCATTCACCCTGGGAGAATTCCTTGTCTTGGTGGCATGAGCTGATAGGAAAGGTGAAAAGGAAACAAAAGTGAATTCTCTCTGGGATTTTCCTTTAGGCTTTGGCTTCGCTGGTACTCACTCTGTTATCTGGAAGCTGCCTGCCATTCTTAAGAGAGAAAGTCTTATTTCTGATCTTGTTTTCTTTCAAAGGGAAGGTGGACTCATGTCCTTTATTTCTCCAAAGAGACGAGTTAAACCAGAGAAAGCACACAGATTAACAGGTGCAGACCTGATGGTCTTGACCAAAGAGACTCATCCCTGGAACCCTTTGTATGTTGGGGAATTCAGACTGTGGCCGAAGGTGAGATGGATGTTACGAATCCTGGAACCTCGGCTGGATATGGAGGAGAGCAAAGTAGGAGTGTGGGTGGGGAGAGGAAGGAAGGGTGCAGTGGCTGGAGGGCTGGGGGACTGGTATTCTGCAAGTCTGTGAGTGTTTCATGCGAGGAGAAGAAGTTGTGAGCCAGCCTGAGGTTGCCTAAGTTAGGGATTCTGGAGCTGGAGAAGGGGCTGCGGAGAAGAAGGCCGTGAGATCAAGAAGTCAAGATGCTAAGCATAAAATTTAGCTCTGAGCTTCCAGGCAGTCACAGCAAAAAAGGAAATGTGACAAAACCCTTGTCTGAGACCAGTAGGTTCGTTATCCCTATCAGAATGTAGTTCGCCTGGATGATAGATGGAACTGGGGTGAGAAAGAGCTGGGTATCCATTTGTTGAACAAGGGGAAGTATCCAGAAGGTCAGTGAGCTGCAGGGCCCGGGGGCCCGTGTGTGGGAAACCTTAAGAAGTGCTGTGTGTTGCTATCGCAGACTTCAGGGGTCCTGGAGGGCACGGTGCTGTCTCAGGCAGAGGAGCACTTGTACTTGTACTCATCCAAAATGCTAATTGTCTGTCCTTGCTCTGCATCACACTGATGCAGGGACTAGAAAGTGAATTGTGGGTGTGCTCAGCGGAGCTGTGGATAAAGGGGCTGCGACTATGGGGCCACACCCAACTCGACCTCAACCCCAACTCAGGCCGTTCCAGTCTCGGCTGACAGTGGGCTGGGGAAGTGGCATCCAAAAAGCCTCTGGGGGCAGCTGGCCAGGGCTGAGGGCAGTTGGCCAAGGTGGGTGGGAGTCCATGGGGACTCGGGCTAGATGATGATGGTGATAATAATGTATTTTGGGGGGACTTGCAGTGAGCTCAGTACTCAGTGGTGGTCCCCCTTTAATCTGCACTTTAACCAGGCACTGTTCTTTCCATCCTGCAGCCATGGAGACGGAGGGCCCAGTGGTTAAATGAATGACCTGAGACCCTGTGGTTTGGGAGTGGCGTGGCCAAGATTTGAGCATGGATCTGATCTCCAAGCCGGCACCCTTCTCCGTCCCCTCTAAGGCTTGACAAGGCATAGTGAGACTGTCCTGAGCCAGGCAGTCCCATCATGGGAACAGACGGGTCTTGGAGGGCTCTGTGCCAGCCGGGCCAGGTAGAAGAGCAGCTGGCCAGCTTGCTCCTGTGTTCAGAATCTCTTGGGCTTTTCCCCTGCAAACCAAACCTGTCAGCATCTGTTTATGTCAAGAGAGAGAGTGACCTTCAGATAAATCTTCCCCAGGAGGCTACAGGGTTTTAGAGGGGGATCCCAAGAAGCCAGCTGCTACCCAGCTAGTCCCAGCCTCAAACATTTAGGAAACCCCAGCAGGCAGAGTGGGGACACAGAGGAGGCAAAACTCATCTCCCCCAGGAGCTGCTCAAGATGCCAGGGGTAGATCTGAGCCTCAGGGGCCCCCTAAGGTGTCCTCTCTCTGTCAGGCTGACCCGTAGAGCCCCTGGTGCCTGGGGTTTATCCTGGAAACCCCATGGACGTGGCTGTCCTGTCCTTGAGGTCTCAGAAGTCACCAGCTTGGATGTGGTGAGCGCTCGTTTCTCTGGGGCAGGGATTCCCGCCACACGCTATAGGAGGGTGGGCCGCTCTCTGCTCCCCGGGGAGGCCAGACAGCTGCCCCCAGCTGCGTCACCCCTGCTCAGCGCTCACCAACCTCGGTTTTCTCGGCTGATGACCCAGCAGAGGTGAAGTCTGAAACTCTGTGCTTCCGATTACTGACAATACAAAATGATGACAATAAAGCAGGGGGTGTCTGTGTGCGTTTGTGAACTAGTGCCAGGCAGTGGGACAGGGCTTTGGGCCATCACCTGCGGACTCTTTGCCGCTGTGGCCACCGAGCCAGAGATCTTTCTGCCCTTCTGAGCTGGGCTCCATCTACAATGAACAAGTGGGAGCGTCAGGAAGTACCAAATATTAGTGATTACCGTGAGGTTAACTTGCTAGCAAGGTACACAGGAGGACCTGGTGATTCTGGTCTTTCAGACCTGTTGCCACTGCCATGAAGGCTGGTGGAAGAGAGGGCGGCAGGTACGGGTTACCGTCGGCCCCAGGTGCATGGCACACTCCCGGCTTGTCTGAAGATTTGCCAGGATTGTCAAGTGCCCCCTTCATGCTCCAAGGCAACCGGTTTGGGTACTAAATCACAGTCCTGCTGCATCTATGGCAATGAGACTTCCTTGCATCCATCCATCATTGGCCTTCCTTTGGCCAGTCATCCCCTATTATGCTTGCAATGTCCCTTGTATGAAAGACCCTGATGGATTTCTCCCAGAGTTAAAATCAAGGAAGAGCCGGGTCCCCCCGACGAACTGTGCTGTTTCTTTGTTAGTAGAGAGCTTGCCAGGTTCCCTTTTTGCCTTGCCTATCAGGAAGCTCAGAAAAAAGTTTTGTGCTCAGAGTTTGTAGCTTTTATTAGGCAGTTTTCTGGACCATTGCCTTTTCGTTAAAGTTCTTGGCCTCAGATGATTGCTTAGGGGCCTGGTCGTCTGTGCATCAGCCCTTTCATGAGAAGCTGGCCTCAAGACGAGCATGCCTGTAGGCAGGTCGTAAAGGAAAAGGAGTGTAGCTTCAGAATGGGGGTGGGGGTGAATGTGGGTGCCATGGGGAGCCGATGTTTGGAGTGGGTTCTCTGATGGGACTGGAAAAAGCTGGGTCTCCTCTCACTCCTAATAGAATTAATAATTGCATTAATTCTCCCCAGGCCTGGTCTCCTTTTGTCCTGCAGACCCTGGGTGGTAGGTGCTGCTCTAACCCCGTTTACAGAGGAGAAAACAAAGGCCTGGGTCAGGGACCCAGCTGTGCCTCACACCCAGTCTGCGACGGGGGCCTCTGCTGTGCCCAGAGGCCAGGGGCACGAGACTGGTCTCTTTGCCTCAGTGTGGCATCCTCTGAGATGGTAGTGCCACAGTCTCCGGGGATTGGCCACTGCCAGTGTGCTGGGCCCTGGCCCGGGGGCTTAAGTGACTCCCCCCAGGTGATCCTCACCACTGCTGTATGACTTGTGACAACTGGTCTCCTCTCTGCTTCACGGGTGGAGAAAAGAAGCCTGGAAAGGATGGGAATGGGCTCTGAAGAGGTCCAGGCACTGTCACCATCCCCCAGGAGGTGGGGAGGGGTGGGGGTGCTGCAGGTGAAGCTGGGCCTGGCAGGGTCCTGCGGTGTGACTCGTGGCCAGCCCATAACAAGCTCTCTAGGGGAAGTTCAGGGTACATCCCTAACCTTTCTGAATTGATGTCATGGAAGGAAAATACCATCCTTTGTCACAAAATGCCCCTTGTCATTGCTGCCAGGCCCACAAGAGCCTGGGGCATCAGAGTCTAAGTCAGCAGGCCCTCCCTTATGCTCGTCAGTTATGCGCCATGTGCATTTGACCCGTTTGTGGGTGTCCACCCCATGTTGGGAGCCACATGCTCCGTTGACTCCGACAGGTGAGGAAACCGAGGCCTGGCCAGGTGTGTGTGTAGACACAAGGACCGGGTGTAATCCAACATGCATCAGCTGCAAAGGGCAGGCCTGCTTCTCATAAGGAAAAGGGTCTTTCCTGGGGTCTGCTGTGTGCAGTGGCTCCGAGGCCCTCAGAAGGGCTTGGCGGCTGAACTTCCCTGGAGGCCAGGCCACGGCCGTCCAGCCCCCCGGGGCCTCCCAGGAAGCCAGGGGAAGGTTTTTGTAGATGAGGCAGAAAGTCCACTCGGCCTTAGTTGGAAATGTATCAACACTCTTATCAACCAAAGAGTCAGACAAACACTAGCTGCATTTGGAGAATATTCTGTTGCTCCAGTTTGGTTCTGGGTCTCAATTCTGGGAAGTTTGGAGGGGCAGTTCCAGTTTGCTGTGGGGCACGAAATTTTTTACCATTTTGATTCTATAGGCGGCTTTTTAAAAACACATATGCACATGCACGCTCACTTTTGGGATTTTATTCGTTTTAGGATTTTGCCACAAACAAGAAAGGGGACCTGCTTTGTGCCAGTATCAGGGGTACAGAGACAAAATAAAAACAAACACAAACACAAGGCAGAAAGCCACGCGTGTCCCGGGCAACGGAAAAGCATACGGACCTGGGACAGATGTTGGCATCAGGGGCGGGCGAATGGCTCCAGGCCGGGCTAGGAGTTGGGGCGTCCTCCTGCAAGCCCCGAGGGGGTAGAAAAGCCGTGAGCCCTCCTGGGGTGCTGAGTCAGCCAGCGGCACAGCTCTCCACCGCGGGACACACCGAGTCCCTGGTGGGCTGGAAAACACCCGCGTGGTCCCTTCCGCAGACGCCCGGGGCGGAGGGGCTGGGATTTGGAATGAAAACTGAATCCAAATGGCTGCCAAGAGCGCTTGCCCTGGAAATGGAAATCCAGCTACTGTTTTCATCCCCCTCCAAGGAGCCTGCACCCCTCTGCCCGTCCCAAGCACGTCATAAATACCTTACTTTAGAATTTGGAAGAACAGAGGAGGGGGGTGAAAACCAGAAAAACAGCATGTGACTACCGGGTCGGCTGATGGAGCGTTGGCTCAACCGGAACCTTCCCGGGGAACCGGCCTGCCTTCCCGGAACAGCACCTCCGGGAAGCTCTTCCTGCGCTTTCTCCACGAGGGCACGCGCTGCCAGAGCGGGGATGCGCGTTTCCGCAGGCCTCCCCCTGTAAGGGTGAGGAAGCAGCTGTCATTGCTGTCCCTTGGAGCCCATCGGGGTGCGTGTGCACCGAGTCCTCTCGCATTGGCTCTGTGAGGGAGGTGCAGCTCTCAACACCATACCGCTTGTGGGGAAACTGAGGTACAGAGAGATTAAGTAACTTGCCCAAGGTCATGAGGTCCCGGGCGACAAAGCCTGGCAGGGGGACTCTGAGCCCAGCATGTAGCGCTGTGCCAGCGCCAAGGGGCCCCCAGGGAAGAACGTCGCCTCGATGGGTGCGATGCCAGGTTAGCAGAAGCGGGCGCTTCTGGGCTCTGGGAGCGGGGAGGCCTCCCAGCTGGTGAACCAGAAGGAGTGATGTTTAAAACCTCTCCAGAAATTATTTTTGGGACTTGCTCTTGAGCCTCTGGCCCCCCACGGAAGGTGGCTGTTCCCGCCCCATCTGACCCTCTGAGGCTGGGCATTACGTTGGACATTGCCAGAAGTGATTTTGGAACCGAGATGGGGAAAGACTGAAGGTGCTCACGTTGAGAATGTCCGTGTGAGGTCACGGTTGATGTGAGGTGAGGAGAGCCACCTGCCGTGCCTGCTTAGCCCCGGCCGGGACTGTCCGCAGTGAGAAGGTGTTCTGCCTCTCGTCCTCCACGGGGCCGTTGTGGAGCGTGCCCCGACCCGAGTCCAGAGGCCTGAGTTTGAGCTCCAGCTCTGACGATTTGGGCCCCTTCATAGGCTGATGGTGGAAACTCCTGGCATGCGTGGAGCGCCGGACTGGCCTCTGTGCGGAGTGATTGTGGGCATCACTCCAGGTGAAGTGACTGCATGGGGCAGGTGCCACCGTCACCCCCAGCTGTCCACCCCACTGACAGCTGGGGAAACCAAGGCAGGCGGGGCTAGGTAACTTGCCCATGGAGAGGGAGTGGCAAAGCTGGGCTTGAAAACCTAAGCCAGCGCCCCTGTCCATGGGCTTTGCTGCACCTCTTGTGCCTGGCAGGGGCTTGGCAGATGTTTATTTCCTCTCATATGGGAAATTCCCAGTGGAAGTCACAGAGCAGTTCCTGCTTCGAGGTGTGGTAGTTAGATTCAGTTGTCAACTTGGCCAGGTGAAGGCACCTAGTTCTGTTGCTGTGGCCATGAGCCAATGGTACTGAACCTCGTCTGTGTTGCTCATTATATCTGCAGTCGGCTAGGAGGCGTGCCTGCTGTAATGAATGATGTTTGACTTAATTGGCTGGTGCTTAAATGAGAGAGTGCAACGTAGAACAGCCCAAGCAGCTCAGCACACCTCATCTCAGCACTCGCAGCTCAGCCCAGGCCTTTGGAGATGCAGAAAGAAATCACCCCGGGGAAAGCTGTTGGAACCCAGAGGCCTGGAGAGGAGGCCAGCAGAGTTCACCCTGTGCCTTCCCATGTAAGAAGGAACCTCAGTGGAAAGTTAGCTGCCTTTTCTCTGAAAAACTAACAAAATAAATCCCTTTTATTAAAAGCCAATCTGTCTCTGGTTGTTGCATTCCGGCAGCTAGCAAACTAGAACACCAGGGGAGACAGATGTGTAGACAGTTCCCTGGAGGTAGAATAACTTTTTAAAAATAATAATTGCATCGGTGTTTAAGGGGTAAGCTCTGTGCCAGGCATGGTTTTAAGCATTTTTTATGTGGATTCATTTAATTCTCACAGCCTTCTATGAGGCAGGGATTATTGTTTTCCCCACTTTACAGATAAGGACACTGAGGCACAGTAAAGTTGAGAATGAGTCAGTATCTCAGCATGGCACCGAGCTCTGTGGCACTGATTTGAATATGGTGGATTGTTGGGGGTCCCTGGGGCCCTGCAGGGAAGAGGCCACTGAGAGCGGCATTTGAAGTGAATCCCCGCAGGTGATCGGCGTCCGTCATCCCAGAAGGGAAAATGCCTGCGAAGCGGAGCCCCTCTCCTGGCGGTGTTGATAAACGGTCACCATTCTGCGTGATGCCACCAAACGTGGCACTGGGGGACAAGGTTCGCGCCCGCTCCAGCTCCTGTCGCCCGGACCCGCTGAGCCCTTCCGGCTTCCACCTGCTGGGAGGGAAGGCGGGGTTGGTGTCTTTGAAGGCCGGTGGTTTGGTTTCTCAACTCAGGCATGCTGTCCACCAGCGTCCGCGGCCCTGCCCCTGCCTGCCCCGCGGCTTGGTGGGCAAAGGCCACGTCTGGGCTCCCGGAAGACTGCGGCTTCATGCGGGAGGGTGGGCCGCAGAAAGGGGTTGCCTGGCCCAGCCGGTTTCCCGCCACAGCTGGTCCTGCCCCGGCGGGGCTCGGGGCTCCAGGGGAGGGGGACAGCAGTGCTTCCGGGGGACGGCGAGGAGCAAGTGGGGTGCATCTGGCTGCCAACTCCGCGGGGAGGAGTCCAAGGACCTGCTCTCTGGGTCCCTGCGAGTTCTCCCGAAGGCCAGCTAACCCTGCCCCGGGCCCGGGAGGTAGGGGAGCGGCCCCCACACGGATCAGAGGCAGGGCTGAGATGCAGTCGGAGGAAAGGGCTTTAGAAATGAGGGGACTGGGCGGGCCGCGGTGGCTCAGCGGGCAAAGTGCTTGCCTGCCATGCCGGAGGACCTCGGTTCGATTCCCGGCCCCAGCCCATGTAAAAAACAAACAAACAAACAAAATACAATAAAACAAGAAAATGTTTAAAGATGTTTCCCTTTCTTCCTCTCTTCCTTCCTTCCATCCTTCCTTCCTTCTCTCTGTCTTTCCTTCCCTTCCTCCCTCTCTCTTTAAAAAAAAAAAAAAAAAAAAAGAAATGAGGGGACTGAGGCCAGAGGAGAAGTTCAGGGCTTCGCAGTGATTTAGTGGCCCACGAAAACTGAGGCAGCCTTTCTGATTCCTGCATTACCCCTCCCCCTTCCCTCTCCCTCCCCCTCCCACCCCGTCCCATGCCCCTCCCTCCCCCTCCTTCCTCCTGCCCCTTCCTCTTCCTTCCTTCTCTACCTTCCTCCAATATTTATTGAGTATTTATCTGCTAGACATTCATAACTTGGTAAAGAACAGGTGTCTCTGTTCACTTGGGCAGGAAGCCCATTTGGGGGTCACCAGAGCCCTGTTTTTATTGGATTTTTAAATTGGGCTATAATTCACATAACATAGATTCATCATCATAAAGTGTACAGCTCATTGGTTTTTAGTATCTTCACAATGTTGTGTAAACAAGTTCATGGTTTCTGTACATAGCGTGGTTACGAGTGAGCTCTCTGAACCGCACCCCGCCCCCATGACTAGCTGTGTGATCTTGGGCATTTACTTAACCTCTCTGTGTCTCAGTCTTCTCATCTGTAAGGAGAGGACAGTAACGGCACTTGATCAAGGGCTGTTGGGGAATAAATGAGTTCTTATACAGGAAGCTCTTTCGGAAGGTTCTGGCATGTGGAAAACAATAAACATTAGCCTTGGCCATTAGATGACTGCACACTGTACCCATGGATGGAGAAAAGGTTTAATGATCTAACACATCTGTGTGCTTTGAAAAATAACAGTAAGTGATCGAGGGAGGCGTGTGATTTATCTCCAGGTAGCACCTCAGGGGTGTTGTGGCCGGCCCTCAGGCCCAGGGCTCGGGGCGGGAATCTCTACTGGAAGGCAGTTCTCCCCGCAGGGCACCCACCAGACAGGCTGCTGCGGGTCGTGAGTAGGTGCCCTCCATGGGGCAGGGGGGGCTGCGGGACGTGAGCAGGTGCCCTCCATGGGGGGGGGTGCGGGTCGTGAGCAGGTGCCCTCCATGGGGCAGGGGGGGCTGCGGGACGTGAGCAGGTGCCCTCCATGGGGGGGGGGCTGCGGGACGTGAGCAGGTGCCCTCCATGGGGGGGCTGCAGGACGTGAGCAGGTGTCCTCCATGGGGGGGCTGTGGGACATGAGCAGGTGTCCTCCATTGGGGGGGGGCTGTGGGACGTGAGCAGGTGTCCTCCATTGGGGGGGGCTGTGGGTCGTGAGCAGGTGTCCTCCATTGGGGGGGGCTGTGGGACATGAGCAGGTGCCCTCCATTGGGGGGGGCTGTGGGTCGTGAGCAGGTGCCCTCCAACGGAGGGGTTCCAGGTACAAAAAGCATGGGACGCATTTGGTGGGTTAGAGAAAGTTAGGTGTGTATGGAGACTGCTGTACTGTGACTGGCCGAGGGGAAAGGTGGGAAGAGGTCTGTGTGACAGTGAGGTTCTGGTGTCAGCGTGCTGAGTGATGATGCCCATGGTCTGGTCAGGCAAGCACGGGCCTGACCGTTGCTGCGGGGATGTCCCAGGGCTGGTTGGTCTGGTGCATTGGTCAGTCAGTTGATTGCATCTATGGCTGGTTACATCTGTGATCGTATCGCCCACAGAGATAATCCAATCAGTTGAAGGCTTTTAAGGAAAAAGAGCGACCTTTTCACTGCTTCTCCAGCCAGCGAGCCTCTCCTGCAGAGCTCATCAGACCCTCATCCGAGCTGCCAGCCTCACAGCCCGCCCCACGGATTTTGGACTCTTCCCTTCCCACGGGTGGTGAGACGCCTTTATAAATCTCATATTTACGGAGCTCTCCTGTTGGTTCTGTGTCTCTAGAGCACCCTAGCACAAAGTATCTTCCCAAACCTTTTTGATGATGAATGCGCGTCTCCCCCTGCCCCCAGCACCCCACGGGATTTGCCTAGGAATCCACGGGACACTTTGGAAAACCGCGCTCCACGGCCTTATGGTTTGGTTATGACATACCTCCTGGCTGCAAAGCTGGGGCCACACCAAGCCAGCTTCTGCCTCCTGAGCCCGCAGCCAAGTTCACCTCCCAGACCCTGGTGGGCGGGTGGGGCCCCAAGACAGAGCTCTGACCCGTGGGGGTGAGGAATGGCACCCCAGGCCTGGCGTGGCGCATGGAAGCCACAAGCTGAAGACAAGACGGCCTCTCACCCCTGCCCGACTGCGTTGGCCCCGATGTGATGGGAGGTTGATCCCCAGCGTGTGTTGTTGGCCCTTGCGGCTGCATGGCTCGTCCTGACCTGCCCCCTGAAGGCTGCAGCGTGTGCCTCCCGCCACCCCTCCGCTGCTTGTCTATGCAGCAGGAGGCAGTACGTGACAACCCGTCTGCCGGGCGCTGGTGTCGGCTGGTGGCTGCGGCAAGTGGTTTGCAGCCATCAGCTCATTCAGGCCTTGCCACCATCCCGTTAGGTAGGCTCTGTTATTGTTCCGTTTTCACAGACGACAGAGCCAAGACTCAGAGAGGTCAAGCAACTTTCCAGAGGACCCACAGCTAGGACACGGCTTTGAGCCGAGACCTGGAGCATCCAAGCACTCTTCTCCGGTGCAGCCTCCACGGACTGTCTGTACAGTGTGCTGAGCGCCAACCTCCCAGGGGGCTGGGGGCCCTGGGGGAGGGAGGCTGGCTCACAGGGGGAACCAGCTTGCATGAGGGGTCCTGAGAACAGCCAGAGTGAAGGACGCGGGTGTCAGGGCTGCACCCTCGGCCTTGATGGACCTGGTTGGAGCGGCGCCCAGGAGCCTGCACCTGAGCTCCCCAGGTGTTCTGTTGAGCAGCCGGGTTTTAGGAAGGATGCTAACGCCACTTAGCTCCCAACACCTCCCTGGAACTGGACTGCAGCTAGTCCTGTCTTCTGGGGCAGCCTTCTCCTGCTCTCCCCGCCCCCCCTGGGTTTGAAGGCTACTCCCTCCCTCCCCTCCCTAAGCAGAGGTGCTCTCCAAAAATCCGCCTCACACCTCCATCCCAGGGCATCTCACCCAAGCTCCTTGCTTCCTTTTTTCTTTCTTTTAAAAAATTTTTTAACTGTATAATATAACAAAGCAATCCTTTTCAAAGCACTCCTCAATGAGTAGTTACAAGACAGATCCCAGAGTCTGTCATGGGCTGCCATACTATCAACTCAGATTTTTCCTTCTAGCTGCTCCAGAACCCTGGAGGCTAGAAGGAATATATATATATATATATTTATCATCAAAACTGACATTTCTTTCTTGTGAAAAATAACATATATACAAAAAAGCAATAAATTTCAAAGCGCAGGACAACAATTAGTTGTAGAACAGATTTCAGAGTTTGGTATGGGTTACAATTTCACAATTTTAGATTTTTAATTCTAGCTGCTCTAAGATACTGGAGAACAAAAGAAATATCAATTCAATGATTCAGCAATCATACTTGTTTGTGAAACCCTACCTTCTCTATAAACTCCACCATCATCTTTGATCTTTCTCCCACTCTTTACGGGTATCTGGGCTATGGCCATTATAAATTTTTCATGTTGAAAGGGGCTGTCGATAATAAGGAGTAGGGAGATGAAACTAGCTGATGTTCTGGAGAGGCTGAGCCCTCTAGGTTTCAGGATTTATCTGGTCCAGGGACCCATCTAGAGGTTGTAGGTTTCTGGAAAGTTACCCTAATGCATGGAAACTTTGAGGAATCTTATATATTGCTCTAGATGTTCTTTAGGATTAGCTGGAATGATTTTGGTTGGGGTCTGCAAGTTATGATAGGCAGCTATTCTGACCGAAGCTTGTGTAAGAGTGACCGCGAGAGCAGCCTCTCGACTCTATTTGAACTCTCTTACCCACTGAAATATTATTACACTTCTTTCCCCCTTTTGGTCAGGATGGCATTGTTGATCCCATGATGCCAGGGCCAGACTCATCCCCGGGAGTCATGTCCCACGTCACCAGGGAGACTTTCACCCCTGCATGTCATGTCCCACTAAGGGGGGAGGGCAATGGTTTCACTTGCAGAGCCGGGCTTAGAGAGAGTGAGGCCACAACCAAAGAGGTCCTCCAGAAGGAACCCTTAGGCATACCTGTAGGTAGGCTAAGCTTCTCAGCTACCCACGTAAGCTTCACAAGGGTAAGTCTCAAGCTCAAGGGCTTGGCCTATTAATTTGGGTCCCTAATGTTTGACATAGTATCAGGGGATTCCCTGATGGTAAAGTTTAATAGTTCCGTATTTCTTCTCCCATACCTCACGGGACTTTGCCAATACTTTTTGCTTATCTGCTTAATATATTCTAGGATGTATCCAGGCATTACATTATCCTCGCTTCCTTTTTAAAACTGATATGCTCTATCTGGCTTGACCTCTCCTTTCGCTGTCTATATCTTGAACTACCTGCTGGAAATTTCCACCTGCGTGATCTTCCTCCTTTATGAATTAAAGGTCCCACCGAGTCTCCATTTGCTCTCCAGTCTTCTCCATTTCTAGCACCAGCACCAGCTCTCCCCCCACTCACCAAGACCCTGAACCTCAGCCTCTCCTCCCTCTCACCCCACCTCCTCTGATGTTACAGGTCCTGGACTCGCTCGCTTCCACACCATCTCTTGTTTTCCACTTCCAGAGCCTCTGTTCAGACTCTGGTTATTTCCCTGGCTCTATCTTCTCCAAGCCACAAAACAGACCACAAAATGAAGCTTTGGGCATATGGGGTTCTGTGCCCCGCCCCCCCATTCCCACTGTATGAAGCTCTGTTTCTTGGCTGGGGGTCCCTTACCTGCTACGATTTTGCTCTAAAGGTATTTCCCCTCCCATCCCCTCCTTTACTCGGCTCTCTAATCCTGAGATGGTTTTCCATGCACCAGCTGGGGTTGGTTGGAGGTTATGTGCCTGGAAAATTCCATGGGGAAGCAGCATGATCTTGTGCCAAAGAGGGCCACAGTGGATGGGCGGTGGCCGGGGCGAGCGAGGGTGAATGACGCAGGGGCCGTGTACTTGCCATCCCATCTCTTATCAGGCAGGGCTTCTCTCTACAGCCTGCCCCAATATTCCTGCACCTTCCTACAACTGCGCTCTCCCTCCTTTCCCATTCCTTTCTCTGCATGTTCGAATCCCGCCAACTCTTTAAGGGCCAGCCCCAGTACCGCCTTCTTCAGGAAACCTTCCTCCGGTACAGCTGATTTTGAAGTCAGGAAAGTGTGCATGGGAAATTTCAGCCAGGGATCGAGGGGAGGAAAGCACCAGCAGAGTGGTGCATGGCGCCTTAAAGCAGACGTCCCCAACCACGGGTGGGGACCAGCTGAATCTCAACTGTTGTGGTGGGAACTGGCCACAATGAAAGTCCTTGGACGCAGGTGGACGCTGCTGTGATGGACCTGGAGACCTGCATTTTAAACAAGCCTCCTGGTGGTTCCTGGGCACCGTCTGGTCTGCGAACTACAGTGCAGAATGCCTAAAACCAAGATTGTGCCACCCTGTCGCAGCGCTGTACTCCAAGGCTGTGCTTCTCAAGTGAATCTAGTGAAGAGCCAGTTATTAAAATTTCTGATCCATTGCAGAACAATGCCTTTATAAGGCCCAGTACAAATGAATTCCTGGATAAGTAGACTAAGACATACACGGTATAAGCCCCAACTTTATTATTTGATTTAAGACATAAAATTGCTCTAGAAGTTTATGAATTCTTATTTTCATTGGTTTTATTCACTGTGTACCATAAACAGAAGTTCGTGGACCGGCACAGAAACTTCACCCAGAATAGCCCTTGTTAAAAAGATGTCTCAGTTAGCTATTGTGGTCGCCTCACTACAATGAATTCTTTGCAATAAATAATTCAACTCAACATGTGTTCATCTCATAGAGTGATCATCAAAATCCTTGAATTCTTACTGTGCATGCTGTAGATGAATGGATGAGCAGGTAGGCAGGGGGATAAAGAAAAGAGGAATATGCTTGCCAGGTTATCTTTTTCTTCATAGCAATTGTCTTTTCAACCCCCTCCCTGTGCAACTGCATTGAAGCTAGTTTATACCTCCTCCCTCCCTTCAACAACAAAAAAAGAGCAAATCAAGTAGCGACATTCCAAAAAGGGGAGAATAGAGAACTGCTCCAGCTATTGCCCTGTTTTCCATGGAATCTTCCACCCACAAACTCTATGCAGGGCAGCTTTGCATCTGTCAACTTCTGTCACTTTGGCCTCTGTGCACACAGAGTACTGGTCAACCCAAAACTGTTTATGAGGACAGTGTATTTGACTCTTGGAGACACAATGCCTTAATGAAGATGAAAGTAAACGAATGAATGCCATTCTGGGAATGTATTTATCAGACTCCAGTTCCACCTGGGGAAAAGAGTTTGGACAGTGGAGTTTGAGCCTGTGAGATTTCACCTGTCCGAATAAACAAACAAACAAACCCTAATTTTGGTTGGGACCTTAAGCCTCAAGCTGTAAAGAAGCCAAGATATGCAAAGCGCATCTCTCCACCCTGTTAAAAATACATCTGGCTGCTAGGTCTGGCTTCCTTTGCTGGCTAGAGTGAGGACCCGGTCCCAGGTGGGGTGGCCTGGCCACCATTTGCATAAGCCATTTCCTCCTGGGTTCTGAGCTGTGTGTGCCCTGTGAGCATCCCATAGAGGCAGTTTTTCACAGCCAGAGAGTTTTATGACCTCAGTTCAGTCTCTCAACCTTTCTAATTTACAGTTTCTATGTCTGTAAAATAAGATAGCCGGACTTGGTAATGAACAGTATCTTTCTAGGGTGTTCTTTACATCCCAGACACCTTGCTAAGCTTGCCATGTGCATTAATTTAAACCGAGCCCACTGGGCTGTGAGCCTTACATTATTATGCCCATTTTGCAGATGAAACAGTGAGACTCAGGAGGCTGTCACTTGCTCAGGTCCACACAGCTAGCGTGTGACAGAATCAGACTTGAATCCCTGGAGGTTCAACTTCAAGACCTATGTTTCTTCTTTCTAGTTTTTTTTATTATGAAAATTTCAAATAGAGAAGTTGGAAGGCTAGAATGAAGATAACCAGAATCAAAATCACAGCCTGGCTTCAACAATTTAACATTTTCTATATTTGTGCTTACCCTCAGCTTTTATGAAATATGCTTCCCTTCTAGAGAATTGCTCTTTGTAACAGCTTTATTTGAGGTATAATTGATGTGAGATAAGCTGCACATATTTAAAGTGTACAGTTTGATGCATTTTAACACTGGTACGTTCTCATGAAATCATCCTTACGATTAAGAGAGCAAACATACCTGTTACCCCAAAAGTTGACTCGGGGTTCTCTTCCTTGCCACTGTCCTCCAGAATCGCTGGCAACTGTTGATGTGCTTTCTGTCACTATCAGTTAGTTTAGGTTTTCTAGAATTTTCTATCAATGGAATTAAACAACTTGTACTGTTTCTTTTTTGGGGGGTTGGGGTCTGGCTTCTTTCCTTCGGCATAATTATTTTAGGGTTCATTCATGTTGCAGTATATATCAATAGGCCATCCCTTTTCCTTGCTGCGTAGTATTTCATTGCATGGATATGCCACAGTGGGTTTCTCTGTGCACCTGTTGACGGACATTTGGGTAATTTCCAGCTTTGGATGATTACAAATAAAGTTACTCTGAACATTTCTGTCCTAGTCTTTGCATGAATTTATGCTGTGGTGGGCAGAATGCCTCTTCCCCAAGATGTCTACACCGTTATGCCTGGAACTTGTAAATGTGTTACTTTACAAGGTAGAAGGGACTTCAGAGATGCGATAAAGGTTGCAGAATTTAAGATAGGAAGAGTGTCCTGGGTTATCCAGGTGGACTCAGTTGAATTGCATGAACCCTTAGAGGCAGAGAAACTTTTCCTGTGGAGTGGGAGATGAGAAAGAAGAGGAGGTCTGGGAAAGAATCACTGTGCCTTTGCTGGTATGAGGATGGAAGTGGGAGAGGCAGAAGGAATGAAGGTGGCCTTGGGCCTGGAGGAACTGAGAGGGGCTTCGGGCTCGCAGCCAGCCAGGAAATGGGGGTTGACAGCATGGGAAGTGAGTTCTGCCAGCAGCTGAACCCACAAAGTGGCTCTTCCCAGGAACCTCTGGGAGCACAGGGCCCTGCTGGCACCTTGATTTTGGCCTCATGAGACCCAGCCCAGCCCAGCTGGGCTTCTGACCCAAGGAGACTGTGAGATGGTAAAGGCTGTTACTTAGACTGCTAGTTTTATGGTAATTTGTTATGTCAACCACAGCAAACTAATACATATGCGTTGACTTTTTTGCGGGGCACGTACCTAAGTGTGGAGTAGCTGGCTCATATTGTTGGTGTGTGTTTAAGTTTTAGAAAACTACCAAGCCATTTTCCAAATGTTGTACCATTTGACATTCCTGCCAGCAGTCCATGAGGCTTCCAGTTGCTCCATGTTCTTGCCAACACTTGGTATGGTCGTTCCTTTTAACTTTAGACATTGCTAATAGGCGTGAGGTGCTATTTCATTGTGGTTTTACTTTTACTTTGAATTTCCCCCACTACTAATGGTGTTGAACATCTTTTCATATGCTTATTTGCTATCCATCTATCTTCTTTGGTGAAGCGTCTGTTCAACTTTTTGTTCTCATTTTTAAAAAAACTGTGTTTGTTTTCTTACTATGGAAAAAAAATCTTTTCTGGGTGCATGGGTTGGGAATCAAAAGTAGTTCTCCCACATGGCAGGTGTGCGTTCTACCTGAGTTTGTTTTTTTTTTTTTAATTATCACAGCTTAAGATTTATTGAGCCATTTTCCAAACAACAACAACAAAAGCCCATATTGTAGGAAAAAAATGTAAAACTAAAAATTTTCTAATTATGCCTTGAAATTCAACCCCACAGAAAAAAAGCTATAGCCAATGCCCATTTAGGCAGTAGAGGAAAACACGAAATCTCTATGGAAAGTACTTACACTGACTATATTAAAAATTTAATCAAAATTTGCTCTAACAAAATGCATATGAATGTTAAGGTCATCAGGTATAACAAATTTACTAAGCCTAGAATTCATAAAGCCTCTGGCACTTCTGTTTGGCTTCATGATTTGAGGTGATGAAAAAATAAAACGTCGTTACGCTGATGCCAGCAGACCCTCGCAAGGACAAGTGCTTCCCTTCACAGCGGGCAGGTAACCCAGGGGATGGTATTTTCCCCCAATAATATGTTGGCTTCACATGTATTGATGACCCTGCCCTGAATTAATTATTTCTTTGAAGTTTTAAGAATAGCAATTTTCTAACTGTATCGTTACTTCTGCATTTATCAGCTGGCAGTGTTCTGTAACCGAAATCTTTCACTTTGCACTTAGGGATGAATTATAGTTTCTCCTAAAAAGTCAAGGTAAATACTTAATTCTTTCCTTTTAATGACCATTTTCAAAGCAAAATTCAGTGTAACCATTTCCTTTACGTCATGAAAATATTCTCTTATGTTTCCTTCTAGAAGTTTCACTATTTTACTGTTTACATTTATACCTGTGAGCCATCCTTTTTAAAAAATTCATCAAGCATTTATTTAACATCTATTCCTTCTACTTCATCTTTTAAAATATTTTTATTGCGATATCTTCATACACCATACAGTCCATCCAAAGTAAACTATCAATGACTCACAATATCATAGCATAGTTGTGTATTCATCTCCGTGATTTTTAGAACATTTGCATCACTCCAGAAAAAGAAAAAGAGGAGAGAAGAAAAAACCCATCATAGGGGGTGCAAGGGTAGCTCAGTGGTAGAATTCTTGCCTACCATGCAGGAGACTTGGGTTCCATTTCTGGCCCGTGCACTCCCCCCTCCCCCCCAAAATTCAACAAATGGTGCTGCAATAATGGGGTAATCACATGGAGAAAGAGTGAAATGTGATCCCCACCATATACCATATTAAAAAAAAAACCCATGCATACCATACCCCTTACCCCTCTACTCATTGACCTCTACTAGTATTGTAATCTACCCCTTATATTCCCCTCTATTATTTTTTTAATTTTGTCATTATTTTTTAACTTATCAGCCCATATCCCAGGTAAAGGGAACATCAGACCCAAGGTTTTCCCAATCACATCGTCACATTGTAAAAGCTACATTGTCATACAATCGTCTTCAAGAATCCAGGCTACTGGAACACAGTTCAACAGTTTCTGGTACTTCCCTCAAGCCACTCCAATACACCACAAACTAAAAAGGGATATCTGTATAATGCATAAGAAAAACATCCCAGGATAACCTCTTTACTCTGTTTGAGATCTCTCAGCTACTGAAACTTCATTTGGTCTCAATTCTCTCCTCCCCCTCTTGGTCAAGAAGACTTTCTCAATCCCCCGATGTCGGTCCCAGCTCATTCCAGGGAGTTATGTCCCACGTTGCCAGGGAGATTTACAGCCCTGGAGTCATAGCACACATGGGGGTGGGGAGGGCAGTGAGTTCACCTGCCAAGTTGGCTTAGAGAGAGAGACCACATCTGAGCAACAAAAGAGGTTCTCTGGGGGTGACTCAGGCATAATTATAAGTAGCCTTAGCATTTTCTTTGCAGGAATAAGTCTCATAGGAGTGAGCCTTGAGATCAAGGGCTGAGCCTAATGAATTGGTTGTCCCCACTGCTTGTGAGAATATCAGGAATTCCTGATGGGGAAGTTTAATATTTCCCCCTTTCTCTCCAGTCCCCCAAGGGAACTTTGCAAATACTTTTTTATTCACTGTCCAAATTACTCTGGGATGTATCAGGGCATCACACTAACCTGTACAAACCAACAAGATCTCATGCCGTATTCAAGATTCCATGTAATTATGATGTTTGAAAAAACTGATCATACAAGTTAAATTAGATAATACACTACCAAAAATATAAATTTTGCATCAAATAAACATCACTTCCTCTGGTCTCACACAGAAGTTGAAGTTTTAAAATACGGACCAATCATCCTTTACTCTGTATTCTGATTTACCTTAGTCTTATTCAGATCAGCTTCATTCATATCTCTACTTGAAGTCTGATCAACTTTTTAAACTTTTTAAACAGTTGCTGTATGGGGTAATGCTAACTTTCAAAGCTTCAGAGCTCTAACTCTGAGTCTCAGGTGTCACACAAATGCCCAAAGTTCCAGGAAATGACAAGGTATGCACAAATAGCTCAGCATCTCAGAATTTAGAAATAACAGCTACAACTATGGAATAGATGTGGCTGCTGTAAGAACTTACATTCTAGGACCCTGTATAATAGGCCCCAACCTGATAACCTGTACTCTTGACTTCAATTCTCAGTTTGTATATTATAGTCCATATAAATGAGGCATGATAATATTTGTCTTTTTGTTTCTGACATTCCCTTCAACATACTGTCCTCAAGGTTCGTTCACCTGGTTGCACGCCTCACAACTTCATTCCTTCTTGCTGCTGTTCAGTAGTCCCTCCTGTGAACATGTCGCAGCTCCCCCTTCCATTCTCCAGTTGCTGGACCCTTAGGCCACCTCCATCCATTGCGAATGACTCGTGAACACTGCCGCCATAACCCCCGTGTGCGAACGTCCATTCATGTCCCCACGCTCAGTTCCCCCAGGTCTACACCTAGCCCCGGGGTTGCAGGATCCTATGGCAGCCCACCCCCAGCCTCCCGTGGGACCCCTACACCGCCCTCCGGAGGGGCTGTGCCACTCTGCTTCCCTACCAAAGTGAACAGGTACATGTCCTCCTCCGCATTTTCTCCAGTCCCTGTATCTCTCTATTCATTTTTAAGCAGTTTTATTAGCACTTAATAGAATCCAACCTAAGTAAAAATCAGTGGTTCCCAGTAGACCCATAGCCGTGGCTTTGCCACCACAGTCTGTTTGAGGTTATTTCCACTTCTTCTGTAAAGAATCCCATTCCCCTCCCCTAGAGCCCCTGTTACTGACATTTATTTTGGCCTAATGCCTTGTTACCTTCAGTGGGAGCATATTACAACGTTACTGTTCATTGTAGACCCTTGCTTGTGTGATTCTATTTTTTCCTGGTGTACCATCCCATTTTCAACACTTTGCACTGTGATCCATCTTAAATTATTTTTTGGACATGGTTCAGGGGTCAAGGTTCATTTTTTTCCTATATAGAGTTATCCAATTGGCCTACGATTACTTATTGAAATAAAAATAGCTTTCCCACCGAATTGCAGTGGTGTCGTTGTTGTAAGTCGAGTGTCAGTGCATGGGTAGGTATTCCGTTTAGTCCCTCACCATGCGTGCACTGGTACCCACCACCGTGCCCACAGGTGACTCCGCCAGAACTGCGTCTCTCGCTCATTGGACTGTTAATCCTGGACGTGTCCCGAGGGTTCCCTGTTTTCCAGCCTCTCGCGGTTGTCCTTCCCTTTCCCGTCCACCCCTACCCTCCAGCCAGGCCGCTCCTGCTTTCAGGAAGCTCAGAGGCAAGTCAGGATTCCTTGAGCATCTGAGCCAGGCCTGGCCCTTGGAGATGCAGCTTTGGATGCTTCTCTCGGGCGGCACTTCCCTCCTGCCCAGGGCGGGGGGCTTCCGTGTCCGGGGGATGGTGCTGGGGAATCATCCCCACCCTCACGGAGCTCTCGGCTGGGTGGGGAGTGTGTCAGCGCACGCACAGGCACACAAGAGGCATGCAGGTGCAAATACGGAGAGGTGCCGTTGGAAAGACAGAGGTGAGGGGATGGAAGGCAAGAGATGTGCAGGGGTTGGTGGGGCGGGCAGGGGCCCCCTGAGGAGGCGGCATTTAGGCTGAGATCCGGGGAGCGGGAAGGAGCTGGGCCTGGATGGAACAGGAGGTTGGTTCAGGTGTGTGTGGGAGCACCTGTGCCAATCCTTCGAGGTGGGAGAGCCAGAGAGAGAGTTATACCGGGCGCTCTTGTTGATGGACTCCTTTGGTCTTCAAAGGGGGGTTACTTTCGTGCCCATTCAACAGATGGGGACACTGAGGCACAGAGAGGCTCAGAAACCTGCACAAACCCACTTAGCACAGAAGCTGCCAAGCTGGACCTGAGCCTGGCAGTGCGGCTCTGGGGCCCCTGCTCTTCGCACCCCACCATCTGGCCTGCAGAACCCCATTTTATGAATGGGGAGACCGGGCCGGGGAGAGGGGAGCTGCCCCCCAGGCCCACAGAGTGAGTTCGTGTTGGGGCGAGGCTGTGGCTGTGGCTCTGCCTGGCAGTGTCTGGGAGTGAACGATGTTAGTGGGCCTGTGGGGGGGGGCGTGTTCTCACTGTGGGTGGTGGTGAGGACAGAGATAAGGGGTCCCCGTCTTTGAGGCTGCAATGTCTGGCTGTGTCGTGCTCACGGTGGGGGACCTGGGGGGAGCAGCTAAAAGCTCGGGCCTCGCTGTCTGGTGTCCTGGGTTTGACGACCCCCCTTGCCTGGGGCCAGCAGCACTTCCCGAGTGTCAGCTCATCCATGCGTGGGGCGGCGCGCCTTTTCCCTGGGGATTGAACGAGAAGGCGCAGGTGAGGCACTCGGCGCCGAGGTGCAGGGTCACGGGCAGCAGGCGCGTTGCCATGTGATGATGGCGACACACAGAGATTCTCCTGGCTTCCACGAACTCCATGGAAGCCGTGATCTGCGCCCTGTGGGCTGCCACTCTCATTTCCCTTTTGCTGTGGTCTGCACGTTGCTCATGGCCCCCTCTTCCCCCACAGGTAGCATTTTGACAGGCAGCTGCCGCCACTCTCATTACTAACCATTAAAAAGAACCAAACAAGCCGCCGAGGTCTCCTGACCATTTCCCCTTTTCAAAGGGAGAGGAGAGCACCTCAAAACCAGAGGATGACCCAATAGGTGGCTGGGGGCCCCAGCAGACTCCAGCCTCAGGGAGGAGGTGGGCCGCGCTTGCTCGTGTGAGCGTGGCTGTGTGCGCCGCTCCGGGTTCTGAGCGGGCGCTCCCGGGGCCCCAGGCATCGTGCACGCTCTCCCGGCCAGTGTCTGGGCGCTTCCATGGTGCTTAGCCCCGTGGTCTGGCCGAGGGCACGCCCGGGGCTGACTCCTTCAGACATATGTTCTGAATAGCTGTCTGACATTTCCGATAGAATTGTAGGACTGCGGAGTGCTTGGCGGGGCCCTGGCCCCGAGCACAGGCTGGCACCGACGCCGGGCACTCCCTGCCTTGTCCAGACTCCACCCACTGTCTTGGTGCGCTGGCCCAAGTCCTCCAGGAAGCAGGCGCCAAGACAGGGGTGCACGCTTGTGCTTTATAGGGGTCCCCTCTCCAGGGAAAGGGGCAGGGAGCTGGAGAACACGGCAGAGCCTGAGTGCACACTGCACAGCTGACCTGACGGAGGGGGACGGGGGACGACGGGGGATGGCGGGGGATGGCGGGGGACGGCGGGGGACAGAGGACAGAGGGCTGCGTGGCCAGAGTCTCGGGCCGCCTGGGCTCTAGGGCAGGTCCGGATGGTGGGGAGTCTTTGAACCAAAGTCATCCGTCTGTGGAGTCCCAGGTGTTCCAGGAAGGAGCCTGTGTTTCTCGGCCTGCCATGCTTGTCGCTAGCTGAGAGCAGCCAATGCGCTCCAACACGGGAATTTGGCTCTCGAGGGGCAATGGCCGGGCAGAGTGGGCGGTGAGCGGGGGACCCGGGCGGTGCACTTGTTTGGCCCCACAAACGGCGATCTAACGGGACCCCGTGCTGGCCACACGGTCATGGGGAGCTTCAGATCCCAGGCCCGTGGAGGCTGGCACAGGTTGGGACTCTTCCTGGAACTTTGCGAGAACAGAGGAAACGTCAGCAGAGGGCTCTGAAAAGTGCCATTGTCTTTTTCATGCCTGGACGCTGTAAATTCCAAGATGCACTGTTGTTGCTTTGTGGGTAGAAAGAAGCACGTAGGCCCGGGAGCGCCCAGAGGTCGGAAGATGCATGTCCACTCCCAGGATGTGAAACTGTGGACAGAAAAGGGCAACTGAGAATAGGGGAAATGGGGTTGTAAATTATCACTGCTTTGGAAGCTGTTTGAATGGACAGGTAGCTGTAAAAGGTATCATGCAGTGTGTAATGGAACCACACCCAGTGTAAATAGTCTCATGTGTAAATGGGTAATTTATACCACCAAAAAAAGCAAATGCAAAGAAATTACAGTTATTATTGTTTATTCTATTGCGTGCTCCCTGGCACTCGTTCAGGCACGCGTTCAATTGTGTAATCATGCAAAAATATCTCCTGACGCCCGTCATCGGCTGGCGTGTGCTAGCTGCTCTGCGAAGTAAGAGATCCTCTGTTTTCTTTTCCTCTCGGGAGCCATCTGATGTGGGAAGCTGGGCCCCTTCTCCTGCCTTCTTAATTCTCACTTACTCTACAAAGTCCTGGCTCATTCTGCAGTTGCCAAGGGGTCCCTGCAGGGGAGGCTTCCGAGCCAGCGTGAGCAGCACCTCATGCAATTTCGACTGCGAATTCCTGACACAATGACAGAAGCGACAGCAGGTTTTCTGGTCCTTAAACCTCCCGAACAGGGCCCCAGGTGTCCCCAGTTCCAAGCCCAGTGTCTTTGGCAGCTGCATGGCCCAAGCCAAAGTCCTCAAAACTGGGATCTAAGGAATTGAAGGAGTATCTGTTGAGCAGGTGAGTGTCAGGCCCTCCTGGGAGCTGGGGCCACGGCAGGAGATGAGGTGGTCTCGGCTCACTCTGTCCCCGAGCTTTCATTCCAGTGCGGAGAGTGTGTGGCATGGCAGCCAGCAGTGCCCAAAATGCCAGCAAAGCGGAGCTAGCAGGCCATGGCAGATGGGGCCCTGAGGCCGCCCTGGGACTGGAAAAGAGCTGTGTGGAGGCGAGCCCCCAGGAGACACTGTCCAGGCCATGGGATCAGGGTGGCCGCTGCCCAACGGCGATGAGGCCAGGGTCCCTGGAAACTTCTGTCCCGTGGATTGGCTGCCTCTGAGGCTCCTGGAGAAAAGCCTTGGATTCTGCGGTCTACTCTGGGCTGTTCCTTTAGAAGTTCAGTTTCTCCTGCTCTTCACTCGGCCGTGGGCCCGGTGGGGTGGGGAGAGCCCATATCCCAGCCACCACCCCTGGGCAAGCTGGGGAGGTGGTTTTGGAGAGCTGAGAACAGTCCCTGCAGAGGAGGCCAAGGGGAGGGGCCCGGTGGGGCACCTGGTCTCAGCCCCAGCCGGAGGGGGGCTCGGTCTATGGGGTGCTGGACCCAGCGGGCTGGCCCTCTTCTATCCCCTCCCACCTGTCTCCAGGCAGGACAAGGGTGCCAGGTTCTTTTTTGTTGTTGTCAATGTGATCAACAAAAATCTAAAATTACTTGTGGTTTACCTTGATTTACAAAGGTGGGTGGCGCTGGCCTAGGCGTCAGGTTCTCAGCCTGACCAGGATGCTGTCCTGGGGGCTTCCCGAACCGCCGGTGCCTGCTTCGTCCCTAGATACCCCGACTCGACTTGTCTGGGGCACGGGCCAGGTGCTTGGAGTTTTCAAAGCACCACAGGTGATTGTTATACTCATCAAAGAGTGAGACCCGTGGTTGGAGATTGATTTCTGTTTCCTTAGAATCCCAAAGAGAACATGTGCGGTGTGCCCAGAAGTCCGTGTACGCTGGGGCCAGGGGCGGAAGGAAACTCACGGGCACCTGTTATGTGCATCTTTCTCTGCAGATCGCATCCAACATTTCATTCAATTCTTAGGTTAACCACTCTATAAAGTAGAGGCTGTGAGTGCCCCCACCCTCATTCTATTGAGGATGAGAAACTGAGGCAGAAAGCCATTTCCCCAAGGCACGTGCCGAGGAAGCAGCAGGGCTGAGATGTGAACCGGGCTTCTGGGTCGTAACCCCAGGTGGAACAGTCCAACCTGGCTCAGCGTTGCATGTCCCCAGTGCATGCAGGTGAGAGTCTTAGGGGTGGTGAGAAAAGCGCATGAGATGTGTGAACTGCACAGAACAGGGCTGGCATGTAATAAGCACCTGGAAAGGGCTGTGACTATAATTTATATCATTATCATTAACCTCACCATCACCACCATCACCATCATCATCATCATCGGATCCTGACTCTGATTATAATTAAACACAAAGCCTCTGACCAACTTCCTGATTGTTCTTCGGCTCCACTCAGGGAGAGCTGTTATTTCGGGGCAGCTGTCATTATAGTTTTGCAAAAAAGGCAATTGTCCTTTTGGGAAAGGCTCGGTCTTGGCATCTTCATGAATAGCTTCCAATTTCTTTACCAGAACCACGGATTGAGTGGGTGTTGTTTTCGGAGGCGAGAATGTGGGTTCTGATGCTCTTTCTGCTCCATCTGTGGGAGTAAGGCAATTGGAAAACTCAACCCTCTTCCTTAGCTGATGGCTTAACATTTTACCTCATCAATTTGATGACAACACCATGACTATGGCTCAAACTTAAAGAGAGGGAGTGCCATTTAGCAAATAAACATAAGATGAAAAGCCAGAAGTCCCTGGTTTTTGGAAGGATTTACTATGTCTGACCATTCATCTTTGGGTAAGGCACTCATTGTGCCTGAGCTTCCTTATTAAAAAAATAGGAGTAATAATATATGAATCCAATATGGCAAGGCAAGAAAACCGAATGGAATGCCTTCAACTGCAAGTACCAGAAGACCCAATCCCAGAAGCAGTAAGTTCCGGGGAGACTTATTAGCTGACATTCCTAAGCGATTCCAAGGTAGGGAAGCTCTGGTGTTGGCTAATTCAGCAGGTCAACGATGTCCTGAGAGATCTAGGTTCTTTCCGTGTCCTAATGCTGCCATCCTCAGCATAGTTTTCTATTACCTCCCCTCATGGTCCCAAGATAGCTGCCACAGTTCCAGAAGTCACATACTGGCATGCCACCTCTGGTTGCATTCCCTGGGCAGAGATCATGCTATTCATTTGATGTGACACGTCGTAAACTACACGAAATAATAGCAGGTCCATCAAAATAGCCTGTGAATCTCTGTGACAGCACTGCCCTCTGCTTCCGAATGCGTTACAGACATTAACAGACGCTTCATAAAGTCTCAAGGCAGCAGGAGGGACTTGAAGTCCATTTGAGTGCAAATCCCTGTTTTCAGATGAGAAACTGAGGCCCAGAGAAGTTAGGGGATATCTTGAGAGCCCACAGTGGATTTGGGCCAGGGAGCTGTGCAGGGGTCTAGTGGCCAGGACAACGGAGGAAGGCGGTGAAGGACTCTGGCGTCCTGTTCTTCTCCCCTGACAGCCTGACTGGCACGACATGAGGAGCTCCCCTAAGCAGCAGGCGTTGCTATGAGCCCCACAGGTCCATGGGGGCACCTCGGCCTTGCGAGGTGCAGCCAGGCTGGGTCTCTGGGACGCTGGCTCCCTCTAGTGAACAAACTGAGGATTTACAGGGCGCTCCTCCAGGCTCCACAGTTCCCCACGGAGCCTCAGAAACACCCGAAGGGCTGTGGCCTTAAGGAGTAGGATTTAGCCGGCCTGGGGCAGGGCCTGGAGATGTGCATTTTAATACACGTCTGAACTGCAGTGGGTGCTGCTGGCCCACGGATCACACCTTGGGAACCATGGCTCCCGGAGGGTTTGGGGTCGGAGAAAGAGCCCTGAATGCTAGTTCTGACATGTGCCAAGTTGCTGTGTGACCTTCACAGAGGTGCATTCCCTCTCTGGGCCTCTGTGTCATCATCCCTAAGATGAGTAGGTTGACTGGAGAGGGAGGATGAGATTCGAAGTTGTTGAGCTGGGCTTCCCCACGTAGCAGGGCTTTACCTGCAAACAGGTGGAAAAGAACTTGCCTTGTGGCGTGTTTAGGAGGGCAGCTCTCCATCAGGCATGCGCGAACAAGGTACCCACAGGTCTTGCTGAAATGCAGTTTTTGCTGGAGCAGCCTGGGGCAGGGCCTGGGACTCTGTATCTCTAACCAGCTCCCAGGGGTGGCAATTGCTGCTGATGCACAGCTCACAAGGGGTTGGAGGTATTTGCAGCACAGGCTGCTTTGTGAGTTTTAGGATTTTATGCCATTGTATAGTGTATTCCTGAAAAATGAAAGTCCTTGGTCAAAAAAGCTTGGGAAATGCTGAATACCATATTCCCCTCTTGGAGACTCACAGTGCAAACCAGCATATTAAATCATATAAATTAGCATATTAAGACAACAAGCTGCTGGAATGGGGTGCTCTGGCCTCCCTCGATGCTCCATGCCCTCTCTCTGCACATGCTGTTCCCTCTGCCTGGAACTCACTCCCTTGAATCTGCAGCTGGCTCACCTCCACTCATTTGTCAGCACTGAGGTTCCTCCCGGCAGCCTTCCATCTTCCCCAAACTGGATAAGGAGTCTCTCCACTCCACTCTGTCCATGCCGTAAATATGCTCCTCATAGCACTTTGCCCACTGTGTTGTGTTTCCCTTGTAACTCGTTTTCCCTGGCTAACCTGTTTACTCTGAAAGTTTGCCATACGATCCCTGCACCAGGTACAGGAGGCTCAGTCAGTAAGTGTTGGGCCCATGAATAGATGGACGAAGGGGGCAATCTGTGGTGGCCCTGAGTCCCACCCAGGGAGAAGATGACTTGATTTGCAGAGCCTTGTCTTTGTGTTAGGAGACCTGGCAGTAAATTAGGCTACTAGAATTCACACACGTATACGCACATGTTCACACTTCTGCACGCATGTACACACATACATACATACATATGTACATGCATGTGTGCACACCTATGCTAAGATTTACTTAGGCCTCTAATCCTTGAAAGACACAATTTTCATGTCAGCAAGTTCTGAAATGGCACACACTATAGCTGCTAGGACTGGTCCAAAGAGAGAAACCTGGGAGAGATTGAGAAAGAATTTCCGGGTCATATTTTCCTCATCAGATAAGTTAAACTGACAAATGTGATTTCACCAGCTGTGTGATTTTGGTCAAGTTACTCAACCTCTCTGAGCCTCACTTCCCCCACATCATATATGGGGACAGAAAAGTCCCCAGCTCCCTCCTGGGGTTGCTGTGTGTTCCTATGAGACACTGCCTGTGAAGCTCTCAGTTTATTGCCTGTCATCCAGTAAGTGCCCAAGAAATGCCAGGTATTATTTTCTGTATTGTTATCTCTTGGGGGATACCTTGCTCTGATTTCTAAGGATGGCTTAATTGGACAAAGCCTTCTCAAAGTGGAGCTGGAGCTGGTAGCTTTTGTGCAGTAGCAATGGGGAATGACACTGTTGTGTTGGCTCCAGGTGAGAATTCTTGCCAGGCCCTCTGCTCCTAGCTCCCTTTGGGGTCTTGCGAATTGTTCACCTCTTTGGCCTTTGTATCCCCAACACAAAATGAAAGTGGTTGGAAAATGGCTAAAGTGAAAAAGACAGACAATGCCAAGTGTTGGCAAGGAGGTGGAGCAAGTGGAATAATACAACTTGGTAGTACTGGAAATTCCAGCAACCACTTCGGACAGCCGTGTGGCAAAGTCTACTAAAGTGGGCGTGTCCATCCCATTTGGCCCAACCTCTTCACAACAGAAATGTAAACCCACATTCACCCAAAGACGTGTACGAGAAGTTCCCAGCAGTTTAGACCCACATCGGAAACTGCCCAACACCCATCAATAGAGGCATGGCTAAACAAACAGTGGGATATTTATACAATGGGACATAACACAACAAGGAGAATAAGCCAATGAATGCCACAGGCTAGTCCACATAGCTTTTATCAACATCACACCAAGCATGGCATCTGGAGCCAAAGAGCACACACTATATGATCCTATTTCTGTGAAGTTCAAAAACAAGTGAAAGAAAGTCTGCAGATAGAAGTCAGGACAGCGGTTGTCCTGGGGGTGGGCTGATCCGAAAGGGCTGCGAAGGTGCTTCTAGTGGGGCTGCCTTGCTCTGTCTGCTTGGGATGTGGGCACTTAATGTTTGTCATATTGCAAGAAAATGTGGACATTAAAAAAAAAAGCCTGGGGTGCAAGGGTGTCTGGGGACCACTCTAGCTCTGTGTGCGTCGGCTGCCCATTCCAGCTCTGTTTCCATTTTCCAGCGGTTCTCAGCCCCCGGGGAGCGATCCTGGTGGGGGGGGCTTCTGGCTGGGGGGTTGGCAGAGTGAGCTGAGGCCAAGCCAAGAGGCCGCTGTGGATGGAGAGATGAGTAAGGACTGAATTTCCCTGCAGGGAAGACACGGGTCTGACTTTGGGCTCTGAAGGGGTTTCCTTGGCAACCATCTGTTGTCAGCAAAACAACAATGAGAACACGGCAGGGTCAGGCAAGGAAAGGCGCTGTGGGGGACTCACGCACACACAAGGATGCGGGTAGGGGTCAGAGCTGGCGCTGGGCAAGTGTCCCCCAAACACAGGCCTACCTCCCTGCCACCCCTCCAGCTTTGTGTTATCGTGTTAATTAAATGTCTGCACATCAAATCCCATTTTCTCACTGACCCCAAAAGCAAATGTATCTGATCTGACTGCCTTTCTCCAGTTTGGAGGTCAAATACGAGCACATTACATTTTTTAAGGACTAAGTCCTGAAGTTCAGCTTGTCCTTATTTGTACAAAGTCTAGGGTTGCCTCCTGAAGACACCACCCTCCCTTTTGTCCAAGAACTTTGGAGGCCTTCTCCGTCCGAGGGGAGGTCAGCGCTACTTTCCAACAGCAGGTGGAGGGAGAGGACTAAAGTTCAGCCCCCGCCCCGGAACTGTTGCTCCCTCAGTGACCACATGGTGTCGCTGTTGAACATTGGTTTGGCACAGCCCGTTGGACACCTGCTCTGGCTGCAGTGGTGCCATGTAAGAATTCTTTCAGTTCATGCTCAGATTTTGTCCTCCAGAATAAAACACTGCTCTGGGTGGCTGGGTCCAGAGCCCCTTCTGGTCTTCCAGGGGAGGGCATGCAACCTACTCAAGGTCACGCAGCCGAAGAGACCAGGCTCCTGAAACATATACATGCACAAACACACAATTTTCTTGATTGGTAAATTGGATTTGTGAAGCTGAATGTTCTTCTAAGGTTTTTTAGGGGGGACTTTGCTTGAGCTTAAGATTCCTGCAAAGATCCCTGTGCAGACATGCATGGATTCTAGTGGGATATCAGAAACAACTCGGATCTTTGCATTAGATATTTTTGCATTCAAATATTGGTTCTGCCCTATGCTTTCTGTAGGTTTTGGGCAGGTTGCTTCTCCTCCTAAAGCCTCATGAGGTGGGTGTTATAACCACATCAGTCTGATAGGACTGGCGTGAGGGGGATAGAATACACACAGAAAGCTCCTCGGGGGTCCTCCATGGCCCATGAGCTCACCTGCGCCTGCTGCCCCAGCCCCGCCTAAGGACCAGAGTGAGTGGTCTCTGGGTTTCCCTCTTGCCCTTTGCCATCTCTCAGCTTCTTCCTGCTTAGCCCCCAACTCTACAGAAAGTATGTTTCCCACAATCTTTACTTTCCCTAGAAATCTGTCTGCAGAAGGCAAGGATGCCAAAGGGCTTTGCAGAGGACACTGGCCCTGGGCGAAGATAAGGGAGGAGTCCAGTGCCTACCTTTGACCTTCCCTCTGAGGGCTCTTGCTCCATCCCCCATGCACGCATCATTGCCACAGAATTTTCTACCCTCAGTCTCCAAGGTGTGCCACACGCTGTACCTCTAAAAGTCCCACCTGAAAAACAGGAGACAAACCCAGCATCCATTTCCAGCAGGATGAGCATGAAAATGGGGTAACAAGGCAGGGACCGTGACTGCCCAGAGCCACGTGTGTCACCATGACAACACACGCATGACGTAGGAGGACTGTAGCAGGATCAGAAAAGTATGCAGCGTGTGGTTCAGTCAACGGAATGACCGAAAAGATGAAAACAAAACCTGTGATCTGGAGATGAGTCCGTAACCAACAAGCAACACAACTGTAAAGAAAGCAAATAAACTAATCAGGGAAGTGGGGGATGGAAGGGGGTGGGATGTGGGAAGGGGGCCCCAGGGATTTCCAGGGGGCAGGAGCTGTTCTATGGCTTCGTTGGGTAGAGGAGTCGTGGGTGTGGGTTTCGTTACTATTTTTAAGCAGCTTCGGATACTTCCTGGATCTTAGAGGTATTTTGCCATAAAAAATGGAAAATAAAGGAAAGTAAAGGTTCTAAAATGGAAATGCATGGCAGACTACAGAAGTGGCAGCAAATGAGGCAGCCAGGGTTCACGTGATGCTTTCCCTTCAAACGCGGGGGCCCTTCGCTTCCTCCTGCCATGTTTGAACTGACGTGAGGGAGTTAGGGGTACACCCCTGAGGAGCACAGCCTGTGAGTTGTGCGTGTGTGGAGCCGGGCGGTCAGCTCCCAGCCCAAGCTGTAGAACCTTTGCACCAGGCCACAGGGCCCCGTCGCTGTCCCCAGGCTGTTCCCCCATAAACGTAGCCACTGTACTTCCCTCTCTCCCCGTGCTGTCTCTTCTAGGACAATGTGTCTGCTACGTAGCATATGGGACTGGAATCATGCAGTCTAGACTCCCTTTTCTGCCTTCTTTCACTCAACCCTGTGTTTCTGAGATTCACCCACGTTGTTAGCTCTATTTTTACTGCTAATGAATATACCACATGGAAACTTTTATTTCAGGCTCTTAAAAAAAATAAGGGAAGAAAATGTCCTGCCTGTCCCCGATGGTCCTGGGACTCTTCTCTCCGAGGTCGGCCACCGAGCATTTGTGACACCCCAAGGGGGTGGGACAGCCACATCCCCGCAGCAGCTGTGTCCGCCCCTCCATCTGGCTGTTGACCAGTGATGTTGTTTTGCTGAGGGGGAAACTGAGTCACAGAAAAGTTAAGGGATTTGCTTGAGGACACAACTCTCAAACCAGTGGTGTTTTTTTGTATTAAGGTGAAATTCATATCACATAAAATTAACCATTTAAAAATGTACAATTCAGTGGCGTTTAGTATATTCACAGCCTTGTGCAGCCCCCTCCAGTCCCAGAGCTTTGTTGTCACCTCAAAGTGAAACCCTGTGCCCCTTAGCATCACTCCCCATGCCCCCTCCCCAGCCCCCCGCACCCTGACTCTGCTTTCTGTCTCTGTGGGTTTGCCTCTTCTGGACATTTCTTTTCAATGGAATCTTATACTAAACGACTTTTGTGTCTGGCTTCTTTCCCTCAGCAAATGGTTTCAAGGTCCATCCATGTTGTAGCATGTGATGGTATTTCCTTCCTTTTCATAGCCGAGTAATATTCCATCGTGTAGATAGATGGCGGTTTATCCATTTACCAGCTGATGGACACCTGGGTTGTTTCCACCCTCTGGCTGCTGGGCACAGTGCTGCTGTGAGCCCCCCAGGGACCCGGCTCCCCCATTGTCCCCCACAGCTGCCCCCCTGGGCCCTCTCTCCAGGGCTCCTGTCTTTCTCCCTGCAGGAGTGTAGAATAAGACAGAGGTTGACTAAAGCTGCTCCCCAGACTCATCACTGGGTTTTGCAGAGTGGGTGCATCTCTCCTGACACACTGGAAATAAAATTCGAGATGGTAAAGATACCAAATCAAGAAAATCTTCAGAACTCTCCTCGTCTCTCTGGCAAAAGCTGCAAGTGGCCAAAGGAACATGCAGATGTATTGAGAAGTACATCTTAGTGGCATCATTGAGTTTTGGTGCCGAAACATGGCGTCGGGGACAAATACACTCTCAGACATGTCATCGGATGGTGGAGAAGATAAAGCTCTGCCCCTTGGGGGGCTCGGCAAGTGGCTTCACCTCCCTGAGCATGGGATCCTTACCTCCATGGCGGGCAGTGAGGGCAAGGGGCTTGGTTGACGCCTGTGTCGCCACCACGGGGCCCCTGCACCATTGACTCTGAGCCCCCAGGAGTGGACCCAGGCATGGCGCGTTATTCTCGCTTACCTTGACGCACAGGGTGCCGTGGTGTGGCCTGAAGGAGCCCTGCAGGGCGGCTCATCTGCCTTTGGGCGCGTGCCCAGCCCTCTTTGGATGCGTCTCCAGCCTTCTTTGGGCGCGTCCTCCTTTGCAGGCACAGCAGGTGATCTGGGCACTCTCCCCATCCAGCCGCAGGGCAGCCCTTTCTCCACAGAGCTTGGTGGCCTTCATGTCCCCAAACGCCCCCAGCCACTTGCTGTGACCCAGACTGGAGAGCCTGGAAGATGGCCATGTCACCTGCATTCCATGAGTGTTGCCCGCACGCCCGCGGCTTTCCCAGGTCATCTGTCTGGCCCACACCACCGTCGCACTGGGCAGAACTGCTAAGCAGTTTTGTCGAGGAAAGCTGAGACTCTGAGAATCAGGTAGTGTGCCCAGGGCCACCACAGGAGAGGCAGGATTTGAACCCAGACCTTGCTGTCTCCACAGCCCACATGTTCCCCCTGCACCCCTAATTCTCCCTCCAGACCAGAGCTGTGAACATCCGTCTCCTCTAAATGGCCATGCTCGCCCTTCTCATGTCACCCGCTGATGTCCCCCAAGGGTTTTAATGCTTGAGTTGTTCTGTGGTCAGTTCAGGAGATGACGAAGCTGAATGCACAATTTTGCCCAATGAGACGGACTGACCCAGAGTGGGGGCAGCTGAGCATGGAGGACTCAGGGATGGTGGGTGCCTCGGTGGGGGGGCAGCTGGGCATGTAGGGCCCAGGGACAGGGTGTGCCCGGGGTGGGCAGCTGGGCACGGGGAACCCAGGGACAGCAGGTGCCTGGGGAGGGCAGCGGGCAAGGGGTCCCAGGGACGGCAGCTTCCTGGGCTTGGGGTGCCATACACATGGCACGGCTGTGCCAAGCTCCGGTGACCCGTCTGGTCACTGCCTGGCGCAGGCACATGGACTAGGTGCAGCCAATCGTGGGGACGTTCCGGGACCCCAGCTCTCCCCAGGCAGCAGACCCAGGAGGCAACGCCTGTTGTCCGAGGGGCCAGCCTCCCTCTGGCCACTGCCATGCCCACTCCTGGCTGCAAAGGGAGGCTTTTACAGAGTTGATGGGTTTGGAGTCTTCATTGCAAAGATGTGAAAAAAACACAGTCATAAAAGCTCAGTCGCCCTTCAAACCCAATTGCTGTTGGCACTTCAGTGTCTTTCCTTCCAGACCCCCTCACCCTCCCCTGAAGGCCCTGTGCTGTCACTTGGGTTTTTAGGTAACATGATATCACAGCCATTTCCTGAAAATATTACTAGTAACAATAACGACGCTAGTAGAATTCGGCTCAGCGTGGGCCAGGCCCTGTGGGGACCTTCGCATCACTAGCTCATTAAGTCCCTACAAAGCCCTTGAAGAAGCCATGATTCCATCCTCCTCATAGATGGGGAAACTGAGGCACAGAGGGCGACATCATTTGCTCCAGGGCCTGCAACCAGGAGTGGGGGAGCTGGGTTTGCCTCCGGCTGTTGGGCACCAGAATGCCTGCTTCAACCGCGGTGCTTCCCCCCATCGCACATCACCATGGCAGAGGACATGTGTCGCCTCTTAACTCTCCAGCCGCGCCCCCCCTCCTCGTGGGCATCTCCCAGGTGAGGGGTTCCTCCCGGCTTTACAGACGCAAGGGCCTGGCACTGCTTGGGGCTGGCACCCACGTGATCCTGGGACTTTGACTCTGGTGCATGATCCAGAGACATGGGGTGGGTAGGAGGCCGTGTCTGTTGCAGGGGCAGCAGAGGTGCATGGAGCCTTCTGGAAAGCTCTCATTCTTCCTTTCCTCAATGAGACCCCTGCCCAATAGACTACCAATAACCTCCATTTGTTCACAGAATCACTGTTTGCTGTTTGCAACCATGAATCCTGACCCCGACAGTCAGTTTTGACAGCTGCCTGATATTCCACTGATTGGCTGGGCCACAATTTATTTAACCACTTTTGTGCTTCGACATTTAAGTTGTTTCATAAACTGCTTTATTAGCCTGCAAGGTACATCTTGGTGCCAAGAGTATATTTTCATCATTTTGAGATTGCAACTATTTCCTAAAGTAGCTTTTTAAAGGGGAAGGAATCTGCTCAACATCAACAGATAGTAAATGGTAAGGCCGAGATATGAGTCCTTATAAAAAAGGATTTGAGCTGGCTTTCAAAGGTACATAAACTGCAGTGAAATAAGCTTTACAAAATGAGGAATTAAAGTGACTGGAAAATAAAGGCAGGACTAGGAAGCTGAGGCTGGGTACAGGCCCTGTACCATCTGCGGACTGGAGGCAATTGCACCTGAGTTTCCTAGCAGCCACTGCAAGAAGGGAAACGCAATCAGCTACAATACTAGTCACAGCTAGCATTCCATTGAGTGTTTCCCGTGCGCCAGGCTAAGCTCTCTGCTAAGCTCGTAACTCACTACAACCTCTCAATAACCCTCTTTCCTGGGGATGCCCCATTTCACAGAGGAGGCTACTGAGGCCAGAGAGTTTGAGCAACATGGCTGAGGTGACAGGAGATAAAAGCTCCACTTGATACATAAGTGTCCACAGGATAAAGTTAATCTGCTTGTGGGTTTGAAGTCAGAGAGCCAAAGGTCTTTAAAAGGGAAACTCTGCAGAGATGACAATGTTAAGATCTTATAATAATTATGCACTGACTGCCGACCACAGTGAGCTGTCCTCGGTGCTTTACATGTAGGAACTCGTGTAATCTCCACAGAACCCCTGTGAAGTTGACAGTGTTCTTTACTTGTGTTACAGATGAGGTAACGGAGGCACAGAGATGTGATGTTATGGGCCTAGAGTCACACAGCGGGAGTCAGGATTAGAACTTTGGCTGCAGGAAGGAAAATGACCTCCCTCTGACAATAATGGCTGAGTTACTTTCAGCTCAGGGTTTGGCCCCAAGCCCAGGGTCCTGCGAGGGTCAAAATGACGCATCCTTCAGGGGTGCCCCGTGGCCAAGGCTTCGCCCAGCTCCCAGATGGACCAGGCCCTTCCAGAATCTTCCGACCAAGGCACATCGGGGTCTCTCTCCCAGGAGGCTACAGTGCCACTCCCCTTGTCTCTTCCTTGAAGGCACCTGAAATAAAACCCTCTGAGTCTGCAGATCTGTCTCTCGTTGTCAAAATGGAAGCTCAGGGCTGCCTGGGTCTTGAAAGCCATTTGGGGCCCATTTAGGGCTCCAGCCATCTGTTCCGTGGCTGAGCGACTGTGGGGGAGCCGGGCTGAGCCCCATTCCTGGCCTCCACTATCAGCGCAGCCTCTTGGCCGCCTGCCTGCTGACATCCCCGCAGACCGTCTCCTCTCCAGGAGAGATAGCCATCTTTCCCAAGGGCCCAAATTAAACTGTGCCGAGGCTCCTGGCGAGGGGCCTGGGGTTGCCCTGAGTTCCATATAACAGCAAGGGGGCTGCCTGCCGGCCCGGATCCTGCCAGGCCCATCCATCACCAGGCAGCTTTGATTCTGATAACCGCGGGACCCCTAGGGACAGGAGGGGCGGGAGCAGGTTTATGGCCCCCAGGCCTCGGAATGGAGCCCAGTGGCTCCAGAGGGGACTCCAGCCGGCCCCGGGCGGCCTGGATTTGGCTCAAGAGGCTGCTGGCTTGGGTGGGGGTGGGCTGGGGGCCATGTGTGAGACAGAGCAAAGGGCAGCAAGAATCCGGGTCTGGGAGAACAGACCTGAAAACAGCTCCTGGAAGGGGCCTCCCGGGGGCTGCCATCGGTTGCATTTTGAAGGCTCGTCTCATTTCATCATCGGGCAGGGATTAGCCCTGTTTCTTTTCCAATGAGGAAAATGAGGCTCAGAGAGGGTAAATGCGTTTTCTAAGGCCACCCAGCTAGAGAGAGCTGGGATTTAGACAGGCTTATCTAACAGCACAGCTTGTTCCCTTTCTATCCCCCCAAAGTTTCCCAAATGGGGGGCAGGTGGGGTTGGGTCAAGACCTAAAAGTCACTGGCTCACCTGGGAGAGAGACGACCACTTTCAGGACCTCTGACCACATCAAGGAGAAAGGCTCAGAGTGGCACCAATGGGTCTTTAACTCTCTCTATCCCTTGTTCATCTCCCTCAGAATTTTATTGTTATTTGCTTCAGGTACATATTCATTTATTTATGTATTTATTTTTATTTATTTATGAAACATAACCACATACAAATACATTCTTACCATGTGATCATTCCATTCGTTATATAATCAGTAACTCACGATATCATTACAGTCATATTCATTTATTTTTAATCTTCACAATTAAAAATGTTGCAACAGTCTCAGAAGAGCTGCCCCGTACAAGAACCCAACCACCGGATCGCAGCGTGTGAGTTGCTGAGCTGCCAGCCGTCCCTGAGTCCTTTCCAGAACTTTCCCGCACACAAGGACATGCCCCTAGAGAGTTACAGGAGAGCCGAGAAGATCGGAAACTGATGGGGATGCATAGCTGCCTCCATCCTTCGAGCCCACGCAGGTTTTGCCAGCCGTGCCACAAGGCTTCCGCTCAGGAGCACACGGGACTCAGGTGACACATCTGAGTGCTTTGGCCCAGGCCGGTTCTCTGCAGGATGGATTTGGCTTGTCGGATGCTTCCCTGTGATTTGATCCTGGCTCTGTGTCTTGGGCGGGACCGCCATGCTTCCTGTCCCCGCACGCCAGCCCGAGGCGCCCGCTGGAGGCTTTTTCTAACGAGGAGAGACGCGGCCTGGCCAGGGTTAGGCCCCCTCGCCGTCGGCTCGATGGCGTTGCCTTCTTTCCCTTCGGCTTATTTGGAGGGTGTTACTTCCCTGGGGCTGGCCATGTCGGCAAAGATGTGATATAAAGTTCTTTCTAATAATTTAACATTTGATGCGGTTTATTTTATGCCACAGGATGTGGGCTGTCTTGGTGAATGTTCTCTGGGCCCTTGAAAAGAATTTTTGTGTTTTCTGCTGTTGTTTGGTGAAGAGCTTTATAAACATGAATTACAGGGGGTGCAAGCGTGCTTCGGTGGTAGAATTCTTGCCCGCAATGAGGGAGACCCAGGTTCGGTTCCCGGTCCAGGCACTTACCCCAAAACAAGCAAACAAAGCAAAACAAACAAAAAACAAACAAACAAAAAATTTCAACAAATGGTGCTGCAATAATGGGATACTCACATGGAAAAATAATGAAATGTGACTCCGATGTTGCTGAGAGAGTGTCAGCATATTCAAATGTAATTGTGAGTTTGTCTTTTTTGCCTTTTGGTTCTATCAGTTTTTGCTTCCTGTATTTTGAAAGTCTTTCTTTTGGTGCAAAGATATTTAAGATTGCTATGTCTTCTGGGTGGATTGACTCTTTTGCAATGTTTCTTTTAGTCCCTGGTAATTTTCATTGCACCAAAGTCCACTTTATTTGATATTATTATAAACTTTCCTGTTTTTTTTGCATTCTGTTTGCTTGTTATATATATTTTCAATCCTTTTACTTCCAGTCTACCTGTATCATTACATTTGAGCTGAGTTTCTTTGGTCATTCTTTTAAAATTCATTCTGACAATCTCGGTCTTTTTAGTTATTATATTGGATGATTTACATTTAATATAATTATTGATGTTAGGGTTTAAGTCATTTCATTGTTTTCTATTTGTTCCCTCTATTTTTCATCCCTTTGTTTTCATTTTCCTGCCTTCCTATGGGTTGCTTGAACATTTTTCAGAGTACCGTTTTTATTGATCTATAGTTATTTTGAGTATATATATTTTAAATAGATTTAGTGGTCATCCTGAGTACTACATTATACATATGTAGCTTATCACAATCATGTCTTCTTAAAAAAATTTAGTTAAAAGGTGATTCAACTTCATAAAATATTAAACAGACAATGTTACTGCTTGGGGAGTGGTTCCTGCTCTCAGCCAGATGCTGTCCCAACTGCTTTGCACATATTAACTCACCTAGTGCCCATGACAGCTCCACGACGCACATCATCGTCCCTGTTACAGATGAAGAAATCGAGGCGCGGCAGGTTAGGTCACCTGTCCAGGGTCCCCCAGCCAGGAGGTGGCAGGCGGGGTTTGATGCAGGCTGCCCGGCACCAGAGGCCACAGTCGCCCGCCGTGTTCTGCCTCTTCTGGGGCAGCTGTGGCGCCACAGCAGGGCCACGAAGGTGGACGGTCCAGCCTGAAGCTTGGGCAGCCACTTCGCCAACAGGTTTCTCTCCAGACCCTCTGCCATGGGTAGAGGGGGGAGAGAGGCGGCTTGTTAGCTGTTTAGAAATGTTCTTGGAGCTGTGCCCACACTGCCAGCTTGCAGCTCCCAGCTAATTTCAAGGCGCCTGGCATGGGGTGGGGCCCTGTCTCAGCTGTCCTGCTCCGAGCAGCGGGGGGAGCAAGAGACCTGAGGGGCCGGGGGTTCCATAGGGATGGGCGGGTGGCCGGTCAGCCAGCTCAGGGAGTCTAGGAATGCCCCTATGTCTGCTCACAACTGGTGTGACCTGGCCTGGGGGGCACGGGGGTCCAGGACCCTGAGAGGGAGACCTTGGGCAGGACCCTCTCCACCAGCACTGGGCCTCTGGGCAGAGGGGAAACGGGGCCCGCTAGGGGGATGGATTTCAAAGAGGCGTCCATGGAGGCTTTCGTGAGGAAGAGGCTTCCTCCGCCCTCATTCCCTGTATCCTGTTTCCTCCTCCCTCCTCACTCCTTCCTCCCTCCTTTCCTCCCTCCTTCCCTCCCTCCTGCCCCTCCCTCCTTCCCTCCCTCCTTCCCTCCCTCCTGCCCCTCCCTCCTTTCCTCCCTCCTTCCCTCCTTCCTGCCCCTCCCTCCTCCTTCCTCCCTCCTTCCTCCCTCCTTCCCTCCTCCATCCTTTCCTCCCTCCTCCCTCCTCCCTCCTTCCTCCCTCTTTCCTTCCTCCCTCCTTTCCTCCCTCCTCCCTCCTCCCTCTTTTCCTCCCTCCTTCCTTCCTCCCTCCTTCCCTCCCTCCTGCCCCTCCCTCCTTCCCTCCCTCCTTTCCTCCCTCCTGCCCCTCCCTCCTTCCCTCCCTCCTACCCTCCCTCCTGCCCCTCCCTCCTCCCTCCTCCCTCCCTGTCCTCCATCTCTGACTTCCCCAGGCCTCTGCTGGTCCCAGCTTTTCTCCATTGCTTCCTCTGACCATCACTTTGTTCCTCTCCCTTTCTCCGTGCCCCCTGCCCCACTGTCCCCTGTCTCCACACCCTCTTTTGTAGCAGCCCAGGAGGCCGGGGCTGGGGGCTTCACTGACCCCACTTCAAAGCAGACCTGACTGGCCGATTAGTCAACCAGCAGCACCTTACTTTCTTTGTCAGCTTCAGCCCTTTGCTGCAGAATGTGGGGTCTTTGGGAGTGGATAAAGCTCACATTCTGGAAGAAAGGAGAAGCAGCAGGTTTGGGGGCTCTTTAAGTTTTGAAAAATCAGACCCAGGAGGAGCTATCTCCTGGAGAGCGGGTCCCTCTGCACATTCCATTGGGGGGGGGGGACGTGCAAATGCCGCCCGGGAGCTGCTGCCCGTGGGGAGGGCCCGTGGGGGGCCTGTGGGGAAGCCTGATAAGGAGCAGAGGCCTCAGGCGGGAGGCGCCCTCCCCACGCTGGCGGGGCGGGCAGAGAAGGGCTGGCTGCTCTCTGCCCCTGGCCCTGCCCCTGGCTCTCTGCCCTCTGCCCTCTGCCCCTGGCCTCTGCCCCTGCCCCAGCCCTGGGGCCCCGGCTCCCGAGCCCTCCTGCCTCCCCAGGTGCCGCCAGTTGCAGAACGTGGGGCCAGGCAGGCTCCAAGGGACCTGAGAGTCCAGATTCCAAAGGGGATCTGCTGTGGGTCTCCTTAGCGGGTGACACCGGAAGTGTCCGCTGGACAGGCCCCTGGGAGGGAGTGGGGTGGGACAGAGGCAGGGAGGCCGGGAGCGTGCGGGTGGCAGCAGGCCCTGCAGGCAAAAACGGGGGGAAGCCGTTACCCACTCGCACGCACGCTCCCCATCTCCCTCTCTCTGTCTAGTTCTCACTTGGGGCTCTACTGGCCTGCCTGGGTGCTGGCAGAGCACCCCATGTTCGCTGGAACTTCAAGACCAGAGCAGCCAGTGGGGACCTGGGGGCCAGACTGTGGGGTACAGAGAATGTGAGAGAGAGAGAGAGAGAGTGAGTGAGTGTGTGTATGTGTGTGCAGGCCCAGCTCTGAGCATGAGTCCACGCTTGTATATAGCTGGCTCTCTTCTGTGTGTGTGTGTGTGTGTGTATGTGCAGGCAGGCCCAGCTGTGAGCACGAGTACATGCTTGTATAGTGCTGGTTCTCTCCTGTGTTTGTGTTTGTGTGTGTGTGTGTGTGTGTGTGCGCGCGCGTGCACACACATGCCTATGGGCCTGTATTGTGTTTCCTTCCCTGGAGGAGTCTGTTCTCCATCCTGGGGAGCCCCCTCTTGGGGTCCCACATGAGCAGGGTGGGTGGGCGGGGACCGAGCTGCCCAGGCCTGCACCCTCATTCCAAGCAGAGGGCTGGGGACAGAAGTGGCAGGGCAGCCCTGATCGCCATGGCCAATGAAATGCGTCATTCAGAAGTGAGTCATTCAGAAGTGAGTGGCATGGGAGAAACTGACAGCTCTCCCCAGGGTCCTTGCCAGTAATAGAACTCCTGGTGCTTAGCTGGCCCCATGGCTGCCACTGGGAATAAAGACCACATTTTCAAGCTTCCTTGCAGCTAGTCAAGGCAGTGGGACAAAATTATGGCCAATGGGACATCACTAAAAGTGCCCTTCAAGAGCGTGGGGTGCCATTATCCCTCTCTTCCTCTTTCTGCTAACTAGAATGTGAGCGTGATGGCTGGGACTCCAGCAGCCCTCTTGGACTATGAGGTAACTTTGGGAATAGAATCAAGGCACTGTGGGCAGGCAAGATGGAAGGACCCTGGGTCTCTAAATCTCTGGGTTGCAACCTATGGACTTGAACATGAAAGAAAAACTGACTTATGTAGTTCAAATCATCCTATGATTTTAAGTTTTTCTGGTACTAATAGCCAAACGTAATCATAACTGATCGACAGTGGTATATTAAGTGGAGGTAGGAGAGACATGTTCTGTCGTGGTAGGGAAGAGCATTTTATCATGGATACTGTTTAGAATTGCCAGCAGGCGGTAATCATAGAATGTAGACTAATTTTTAGTTGGTCTTAATGTTTTTTTTGTATGCTGTGTGGTGGGGTCACATTTCATTCTTTTTTCATGTGAGAATCCCCTATTGTAGCACCATTTGCTGAATTTTTGTTTTGTTTTGTTTGCTTGCTTTCTTGTTTGTTTGGGAAGTGCATGGACTGGGAATCAAACCCAGGGTCTCTGTCATGGCAGGTGAGAATTCTACCATTGAACTACCCTTGCAGCCCCTTGATGTTTTTTTTAAATTCTCTGCACCCATGATAGCCCCTGGGCACCACTGTGCCTCTGCTGTACCTCTGCTGACTCAGAAGCTTCATGCAGATCCCCAGAGCAGACTCCCTGAGACAGAGACTGCGAGCACATGATTTATTGAGTGGGAACTCATGGGAGAGAAGGGTGAGGAGTAGGGGGAGGTAGGACAGGCTGGGAGAGGAAAGCAGCAAGGGGTGATGTCAGGCAGGGTACTGGTGCCAGCAGGTCCCATGGGGGCTCTGGAGGGCAAGGGCTGCTGGGTCCCTCAGGGGGCTTTTGTCCCAGGTGACTTGATGAGGCAGACCCTGTCTGTTCCACCCCAAATGCTTTTGGCTGCCAGCCTTCTCCTGTGCAAACACCATCTCTAGGAAGCAATCCCCTATTCTGGATGAACTGCTGTTTTCCTCCCCTGGGTTTCCTTCCCACATCCTGTCCCTCTCCTTGGGGGTCCAGGCACATGTACTTGTCCTGTCTTTCCTTCTGGAAGCCCCAGCCCTGGAGGGCAGGGCCTGTACTTGCCCCTTCACATGTCCCAAAGACTGGGACACAGTGGACAGCATGGGTATGGCGGTGGCCTGAGGCCTGGACCTGGAGCTTGGTGGTCCTTTGCTGGACACCCCACCCCCCGGCCCCCCACCGGTTGTGTGGGGAGGGGACCCTTCCCCTCCTTTTAGGCTCAGTTTTTCCAGCTGTAGCATGGGCAGGCAGCCAGCCCCCTTCTGAGGATTAGGTGTTGGAGAGGATGCCAAGACACTTGGCACACTCTCCAGTGAGATGCGCAGGAGCCCCATGACACGGTTTGTTGCTGCACACTGGGGGACAGACTTGGGCAGGCTGGCCTGCCGTCGGTCCTGGGAGCGGGGAAGAGGTGTCTGGCAATATCTGTCAGAATTACAGACGCTCGTCCTCAGCAGTTTCACCTCTGGGGATTTGTCCTCGAGGTGCCTTGCTGGCATGTGAACGGCCGTGTGTGCTGGCACACGCATTGCAGCGGTGGCTGTGACGACACGCACGGGAAACAGCCCTGAGTACTGTGAGCAGTGCGAATGTCCACTGCTAAATAAGGCATGGTGCGTCCCCTCCGTGGGCTACTACACTGCTGTAAAAAGGACCGAGGGACTCTGTGCGGAGAGGGGGAAGTCACCAACATATAATGATCGTGGGCAGAGGGATAAACGTGTGACTGTGTCTTTGTATTTGCTCATCGCTGCTGAAGGAAACTCAGAATTTGTGAGAGATGAACAGTGGGAAGCCGCGGGGGCACGGATGGGGAACTTCTCATTAATACGTTTTCTGCCTTCTGGTTTTCAAACCATGCTGTAAAGTAAAACAAATTACCAAACCTTGAGCTTGGCCGTTGGAATCAAGCAGACTTGTCTAAGCCTGACTCACCACCCGCCCTCAACCATTAATGATTAAGCCTTGTTATTCTCACCTGCAAAATGGGGACAAGGTGGGGCCTGAGAGGGCCTGGAGGCGGAGGGGCCAGGCTGCTAACTTCCCAGCACACCTGGCAACCCCCAGCTAACAAGCCCACCCTGAGCAAACCGGGGGACTCCTGCAGCCCCAGGGACTGTGCTAATTCTAACGCAATGTCCCTGAGACATCTCGGTGTAGCTGAATTGCAGACATTTTAAGGCAGGCCCCGAGAAGTTCCCAGGCCCAAGAGGACGCTGCCCCCGCAACACTTTCCCCTCTCCCTGTCTCTAATCCTCTCGCTTTCCAGGCAGCAGCCCGGAGGCTTTGTTCTGTCTGCAGCTGCTCGGGGCGCTTTGGTGGAGTTTACAAAACAAGGAAATGCCAGCCAGGTTCCCAGAAGCCCGGCTCCCTGCTCTCGGCTTGGTTCCTTGGCCGTGGCCTGAGACCAAAGCTGCCTCGCGCTGCTGCTGCTGACGTCTGGCTACCGGGCCGGGGCGGCTGCACCCAGGGACAGGCTGGCCTTCCTGCTGTCCCTCCCCCCCGGGAGCTCAGCTGGCCCCCGGCTGCCTTTGAAGCTACTGGGAACTCGGTGCCCAGTGCTGCTCTCAGGGTCCAAGGCAGGATGAGGCCCTGAGTCCCAAGAGTACACTCTGGGGGCAATGGGACTTCCTGGGTTGACCCGGCCTGGATGAAGGGATCAAGCCAAGGCCACTCGACAGGTCCCGCCAGGCATCATTTGTGCCCTCATTCATTCATTTACCCACTCATTCATTTATTCACCCCCCCCGCCAGGAATGCAGCATTTCCTCTTTCTCAGAGCTGACTTAGTCATCTGTAAAATGGGATAACAACAGTACTAATTTCAGGAGGCTGCTGTGAAGAATACCTGAGATATTTCAAGGAAAGGGCTTGCTGTGGAAAAATGCACATCATCAAGATGACGTGAGGTGGTGGTCAGGGTTTGAATTCGGGAGCCACAGGCTTCCTGGCTTCAAGCCCAGTTTCCCCGCCCACGGGCGCTGTGACCTTGGGCAAGTCACTTGATGTCTCTGGGCCTCAGTTTTCTTCCCTGTAGATGGGCAGCCTCTGAGTAGCCACTCCCTGGACTTGCTGAGGGTTACATGAGTTAATATTTTCAAAGCATTTAGAAGAGAGCCTGGTACTGAGGAAGTGCTACATCAGCGTTTGTAGAATAAATATTCATGAATGTCCTAGAAGGAGCTGGTCACCAGAGTTCCCGGTCCTGCATTCAGTCCCTCACTGCGCCCTGGGGCTTAAGTGGTGTCCATTCTCCTGATGACCATCAGGCATGCTGGGTGCACTGAGGGGCCAGGGACAGGGCTTGGCAGGTTGGCAGCCCTGCACGGAGAACTGATGCATGCCGCCTCGCCTTCTTCTCAACCTTGCCTTAGATTTGAAGAACTGAGGCTCAAAGAGGAAAGACTTCTCGGAAGCCCCACAGCAAGGAAAGGCTATAGCTGGGATTTGAACCCAGATCGTCTGTTTATAGCTGGGATTTGAACCCAGGTCATATGTTTCTATGACCTGTGGATTCCAAGACCATGGACGCAAAGTGACCCCAGGTACGTGTCTGAGTCAGAGGAGTGGGAACCTGGGGCTGAACCCAATGACATTGGGGGAAATGATAAGGGACCCATTGTGTGGATTCATGTAAATGGACATTCCAGAGATGGGGTGGGTGTCAGAGTTGGTCAATTCAGCAGCCTGGTGGTGTTGGCCAAGGACTCGACTCTACCTTGTGCAGTGCTGGCTCTTGCTCAGACTGGCTAACCTCTTGGGTGCAAAAGAGCTGCAGCAGTTTTAGATTTCACCTCCATCCATTATCCCAATCCCAAGGAGAGGAGAGCTGGTTTCCAAGAGCAGCTTTTTTTTTTTTTTCCCAGAAACTTCCAGCAATCCCCCTATCATATCAGATGTGGTGCAGTGTGGCACATTGCATCCGAGGGCAAGTCTGGGGCCCTCCAGCAGCAAGAGCAGAGACAGCTGACCCAGCTTGGGGTGACCAGGAAAGTATTTAGGAGGAAGAGAATGCAAACTGAGGCCTGGAGGGGAAGCAACCACGTGTAGGTAGGGAAAGGAAGGTGTGTCTGCCAGAGGGGACATCTGCTGAAAGGACCGCCTATCAGAGGGCGCGGGACACACTCTGGAAAGCAGTCTGGGATCGATTAGCAATGCCTGCTCAGGTTGATGCATGGGGGTAGGTGGGCTTTGCAGGGAGAAAGGGAAACTTAATACACGGGGTCTGGCATTTCTGAGTCCATTGGGATTTTATCTCAAAAGATACCCCCAATTTATGAAAATAAATTCATTAAAAATAAGCAGTTTAATACAACAGATTGCATCATTGCGATGCTAAGCTAATTCTTAGACCGAGGTGTACCTCCACTTTGTGTGATTTATGGCCCCTTTATGGTGGCATTCATCAGCCCCTACCAGTGACCGGTCAGCATGCGCATCTCAAGGCCCAGAGCTCAGGCACCCACAGGACAGCTCAGAATGGGGGAGCAGGAGCTTCTCCCATGTCCCTGTCCCCTGTCCCTGCTTCTGGAGGCCCCACAAACCTCCTGCCCACTGCCTTCCTGGGGCACCCAGCTCAATAGTTCCCAAAGCCCCTCGCTGGGAAGCCTGTTTTCCTTTCACCTCTTTTGGGGTGGGGGAGGGAAGTGACAGCTTTGAGGGGTGATCTCGCCCGTCACACCCGAGGGCCAGTCCTGGTCCCTTAGAGCCAGTGGTCAGTCAGCTCGGAGAGCGCAGGCAGCTTGAGAAAGCGTTCTCTCCTTCTCCCTCCCCCTTTCCCTCCTTCCCTAGACCCCCTCCCCCCTGCAGGCTCTCTCTCTCTCTCTCTCTCTCTCTCTCACTTTCCTACCAAAGCCAAATTCTTTCTGTCTCCACCCTGACCTGGCCAGGCCAATTTTTCCTTAATGCTCAATTTCACCTGCCAATTTGCGAGACAAGAGCTCCCCTATCCTGTGGGAGGAAAACGCTGCCTTCAGAGGTGCCCCTGAGGGCCTCCACCCTTCTCAGGGAGTGCCCGCAGCGCCACACAGCCCGCACTCAGGGGTGATCTGCAAAACGAGCCTGGGATTTCCGAGCCCCACTCCCTGAGCAGGCAGGAAAAGCCTGCCCTTGCCGGCACTCTGGTATTTTCTAAGAGCCTTTTCTTCTGGGAGTAACTGGAGAAGGTCTCATTTCTACAAAAATGAGAGCAGCGCAATTTTGCAAGTCTTTATTAGGTCATCCCAGAGAATGCCGGGCTTGTCCGATATCCTGGCTGCACAGCGCTCCCATAATAATATGCAGGGAAAGCGGTGGGGAACCAGGCAGCCGAGGCAGGCGTGATTAAAACCCCGGCCCGGGAAGGGCCTCAGGCTGGATGAGGAGTCCCGTCTCCACTCCGGCTTTGCTCCATGGCCCCGGCGGCTTCAGACTCTGCCCGGAGCCCGTGTGGCCGAGTGTGGGGGGCTCCGGCGGGCTTCTCTCCAGGGCTCCTGCGCCTCCGCTCGCCTCGTCCACTCTCTGCGGGGAGCACGTGGCCTCTGGCGCGCTGGGTGCGGCTTGCCTCCGTGGGCTCACTGCAGCCCCAATGACCGCCCAGCCGGCCACTCTTCAGGGAGAGACAAGGCCTTCCCAGGCCCACCTCGCCTTCGCTAAGCAGAGGAAAATTCCGTCTTCACAGGTTGGCCTGGAGTTTTCCATGTTTTGCTCCAGGTTAGTTGAGGCTGAAAGGAGCAAAGAAATATCAAGTTGCTTTTTCCAAAATTCTGGTCAGTTCCTTAGGAGAAGGATTGCAATCAATTGGAATTGTCATCCCGGTGCACGAGCACTTAGTGGGAGAGGCTTGAACCTGAGCAGATGTGCTGGGATCCTACAACGGGGTGTCCTGGACCATGGGCGTCCTGGGCCATGGGTATCCCGGGCCATGGGGCTGGTGCTGGAGCAAGCCCAGCTCTGGATCCCTGCCGTGTTGCTGACTAGCCGCCCCAGCCTCGTGTCCTCTGCGAAGGGGAGCGTGGTGGTGCCGACCTCCTTGTCTCCCTGCTGGTCAGTGCGATGATGCCTGTGAAGCACCAAGCCCGGGGCAGGCAGCACCAGGTTTCTGGGGCCCGGAACAGAGCTGGGCCAGGGCGGAGGCTCGACCAGGCTGTGCTGGACGGAATCGTGGCTCCTCTGGGTCTGCTGGGCAGCTTTGCCACTGCTGGGGTTGAGCTGGGCTCCGGCCCTCCCTCGCCTGGAGGTCTGGGATGGAATAGAAAACATCACAGGCCTGGAGAGCCTGGAGAGCTCTGGGCCTTTTAGACAAGGCTGAGCGTCTAGGCCTGTGGCACAGCACAGCCCTGCCCCGCCGCCCAGGGCCTTCCCCGTAGGAGGGTCCCGGAACTTTCACACGCTGGGCACTGAGGGGCCACCCTCCTGGCTGCCCGGGTGAGGCGCCGAGAGGAGAAGGAACGTGGCTGGGCCTGTGTGGGCATTGCGTGTGGGCGGGCCCATGCCAGGCCCCGGGGATACAGCTGCCAGCAGGACAGAGGGGACCTGCCTCCCAGAGGAGACGGGCAGGGACGTGCAGGCTGCAAACATCACGTAGTTATAACCGTGACGGGAGCAAGAGAGGACCAGACAGAGAACTGCAGGACACTTTGGCTGGGGGTGGGGTGGGGGGCTCCCTGAGGTGCTGGCATTCAGGCTGAGAGTTAAAGGAGAGGAGGGGTGCAGGAAAAGGAGGGGTGCAGGGGGTGCAGGTGTGGGTGGGAGGGGGTGATGAGAGCGATCCAGCAGCGGGACAGCGAGGGCAAAAGAGTTGGGTGAGTTCAGAGTTCAAGGAACATAAGAGAGGCCGGCATGTGGGTGGCGTGGCTGGGGGAGGGTCCGCAAACCCGGGGGGACAAAGCAGCCATTCACTATGGCCTTGGATTCTGTGCGCCAGGCCTCAGAGGTGCTCCCTGTGTTTCTGCTCCATCTGGGGTCTTGCCTCACCTCCAGGTTCACACACACGCCCACCTGGGAACACCTGGGGCTCCACCTGGGAACACCTGGGGCTCCACCTGGGAACACCTGGGGCTCCACCTGGGAACACCTGGGGCTCCACCGGGAACACCTGGGGCTCCACCTGGGAACACCTGGGGCTCTACCTGGGAACACCTGGGCGTCTCCACTGATCTCCTCGTGCCCAGGAGCTGAATCTTTTTTTACAACTCAGCCTACAAGGTCACATGGGTCTCTTCTGCCATTTGCTGTTGGGTGGAGCGTTCCGAGTCCCGCCCAGGTCCAGGGACAGGTGGGGTCTGGGAGCGGCTGCCGAGTGGACTTGGTGAAAGGCGGGCACCCAGGGCCATGGGGGGGCGGGTGCGGGGAGGGGCTGAGATGTGGCCTGTGAGGGTGGGAGTGAGGGGCCACGTGGAGCGGTGGGGTCACGAGGGAGACCCAGGGGCCCTGCCGACGGATGGCTGGGGAGAGTTGAAAGAAGGGGTTCTTGTCGGCAAAGGCAGGGCATGGGAGCACCAAGGGGAAAAGGTGCTGGTGGCAGCAGCTGCTGCTGGAGGTGCGAGGGACGGAGAGGGAACTGAAATTTTCCTTTTAACCGCTGAGACAGACGGCGTCCCTCCCTCCAGCCCTGCGTCCTTCCTTGTCTGTCTTCCTGCCCCTTCCCACCACCCTCCCTTCCTCACCCCTTTTTCCTTCTTTCCCTCCCTCCCTCCTTCCCTTCCTCCCTCCCTCCCGCCTCCCAGTTGTTTGGATGGAGTTTCCCCCTTGTGATTTGCCTTAGGTAGGGCTCCCCAGAGGAGGATTTTTGTGGCAGGGGCTTGCTAGCAAAGCTCCCCAGGAGACACTGGGTAGAAAGCAGCACAGAGACAGGGAAATGCCAGGGAAGGCTTTGCTTTTAGGTGGCCTCCTGATGGGTGGGTTGTCCTGAGCCCCTGGGGAGCTCTGGGGGGCAGACTGTGCCTCGAGTGGACCCTGACCCCAAAGAACTGGGCTCCCTGCCCTCGCCCCGGCCCTCTGGCTCAGGGTTCCTTCAGTTGTCGCCCTCAGGCACCTCCGGCTTACTTCCAACCGCAGAAGTACCACAGAGCAGGGAGCACCGATACCCCTGGCGGAGTCCCAGGGGCTTAGGCAGGGGGTGCTCCCCACAGCACTGACTGGGTGGGTTTCGGGGAGTCTGATGCCCCACAGGGTTGCACTAATGCATCATGGCTTTTGTTTCAAAAGGGGCCTGACATGGCTCTGGGTGTCCAGAGACTCCTACCCGGTCGGCCCCTGCAGCTCTGTCCGTCTGCCCCTGTGTCCCCAGAGCTGCTGCCAGTGGCCTTGCATGTCTCCTGCTGCCCCTGGCGCCAGTCTGGCCTCTATGTGCAGCCCCCAGGCGAGCGCAGCCTGCCCCGGGAGACTAGGGGCGGCTGCACGGTGCACTGGCAGGGCCCTGCCCGAAACGAAGCTGCCACCCGGGCGTGTCCGCTGAGCCTCGTGTCCTCACCTGTGCCACAGGGGTGGACGGGACCGTGTTGGGGGAGATGTGAGAGCCTGTTAACACGAGCTCTGCACGTGGCACCCCTGGCAGAGGGCCTGGTGCACCCACCGCCACGCCCTCCACTGCCCCGCTCCCCCTCCGTCACCTGCGGATAAGAAGGGCGCCTCTCTGGTGGGGTGCAAAGACTTAGGCTGGACCCCTGTGCTGGTTTGAAAGGAAGTATGCCCCCTAAGAAAAGCCATGTTTTAATATAAGTCCCATTTCATAAAGGTAGAATAATCTCTATTCAAGGCTGTATGTTTGAAACTGTAATGAGATCATCTCCCTGGATGATGTGATTTAGTCAAGAGTGGTTGTTAAACTGGATTAGGTAGAGGCGTGTCTCCACCCATTTGGGTGGGTCTTGACTGGTTTATTGGAGTCCTATAAAAGAGGAGATATTTTGGAGAATGAGAGATTCAGAGAGAGCAAAACGATATAGCCATGAGATGTAGAGAGTTCACCAGCCAGCAACCTTTGGAGATGAAGAAGGAAAACGCCTCCTGGGGAGCTTCATGAAACCAGAAGCCAGGAGAGAAAACTAGCAGATGACGACGCCACGTTCGCCTTGTGTCCTTCCAGCTGAGAGAGAAGCCCTGACTGTTCACCACATGCCTTCCACTTGAGAGAGAAACCCTGAACTTCATCGGCCTTCTTGAACTAAGGTATCTTTCCCTGGATGCCTTTGACTGGACATTTCTATAGCCTTGTTGTAATTGGGACATTTTCTCGGCCTTAGAACTGTAAACTAGCAATTCATCAAATTCCCCTTGTTAAAAGCCATTCCGTCCCTGGTATATCGCATTCCGGCAGCCAGCAAACTAGAACCACCCCTAACTTGTCATGGGGTTCAGATGAGGGTGTATTGGAGAAGGGCGGGCCCTAAACCTAGGGCTGGCGGCCTTATAGGGTGAGGGAAACGGGGACACAGATGCAGGCGGAGGAGGGTGCCATGCAGAGACAGAGGCAGAGGGAGGCGGCTGCGGGCCGAGGGACGCCTGGAGCCCCTGAAGCGGGAGGAGGCAGGAGGGGCCCCCCATGGCCTGGGGAGGGGGCCCCGCCCTGCCCCACTTCCATTCCGGCTCCTGGCCTCCGGGGCTGGGAGGAAATGGTCTGTGCTGCAGCCGCCGGCTCGGGGTGCTGTGCTGCAGCAGCCGGGGAAGCAGCTGGGGTGCCCTGAGCCTCCCTCGCCCCAAGGCTGCCCCCGTCCACCCCGGACCCCGGGGCTCTTGTGCCAAGTGGGTCTTGGCGTGCCCGGGGCTTTGCTCAAGGTGGCTCCTCCCGTCCTCAGGTCCCCTCGCCACAACCCCTTGCCTGGGCCTGGTCCCAGGCGGCCGCCCGCTGGGGGGCCCCGGGGGTGGTATGATGTCACCGTGCGTTCACGAGAGCGCCAGGACAGTCGAGGCTCGGCCGCACGGAGGTGAGACCAGTGAGTGGCCGCGGGCCCAGTGTCCTCCACGTCCGTCTGCCGTCTTCTCCCGTGGGCCTCGGGAAGCCCCATGCTCGCAGGTCTTCTCTGTGCCAGGGGACCGCAGGGGTCTGTGGGCTTCTCCCCGATTCCAGAGCTGCGTTGGCCACCACTGGCCGGGCGGGGCCGCCAAGCACATGGAAAGTGGCCGGTGTGACCAAGGACCTGCATTTAAAACCGTAACTTCGTTTTAACTTCACCTGACAACTGATACTCGGTTTGGTTATTAGAAAACTCTTCAGTGCGTTTGGAATGGCTTAGGTGTGTGTCTCCCCTTCCACTGTAAATGTTGTGAATCTAAATGCAGACAAAATTTTTCCGATGAAAATTTAGTGTCCAAAGGGCAGTGTGCTGAAAGTTTTAAATAAACACCAGATTTTGAAGACTTGGCATGAAAAACAAGTAAAATAACTAATATTTTTTTGTATTGATTACATGTTGGTATTGAAATATCTTGGTTTAAAATAAAATGCATTATTGAAATTAATATTACCTTTTGATTTTTAAAAATATGGCAACTAGAAAACTTTAAGCTGCATAGGTTTTGCATTCCATCTTTTGGACCGTACTGTCTGGGTAGTTAAATGAGAAGGTAGGATGTCTGGGTCTCTGTGGGCATCCCGGAACTCCAGCCCCTAGTACCAAAGTGAGGAGGCTGGGCTGGGTCGGTGGATTTGGGGTGCTGAGGGGAGGCTGGGCGGGGCCCCCAGAGCCACCCCAGTTCCTTTCCCGCGGGCCGAGGCCCCTTGCACACACTTCCCGCCCCCAGGCGGAACAGATGATGGAACGTGCAGCCTTCTGTGCCCTGATGCCACCTATGAATACAGAAGGGAGGGCTCGAGGGCCAGGGGAAGTTGACCACGAGGCGGGAGGCCGGTGGGCGGTGTTGAGTGGGGACAGCAGCTTCCCACGTGGCCCTCACTCCACAGAGAGTGCCCTCCAAACTCAGCCTCGGGGTCTCAGGGGTGGGAGGCGCTCCTCCAGCATCTGATGTGCTCGCAGCCAGAAATGCTGCTGGGGCAGGGGCCCAGAGGCCGGTCCATCTCTCCCGGGGCTCACTGAGCCCCTGCGGCTCAGCCGCACACTGTCTGGGCACCCTCAGGGCCCCCTGCCCAAGTGCCTTCTCCTAGGTGGGACTGTCAACTTATTCTTGCCAGAGGACTGGGAGCAGAAGTGATGTGGCCTGTCAGGGCAGGGTGGGCGCTGTCCCCACTTTCTCCCTCTCCCCAGTTGCAGGAGGGACACACAGCACTCGGGAGAGGAAACTGGGGATGCCAGGGCCCCAGAACCCCAGCTGGAGGGAACCTGCACCCCTGAATGGACCCTCTTCTCTGTTCACTGGCCCCTGGATGGCGTCCTGAGTGAAAAATGAGCCTCTGTTGTTACACTACTGAAATGTGCAGGCCTGTCATAGCAGCTGGCGTCGCCTTAGCTAGTATGGTCCTGGGCAGGGGGATTGGGTTTTGCTGTCCTTCCAGGCCATGGCCACCTGTGGAGGTGGAGCTGCCGTGGCCACAATGGCCCGGCTCCCCTAAATGGCCTTGGCCCTCTCTGCCAGGCCCCGCGCGGCTCGGGGAGCAGAGAGGCCCTGGGCTTCCTGCCCCCCACCCCCGGCACAGGATGCTGTCTCGGGGTCCCCTCCCTGCGCCCCTCCACACGTGGGTAATTAGCAGCTGCTGGTCAGAGGCTGGCCTGGAGCCAGGGCATTTTCTCCACATTTGACGAGAAGGAAAACACAGTGATGAGTTCCAGGCTGGAAACCACCTAGAAGTCCGAGGCGGTCTGCTGAGCACAGACCTTGCGAGTCTCAGAGGGACCTCCAAAGGCCAGGATGACTGCCGTCCCTTGCCCTTGAGGCTCTCCTCTCCCTCTGGACCCACACTTGGCATAAGAAAGACTGACTGGAGGATGCTGGACGCTTCTGGACTTCCCACCGTGGAGCAGTCTGTAGCAGGGGAAGGAAGGGACGGAGCAGGGCCAGGAGTTTCCCCAGATCACTTACTCACAGCAGGGCTTGCGGGCAGCTCTCTCCTCCTGCCCACGGCCCAGACCCCAGGGGAGGGACGCTGTGCTAGTTTGCTAGCTGCCGGAACGCAACACACCCGAGACGGACTGGTTTTTAATAAAAGGGGATTTATTTTATCAGTTCTTCAGAGGAAAGGCAGCTAACTTTCATCTGAGATTCTTTCTTACGCAGGAAGGCTTGGGGCGATCTCTGCTGGCCTTCTCTCCAGGCCTCTGGGTTCCAACAGCTTTCCCCGGGGTGATTCCTTTCTGCATCTCCAAAGGCCTGGACTGAGCTGCAAGTGCTGAGATGAGGAATGCTGAGCTGCTTGGGCTGTGCTACGTTGCGCTCTCTCATTTAAGCACCAGCCAGTTAAGTCAGACATCATTCATTGCAGCAGGCACGCCTCCTAGCCCACTGCAGATGTGATCAGCAACAGATGAGGTTCATGTACCATTGGCTCATGTCCACAGCAACAGAACTAGGTGCCTTCACCTGGCCAAGTTGACACTGAATCTAACTGCCACAGACACGTTCACAGATGGACAGATGGGAGAGTCTTTCAAAAAGGCCTGAGCTTGGCCACATCAGCCGGGAAGCGGTTAAGTCTGGGAAAGTCAGTCTGCGAGGCCTGTCGCAAGTGGCAGAGCTGGGATCTTTTGGACTCCATAGCCCATGCTCCAAAACAAACTGAAAAACGTTCAATTTTTTTTTAATTAGAAGAGCCTTGCAAAAATTAATGCAAAAAAGATGAATGGTGGTTTATCTGGCATCTTCTCTGGGCCAGGCCCTGTCCTCTCTGGGGGGCAGTCACCGAGTCAGGCACCCGTTCTCCCGCGCTGCTGCTTTCTTGTGTGGACGAAGCCAATGTGCCGTACAGGGCAGCGTTGCCAAAGTGTGTGTCCCCGCTCCATTTGTCCAATACTGTCCTGTGAGAGCCCAGCCCTTGAGGCCAGTCTCACTCTCATTCGAGCGTCCCAGGGAGGGCAAGGGTTGGGATCAGGCTTCTCAAACCCATGTCAGGGACCAAGCCGACAAAACCAAGGCCGGGACAGGGTGCCTGGCACACTTATTTCCTTGAGTTGTGCTTTTCGCGCAATAACCCTTTGGCAAAGTCTCATTACAATTTCACTTTCTTACACACATCATTGAAGTGAAAACTACTTGAAAAGGCACCATAATATCTTTCTAAAAAAAAAAAAAAGAAAAAAAAAGAATTAAAAAATTCATCTGGCTTAAGAGTTATCTTCGAGAAGGTGCTGCATAGAACTTTGTTGAGTAAAGGAAGGTGTGAATGAATGAATGAATGCACATGTCTCCCTGTACCCTCCCCAGGAAAGTCGGTGCTGCTACGATGTGACCACTGGGCTGGGCATCCAGATGGCCCCCTCCCAGGGCTGGTGACCAGTGGGGAGGAGCTAGGCTTGCCTCCTGGAGCCCCTGTGTAGGGGCCCCTCCAGCCTGGCGGCCTCCGGGTGGCTGGACCCCTTAAGCGAGGTGGGACCCCTAGACGAGCATCCTGATGGAACCGGGAGGAAGCTGCCTGCTCTTCTGACCTGGCCTTGGAAGTTATCGGAATCATTTCTGCCAACTCTTTCTGCCATATGGTTCCGGCACCTGCCCAGGCTCAAGGTTCGCAGACAGCCCCTGCTTCCTCATGAGAGGAGTATCAGAGAACTCAGGGGCATGTTTTAAAACCAGCATATTTCATAGGCTTGAATATTGGTAGAATTTTTCCAAGCTTGTACTTCTTTTCTAATAACCAAATATTTGCCTATTTGTCTGTTTGCTTTGGAGCAGGAGCCACAGAGTCCAAAAGATCCAAACTCTGCTGCTTACTAAGGATGCTCATGCGTCTTTAATGCCTCCCACTGAATCTGCCCTCCAAGGGAAAAAACAGGCTTCAGGACCAGAACTTCTTGGCAAGCAAGAGCACCAAGAAGGAATCTGACATTGTTGTTTTGTGGTCATTGTATAGGAACACAAGCTTTTGGACAAAATCTTGAGCCAGATGTATTTTGAAATTCATGTATAAATATGTATATGATTTTAGTACAGCTGCGTGGTGCTCATAGTGGTTTTCTTAATATATCTGGTGGGTTCTGGGGCACACCCAGTAATCAACTCTTTCCTCTTTCCCTTTCTTCAGTGAGGCTGATAGTCCCATGCTAAGGGGAATAAATAGAATTAAAGAGAATCAGGTCAGGTCAGGTCATGCATTGCAGCCAAATGAGAAGGCCCACATGGACAAAACAAAAACAAAATAAAACAAAACAGAACAAGAAAAAAAGCCGAACAAACCCAAACCAAAATAAAAACATTTTGCCTTTCAAAGTTTTTTTGGGTTTTAGAACTGTGGATAGTGGATTATAGACCTATATTAATTTTTAGGACTAACTTCTATTTGTGGAAAGTGAGATCGATTTTCCAGTTATGGCAATATTCAATTTCCCTTTTTAAAGAACATGTTTAAGTTAAAAGATGCTGATTTAAAGACATACAGTAAGAAGGGAGAAAATGCAAGTGCTAAGCAGATAGGACAACAGTGAGATGGTTTCACTTTAATGACCTAAATTCAGATAACAGATTCAGCGCAGCCCCTACCAGGACGCGGGGAGAGAAACCCCCCTCCCCGCCAGCTCCTGCAAAACTGGGCCGGTAGTTACGATCTTGGTAACTCTTTCCACTGCCCAAGGTGGGGTCACCCTGCTAGGTGGAAAGTTTTATTCTCACGAAGCCACCGTGGCATGGACGACGCCCTCCTGGGCTCTGTGTGTAGGGCCTGGGATGGGAGCGGGCAGCGTGGCTGCCAGGGGGGCACCTTGGCTATTATCCTGCTAGGGCATTCTCCAGAAAGATGCTTGGGGTGAATTTTCAAGTCCTCGCTTAAGGTTAGTCAGGCATCATTGTAAAGTTTTGCCATAAACTTAAAATAATTTTAAATTGAAAGCTAAGAACGCTGTACTGTGCCTCCCAAATTCATTTCCAGTGAGCAGCTGTAAGGTGACCGTATGTGGAGATCTTGGCCGATGTGATGTCATCAAGATGAGGTGAGGTCATCCCGGACTGGGGTGCATCCTAAAACCTGTGATGGGTGTCCTGATAGGACGGGAGCAGTTCAGGCATAGACAGACAAACAGACATGCAGGGGAGATGGCCACGTGAAGACGGAGGCAGGGATTGCAGGGATGCCTCTAAGTCCAAGGAACTCCCAGAATTGCCGGCCACCCTCAGAAGCCAGGAGGGGCCAGGACGGCGCCTCCCCTCGAGGCTGCAGAGGGCCGCCTGCCCACACCTCTAGCAGCCTTCTCCCAGCAGCTAGGAGAGAGCCACTTCTCTTTTCTTTTAAGCCACTCAGTTTGTGGCACTTCGTTTCGGTGGCCCCAGGGCATGGAGACTGGTTTATTCCCAGAAGAGGAACTGGGGGCTGCAGGGAGCTGTGTGTCCAGCTCAGCTTGAAAAGCGCTCATTGCAGTCTGGCCATCCTGTTGCTTTGAAAACCTGCCTGCCCCTTGCTATAAACAGGCAATTTTAAAAGGATCTTTTTTTTTTTTTCAGTTTTAAATAGTCATCAAATACTTGGCGACATAAAATATGCCCCTAAGGGGATAAAAAGAGACTTGTGAGAGCTCTTAGTCAAATAAATAGGCCATCCTCCTGTTGAAAGGGGACCTGTCCCTTGCACCAAAGGTCTCTGTTCTCTTGCTCCTTGTTTGAACTTTTCTGTCTCAGCCCCGGAGCAGAACTCCGAGGGCGCTGTCACATCGGGGCGTGCATTGCATTTTCAGCCCTGGGGGCCGCTGGCTTCCGAGGAGGTTTCTGTGGTCAGCTAAGGCCGTGCCCCGGGGAGGGGGCCCCCCCACCTGACCCTGCGGGCATGGGGAGCCCGCGTGTGGGGAGTGTCCCCTCGTCCTGCTCACCGGCGCCTCTCTGCAGCCACCTCTGCCCTGCGCCTATGGGAAGGGATGTTCGCCCCCCCAATCATGGGCTCCCTGTGGCCACTGGCAGGGGGCCGTGGGCAGGGGAAGGCAGGGGGGCCCTTCTCATCCTGAACCCTCGCTCTGCCACCCCAGCTTGCACGGCGCTGGCCTCCCCTTCCTCGGCTGTCCCCGGCCCCCAGACCCTATTTCCTCCACCACGCTGTGGTCCTGGGGTGGCAGCATCTCCTGCCATCCATAACCCTTTGTGCCCGATGCCCTGATGCCCCTCGTTTGTACCCTAACCCCTGCCACGCCCTGCAAATGGGCTCATTCATTTGCACATGTTTCGCTTAAACCCGCTGCAGGGGCGCCTCTCTCCCCAGGCCCTGTTCCAGGGTAGACCCAGAGGCGCTTTCTGGACCAGCAGAGCTCCTGAGACCTTCACTGTCTGAGACTCTGAGGGGTCTGAGGTTGTCCGGGCCCTGGACCCTCCTGGAGGTGGCTTGTGGCGGGGCCCTACCCACAGCAGGGTGTCCACCGCCCCAACCCCGTGCCGAGAAGCCGTGCTTGTACGTGGCAAGAGGGCAAGAGCTGTGAGGTGGGAGGTGGTCCTGCATGGTCCGCGGGGGCCTGGTGCCATCACAGGTCCCCTAGAAGGGGGGTGGGGCAGGGGCGTCAGAGCCGGAGCGGGAGACGTGACAATGGGAGCAGACGTCGGGAGGGACTGCAGGTGCTGTTGGCTTGGACGATGGAGGAGCGGGGCGCACGTCCAGGAACGGGGCAGACTGTAGGAGCAGGAAGAGGGGAGACCCAGTCCCCCCCAGAGCCACAGACGCAGCAGACCCCCCGACACCGGGACCTTAGCCCGGCGGGACCTGGGGCCGGGAATACATTCGTGTGGTTTCAATGCAGTAAACTGGTGGCGAGTTGTCACGGCAGCAACAGAAAACGCATGCAGGCGCCTCTCCGAATGTGTTCAAACCCTTAAGACGACACTGCGTGTGCATCTGTCACTACAGATCAGGCCGGGTGCCGCTGGGACCTGCCGCTCCCTCTCCAGGCCTATTTCTCCCCATACCTGAGAGCCTGCCGAGGACTTTCCTCTAGCCACGGAAGCTTCCCCAGACCGTCCCAGGGCCAGCCAGAAAGGCTAGAAAGTGAACATGCCTGAAGCACCTTAAATGAATGATTGGGGGGTGGGGTGGATAAATGCCCCAGCTGCCCCCAGCCTCGGCTGGGGTGACTCTGAGGGTGCACTCGGTGCTGCCCCCGCTGTTCCCCTTGGGATGGAGCTCCAGCTGCCCACGCTGCTAGCTGGCTTGACAACACAACATTGGTTGATCTTCTTTCCTTCCCTGCCTCACTTTCTCACCCTACTGGGGTTCCTGGGAGTGCCCCCTAGCCCCCAAGAAACCACTCATGCTTCAATCCTGGGTCTCGGGGTCTAGTTCTGGGGGAACCCAAGTGAAGAACTGTTGAGGGCTCTCAGATCCAGGTCAAGAACCCCTGGATCCCATCCATATGCCACGCCAAAGACTTTCCGGTGCCTATTAGTTCATTTATTCATTCAACAAACATTGGTTTGTTGCTTTCTAGGGGTCATTTCTAAGAAGGTGTGGCCACCAAGCCTCAAGGCAGCCAGTCTCTGCGGGAGCCAGGGACCCCTTCCAGGCTGGATGTGAAGACTCAGCTCATCAAGGGCGGTGAGGATGCAGGAGGCCAGCCGGAGTCTTCCTCTTTGAACCTACCTGCAATGAGAGACAGTAGGTGAGAAGAGCAGCTTGGCCATGAGAGGGGCAGGGGGACAGCCAGGTGCCCAGGTTACAGCAGGGAGCAGTTACAACAGGGATGCAAAGCCTGTGCCATTCCCACCAGGATGGGCTGCAGCAGCCGGCTGGCCGGGGCAGAGGTGACCGCACTGACTTGATGGGTTTCCTGTGAGTGTGAATCTGCAGACTTGCTCTCTTATGGTTCTGGGGGCAGGAGTCCGACATCGAGGGGTCAGCAGGGTGATCCCCCGAAGGCTGGAGGAGGCGCCTTCCCGGCCTCTTACGGCTTCTGGGGCTCCAGGACTGCCTTGGCTTATGGCTGCATCGGTCCAGCCCCTGCCTCCACCTTCACGAGGTCTCCTCCTCTCCTCTTTGCATCTCTCCCCTCCATCTTCTTCTTCTTCTTATTTTTTGTCTCTTAAAGGACACCTGTCATTGGATTTAGGACTCACCTGGATAACCCAGGATGGTTTCTTTATCTCAAGAACCTTAACTTCATTACATCTGCAAAGACTCTTTTTTTTTCAAATAAGATCACATTCACAATTTCTGGGATGTAGACGTATTTTTTTGAGGGGCTGCCAGTCAATCAATGCTCTGGCCAAGAGGGGCTGACTTACTAAAAGATGGACGCTCTGCCTCCTTCTGCTGTCCAGGCCCTCAGAGGGTCCCTGCATCTGGACCCATCTTCCAGGTCCCTAATCATGCTCGTGACTCTGGGCTGAGTTGCTCAGCTGCCCGGCTGTCCCCATGTTCTCCCTCATTGGTCATTTTGCTGGGAGACCCGAGTGGGCACTGGCTTTTGCAACTCCAAAGTCCTCCCTCGAGGCATGCACAGTGTCCCCACAGCTCAATGCCCCCCTTGCTGCCCGTGACATTGCAATATTACACAGGGTGGAGCTCCAGTTTCCCAGGGCACAGGAAAGGTTGTAAACCACCCCTGTCAGAGGCCAAGGGCCAGTCCCCCGGAAGAGGTCATTCTCAGAGCACATGGCCATCTTCATGACTTCCAAATACTTCAAGGATCCCCTGGAAAGAGGAAAACCTGCAGGCCCTGGTCGTCGTGGTACCGAGCTCTGGGCTGAGATCGGAAAGTCCCAGAACTACAAGTTTTACGAGAAAAGCCAGGTGGCCTGTACCCATCAGCCTTAAACCAAGAGTCAATTTGACTCAGAGTTTGTAGCAATACAAATAAGTATCTGTGCAGTTTAACTAGGTTTCAGGAAAAACCCTCAACATGCCATGCTTAACTAAAATTCCAGCATGAGAGGTTTTCTAGCTTATGCACCTCCCAGGTATTATCATTTTTTCTAAACAAAAATGGAAGGAGAGTTTTACTAGGCTCTTACACCATGCCTGGCACACACCTAGTACAGTTTCTCTTTTCAGCTTTCTGATCCCAAACCAGGGAAGCAGGCAGTGTTCCTTTCCCATTTTATAAGGGTGGGGTTCAAAGGCCAGAGGGCAATGTCACTTGCCAGGGGTCCAGAGTGTAAACCCAGGTTTTTCTGATACCAAGGCCCCAACCCATCCCTCTTTAAAAAGAAACTTTTTATTGCTGTATAGTATACATGTAGAAAGATGCACAAAAGATAAGGAGACGCCTCAGTGGTGTGTCACAAACTCAGCACAGTTAAATGACCAGCAGCCAGGCCCAGACACGGCACACGACCAGTCCCTGCAGCCCCTCGTGCCACCCCTGGCACTGCCTGCCCCAAGGGTGATGATTTGCTGGCCTTCCCATGGCATAGATTAGTCTATCTGCCTTATGAAATTCATACAAATAGAGTCCTAGAGTATGTACTCTTTTTTGTCACCTGGCTTCTTTTGCTCAACGTCTTTTGTGGGTTTTAACCCTGTAGCTGCCCGCAGCAATGGTGCCCTCACTTTCGCAGTTGTAGAGGGCTCCCCTGCAGTGAGTGCTGCCATGAGTGTTCTAGAACACGCCTGCTGGTGACCATATGGGCGCAGGTCTGTGGCGTATGTGTAGGAGTGGCCTCTCTGGGTCACAGGGACTAGCGTCCGCGTTTGGCTTTGGTGGATACCAGCAAACATTTTCCCAAAGTCACTGCCCCAATATATGAACTCCTGCCTGCAGCCAAGAAGCTCAGGACTTCTTGGAATGCTCTTTCAGGCTCTTGGAAACTGAGTCATTTCCCTCTGAGTCCTCCAACGGGGGGCTTCAGATCCAGCCAGAATCCCAGGATGTGAAGATCTGGCAGAGTCTGCCCACACGCCCCAGGAGGAAAGGTTTCAAGTGACCTAATTATCTCCCCTCCGTTATCGCTCTGCTGGCTCACCCCGTGACCTAATTATCTCCGCCATCCAAATTCCTGCCTCTTAAGTGGAAGTCCAGGCCTTTGATCTCCCTTTGGAGATGGTCTGAGCTCCCTAGGACACCCGGTGTCCCCAACAGGCCAGGGGACGCCTGCGCTGGGGTGTTTTGCAAGGCGGGCTCCCTGGGGAGGCAGTGGGGAAGTTATCGCGGGCCTGGGAGCGCTCCCTGCAGTCTTGCCTCCCCAGGGATGCAGCCTAAAAGCCTCAGGCCGCTGATCAAAGGGCCTGCCCGGCCTCCCTTATCTGGGCGGCAAGGCGGGGGCGAGGCGCAGCTGGGCTGGGGGAGGCCTCCTAATCACTCCTCCAGCCACGGTTTTGGGGGGGCACTCGGTATGGGCCCTGCCCGCCCATAGGGGCTGGGAGTGTGACGAGAGCACATCTCATAGGCCCGCGGGACGCTGTGCCCTAAGGAGCTGGGTAGGGGGTTGAAGGGGACAGACAAATGCCTAGGGGGCCCTGAAGGAAAAGAAATGGCTCAGGGATGGTCAAGGGACATCAGGTGGTCAAGGCGTAGGAGAAGGCCTCTGAGGAAGTGGCAGGGGAGGCCCCAGGCAGGTCCCGCAGGGTTTGTTCTGCAAAAAATCATGAGCTGTTCATGGGCGGTCTGTGCCCTTTTCTGTACGCAGTGTATTCTTTAAGAAAAAATTAAAAAACCCTTATTGCAGGCCAGAATTCTTCCAAGTAGACTGAAATAAACTTCCAGAGCCCAGGCTACTCTTCACAGTGTCACGTGCAGCTGGAGGGGCTTCAGTCGTGACAGACCCTCGACAGAATAGAAACTTCAAGGCAAGCCAGCAAAGCTTTTCTTGAGGCTGGTTCAGGTCTTCTGTCCCTGGCAGGGGAGAAGGAGCATGGGGGGACGAGACCAGGGGTGGATGGGTCAAGTCACATGACGCAAGAAGGAATAGCGTGTCAGAGCCTTGGGCTCTGGGCGGTTAATTCTGACCACGCAGTCAGGGAAGACTTCATGGAGGTGACATATGAAGGCGTCACTGGCTATGTGAGGGCACGGCAGGAGAAGGAACAGGACAGGGAGGTGGGGGAAACGTGGCCAGTCTGGAGGGGCCAGAGAGTGAGCTGTGGGTGGGGATGGGGGAATGAAAGGACAGGAGCCCGGGCACGAGGGGAAAGGCAGTGAGAGCTGTGCTGGAATGCCGCAGCAAGGTGAGTCACTCAGGGTTTAGCTAGCGGGCCACGGGAGCCATTGAAGGTGTTTGAGCAGGGTCTGCTGTGACCAGGTTGGGACTTTAAGTGGTTTATTTTAAGCACTCCTTGGAGCAGCCTGAGGAAGGGGTTCTATCATAGCCCCTCTTCGCAGATGAGGAAACCGAGAAATTTTGATGTTAAGTCACATGTCCAAAGTCATGCAGATGGCAAGTGCCTGGGCTGGGATGCGAACCCAGGTCAAACCACAAAGCCTTTTTCAACCAGCCGGGACACTCCTCTGCCTCTCCTGGATTGGGTCTGCGGCCACCTCCCTCCATAACGTGCGTCCTGGTGCCTAGGAAGCTCTGAGGGGCTCCCCTCAAGGTGGGGGAGCCATTGCCCGGCTCGTCTGTCTGGGGTGCCCTCACGCCCACCTTTCCCCCACCCTCAGCTCCCGCCGGTCCAGGGCACAGCTGTCGGGGGAGCCTGTGCTTTTGAAATCTGGTGGTCTCTCCCCCTTGGCTAGCCCCTCGGGTGAATGGCCTCTCTGGGTCAATCATCCATAAAATGGGGATAAACATTGGTTAGCTTGGCTGGGTCTGAGATCCAAAAAGGATGGACAGATGGGAAGTGCGGGAGATGGCGTTTGTGGGAAGCGGCAAGCTCCAGCCAGCACTTCCCAGCAGACATTTTGCCTATCATGAAATGACATTAATTAAATTAAAGGTAAATTTGGAAGCAGAGAAAAAGAGGGTTCTGCTTGAGATGCCATAGTCTTAATGTGAAAGCCCAAACTATGAAGTTTCTGGAAGAAAACATAGAAGAGAACATCTTCACAATCTTGCAATAGGCAAAGATTTCTTACAGAGACCCAAACAGCACAGGGATGTCATCTAAATTAAAAACCTCTGCTCATCAGAAGAGAGTAGAAAGACAAGCCACAGATTTGGAGAAAAATTCTGGAGAAAATCAAGATACATATACTTGATAAAGGACTTATGTCTAGAATATGTAAAGATCAGCTACAAATCAATATGAAAAAGACAAACAACCCAGTTAAGAAACTGGGCAATACCTAGAATTGGAACTAAAAAAAAAGATGTTTAATGGGCCAGTGAGCAAATAAAATATCACTAAACATCATTACCCATCAGGGAAACTAAATGCAAACTAAAATCACACTCAAGCATACCAAAATGCCAAGTATTGGTGAGCATGTGCAGCAGCTTGGACTCTCGACAAATGCTAGGCTGTAAAATGATGGGGACACCTTGGAAAGCCGACCCAGTAATTCCCCTTCTCGGTTACACCCAAGAGAGATGGGGGCGGAGATCACCAGATAGCCTGTAGAAAAACGTCTGCAGCTGCTTTACTTATAAAAACTCCTAATTGGACATAACCCAGGAATTCATCAACAATCTATGACTGAACAAATTGAGGCATAGTCACAAGAAATACCACTCAGCAATGGACAGGAATGAAGTATCCACCTAAGCACCTGAAGAGATCAATCTAGACACTTATGCTGAGTGAAGGACGTAGGCACAAAAGGCCACGCGTTATGGTTCTATTGATAACCAGTTCAAGAACAGGCAGAATAATTGATCGTGAAGAAATCAGAACAGCGGTTGCTACCGACTGGGGTGGGTGGGAAGAAAACGAGAGTTACCTGGTGTCTTGGGGATATTTGGTACCTTGATCTGGGAGGCACTACATGGGTGCAAACCTGTACAAGAGCTCGGGGACCGCCAGCATAGGTCTCGGGTGGTGCATTATGTGAAGGCTGCACCTCGGTTTGCAAAAGTAGTTTCCCAGGCCCTGCCAGCCTGTCTCCAGGCCCTTTCCGGGCTCTTGACCCTGCTCCTTCCGCATGAGATGAGCAGGGGCCTGGGAAAGGGTCTGCCGGGGTGGGGGCGAGGGTGGGGGTCGTTAGCCCCCCGGAGGAGGGGATACCCCGCAGGGCCTGTGCCTCTGGAGCCACTTCGTGCCAAAAACGACGCGCCCTGCGCAGCCTCGACCTTTTGGCTGCTGACTGCCAGCCGGGGTCCCAGAGATTGATGCGTCTTCCCCGGCGCCGCCAGGAGGGCCTGGAGATGCTGGGCGGGGGCCGGGACGGCCGCTGCTCCCACCTCCCCACCCCCCAGCCCCTCTCCCGGCCCGGCGGCGCGATCAGACCCCGCCGCGGTTCAGCGGCGCCCGTGGCCTCTCCGCTCACCCGGTGAACCGCGCTGAGCACAGCGACGAGCGCAGGAGCACGGCTTCCCAGGGAGGCCACTTGGCCTCAGCCATGCCACCGTGCACTATTGGACGAGAATGTAACCTCCCTGTGCCTCGGTTTCCTCATCTATGAGATGAGGCTGATGAGAGGCACTGACATATCCAGGCGCTCGGTCAGGGCGGGGCGCCAGGGGAGGACCCACACGCTGCCCCGCAGCTCACGGCTGGACCCCTGGGAGGAAGCGGACGGGCAGGGGAACGAGCTGGCGGCCCCACGCCACCTTCTGTGACGTGGATCCAATGACAGCGGTGACCCCGGGGGCTGGGAGGGGCTGGAGTGAGATCCGAGGGCTCGGCCGAGAGAGGACCCGGCCCCAGGAACTGCTCAACACGTGCTCCCGCCAGCCCCGGGAGCCAGGGCTCCGTCAGTGTCTATCCGGGAACTTAGGCTGCGGGGAGGAAACGCAGCAGCAGCAGCAGCTCACAAACAAGGTTTCCCGTGAGCGGGTCAGATCCTGGAGCCGGAACACAGAGTAGGTTCCGCTCGGCACGGCCCGGCCCGCTGGAGAGATGCCCAGCCCCGCCCCTGCTCGGTTAGCCGCGTGGGGGGGGTCGCCCTCTCGCCCACGCTCTGTGTGGGCAAATTCCTCAATACTCCCAGACCCTGCTGGGCCCCAGAGGGTCAGATAAAAAGGCAGGAGGGCCCTTTCCTTGGAAGAAAAGCTGCTGACGAGGGCTTTGCAGAAGCTGGTGCTTTCAAGGTGTGCCCGTGGGATCGTTCCAGGACTTGTCTGATGGGCGAAGCTGCAGCTCATGATGGTGCACATTCTCTGAGCGTAAGTTCCAGCCTAGCCTCGGAGCTGGGCACCGAGCGGGCTCCTTCCTGTCCCCGCGGAGTCCAGGGAGAAAAGATGCAGGAGCATCTGCATCCCCTGAATCCCCGATTTCGAGCACACTCATCCAGATTTCCATGTTTGCAGAAAGCCTTCAGCCATTTGCACCTGCTCTGCTGGACCTGTTGGCCTCGTCCTGTCCTGGCTGACAGGGGCCTGAGGGAGGCTCCTGGGTGGCCCTGGGCAGCCCCTCTCTGCACCTGCCAAGCACCCAGGGGCCACACAGATGCCCACCTGGGGGACCCAGCACACCCTCACACTGGGCCCCACAGGGCACGATTCCCCGAGCATCTGAGAGGGTACAGACCTTGCAACGGGGTTTTTAACTTTGGGGGTTCATCGACCCCTTTCATCGTCTGACGAACGCCGTGGACCTCTCCCCTGGAAAGAGGAGCAGGCGTGCAGGGGTGCACACACCCAGCTTTGGTTCTCACTGCTCTCATTCCCTCTGCCAGGGCCGGGCTGGGGCGGGCAAGGGAGATCAGCGTCTTTTGTCCCAAGGAGACTCGTCTGCAGGCAGCTGGTTCTAGTAAAACTGGAGCTGCTGGGGCGGGGGTGGGTGGGCAGAAAGTGAGAGACCCCAGGCCCTGTGAGCTCCTTCCCAGGGGCCCTCGAGGTCAGACTTACGGACCCCGCAGCGGTGTGGGGTGAGGGCCCCCACATGACCACGCGCCCCGCCCACTCCCCTCTCCTGAGCCCGCTGCTGGCACGGGGTGAAATGGCTCCCCAAGGCGATGCTGGAATACGTGAGGGTGCTCCATGGAGACAGTCAGTCATGTGCACGCCTCCATCCTGAGAGGGTGCTGCGGGCCGACCACCCGGGGGTGAGCTGAACCGGACATGGGTGACCCAGGGTTCCAGCTCTGCACCAAGTCCCAGCCCCGTGCAGGCCCCCGACCTGCCACGGGGTCTGCGGAGGCTGCTGGGCCAGGCCCGTGTAGAAACGGTGTAAAATATGGATGTGTCTCCACCTGTGAGGGACCCTGGAAGTGCAATTAATGGGAAACCCCACACCGCACTGGCGCTGGACCCCCCACCTGCTCTGGGTCGGGACTCCCATGGGGCGGCCCTAGAACTACCAGAGGAAATTGGAGGCATTGTCAAGTGCAGGAGCCATGCCATGCTTTTGATTTTAAAAATTTTATTGGGAAAAGACGTGTGTATGTGTATAACACATAATTATATATAATTTTGCCGTCATCACCATCTTAAGTGTACACTTCAGTGGCACTAATTGCAGTCGCAGTGTTTGGTTACCACCCTCATCACCCACTAAAAAACAGTTTTCAGCAAACAGAAGCTCTGCACCGTTCAGCAGTAGCTCCCCAGCTCCCCCTTTCCCTGGCCCCTGGTCATCTCTCAGCTACTTTCTGTGTCTATACATTGACTAATTCTAGATATTTCATATAAGAGGAACCAGATAATATTATTTAGCATCAAGTTTCGGAGGTGCGCCGATGTTAGGGCCTGTATCAATACTTGATTCCTTCTCGTGGCTGAATAATATTCCGTTGTGGGTAGACCCCTTTTTTTCCTTGAAATATTTTATCGAGATATTGTCATGTACTGCACAATCCATCCCAAGCTTACAATAAATGGCTCACAAAATCATCACATAGTTGTGTCTTCATCACTGTGATAATTTTTATGCCATACTCCTTACCCCTCCCTCTCATTGACCACTAGTATTGCCATTGACCCAATTTTCTTTTACCCCTCATCCCCCCCATTCTTCTTATTTTTTGGTCCTTATCTTTTACTCATCTGTCCATAAATTCGATAAAGGGAGTGTCAACCACAAGGTTTTCACAGTCATACAGTCACATCGTAAAAGCCATATAGTTATACAATCGCCTTCAAGAATCAAGGCTATTGGGACTGCTCAACAGTTTCAGGTACTGCCTTCAAGTTATTTGAATACACTAAAAACTAAAAAGGGCTGTCTATATCATGCATAAGAATAACCTCCACAGCAACCTCTTCATTTTGCCTGAAATCTCTCACTGACACTTGATTTTGTCTCTTTCATGAACCCCGCTTGGTTTCTCCAGTCACCTCTTGGTGGGCACTGGGTTTTCTCCCTTTGCTGTTGTGGGTTCTGGCCCTGGGAGCAGGGGGCGAGGGCAGGAGCCTGGCCTGGGCAGGGCTGCCCGGTGCTTTCCCTGAAAACACAGACGCTCATGTCTTCCGTGTGTAATGCGGCCACAGACCCATGGGAGGTGTTCAGAGCACAGCACGCACAGGGCTCCTGTCGGAGCCCACAGGGAGCCAGGCTCAGCCCTGACCCTAACTCGGGTGAGCCTCTGCTCTTCGCTGCCACCCAGACTTCTTGGCTCTCAAAGGAAAGGATTGAATGAGGCCAGGATCTCCCCAGTGCTGTCCTGAGCCTCTGCTGCGCCCTGGCATGTGCCTGGAGCTGGGCGCAGCGTGTGAAATGGACACAATTCCTGCCCTCCGGGAGGGGCCATCGTAGCGGGGGTGATGGTGCGCGAGCAGAAACCTGCTCTCAGTGCAAAGCATGTGGAAAGGGTGCTCGCATCCTGCGGATGATGGGTGCTTCTCCCACCAACCCTGGCAGATCAGGGCTTCTTATTCCTATTTAACAAATGGGGATCTGGGCTTGCAGTGGGGCTGGGATTCGGCCAAGTTCATGCATCAAAGGGGACTATTAAGTGCCATGGCACAGAGATTCCTGGTGTCTGTTTTAGTTTCCTGGCTGCAAAAACAAGTATCATGCCATGGATTGGTTAAGCAACAGAATTTATTGGCTCGTGGTTTTGAGGCTAGGGGAAACCCCAAATCAAGGCATCAGCAAGATGATGTTTTCTTCCCAGAGCATGTGGCGTTGAGGCTGGCTGGGGAGGGCCTGGTCCTGGGCAGTCCCGCCACACAGCAGCGGTGCGCGTGCGCGTGGCAGCCTCCTTCCACTCCTCGGTGCGGTCGGCTCCCAGCTTCCTCCACAGCTCTATCTGTGTCTGAATTTCATTCTGCTTATAAAGGACTCCACTGGTAGGGTTAACCCAGCCTGTTCTACTGAAGGAGCCTCGTCAGAGGTCCTATTTACAGTGGGGCCAACCCACAGGAACGGATTGGGATTAAGAGCATGCTTTTTCTGGGATACTGAGCTCCACACCAGCACAGAAACTTCGTCTCCTAGGGCTGCTGTAACGAACTTCCCCGAACAGCTTGGCGTGCACCCACAGTTCTGGAGCCCAGAATCCTCAAGTCAAGGCGTTGCAGGGCTGTGCGTCCCCTGCTCCTGCTTCAGCTTCTGGCGTGAGCGGGCAGGCCCTGCTCTGCAGCCACGTTGCTCTGATTTCTGCCTCCACCTTCCAAGGGCCGCCACCCTCCACGTCTGCGTACTTCGTACTTCTTACAAAGCCCCGTCACATTGGATTAAAGGCCCCCCGAATCTTGCGCGACTTTTTTTTTCAACTTTTTAAAAATTGTGAAATATAATATATGTACAAAAAAGCAATCTATTTCCAAGTATGTTTTAACAAGTTATGGAACAGATTTTAAAGTTTGATACGGGTTACTGTTTCATGATTTGTCATTTTTTCTTCTAGCTGCTCCAAGACACTGGAGACCAAAAGAAAAGTATGACTTTATTTCAATTACATCCGCAAGGACCCTATTTCAGGGTCTGATGACCTGAACGGGGCTGATGACTTGGACTCGGCAACACACTTCAACCCTTGATGCCTGGGGAGCCAGGAAGGCCCCAGAGGGCCAAGCCGAGGCCTGGAGGCTGGTGCGGGTTGCACAGGCTGGGAGGGGTCAGGCCTGAGGGTGGGTGGGCTGGGGTGGGGGAACCACTGGGCACAGGCCTGGAGGTGGGGCGGGCCTCGGGGTCTGTGAGGAAGAGGGTGTCTCGGTCTGATGCAAGCCAAAGGGGAATGAGGCACCTGGGTGGCGCTAGGGTCTCAGAGTCTGGCCATTGGTTCTGGGGTCTTCAGAGGGGCCACCTCCCCCCCTTCCAGGTCTGGGTCCCAGATGACCCATTCCGACTTGGCTTTGTCCAGCTGGTTTTGGCCCCTGACTTCCCAGACCCCCCAAGCCGTCCCTCTCGCAAGGCTGCCCTTTGTGGGCGGCTTGTGTGGTCGGTGGTTTTTGCGCACGACTCTGCTAGGGGCAGAGATGGGCCGACCTGGGTTCCAAGATCAGAGTTCCTAGCCGCTCTGCAGCCTGGACAGTCCAGGTGAGCCTGGGAGTCCCTCCAAAGGGTCATGTTTCTAGACACAGCTGTTAAAATGTATAGGGTTGCGGGCGGGCCACGGTGGCTCAGCAGGCCAGAACGCTTGCCTGGAATGCCAGAGGACCCGGGTTCGATTCCCAGTGCCTGCCCATGTATAAAAAAAAAAAAAAAATGTATAGGGTTGCCCAAAACACTGAACTATGTAGAAAAATGGGTACCGAAAACATTAAAAATGACCAAATTTATGATAAGATACATATGTGCCTCTATTAACAGATGAAATGACAAGATCTAGAAGCAGGGCTAATAAATATCATCATTTCAAAGTAGCTGCAACAATGTAAGAGAAGAAAATACCTCTGGCTTTATTGCTGAGAAAGTCACAGCCACTGCCCATGCTGTGTGGTTTGTGCCCTGGAGGTCAGTTAAAATAAGGACAAGTGGTTGCCTCTAACTTCCTGGGCCTCCTGAGTTGGGGTTCTTTCTGGAGGGACACCTTTTTAGGCAGTTGGATACCCGCAGAGCCAGCCCACGGGATATGGGGTCATATCCTCATAAAGGGAGATGCGTTGGAGGGAGGGGGTGTGACAAATTCCCCGGCATCTCCTACTGATCGTGAGCGCAGCACTCAGCGCATCTCTCTGCACCAGGTGCTGTGCTGGAGGCTTTCCAGGCAGCCCCTCTGTGAGCCCCGCAGCAAGCCTCGGGGTAGGTGGTCATCTGTTTGAATACTTATAGGCTGTCTAGAGCATGGCAGATGTTGTGTTAGATGTTGTCCATATAGACCGCGTTCTTACTGCATTCAAGTCTGGTGGCAGAAGATACCACTGAGGAAATAACCACAGAAATAAATACAGGAAGTGTGGTGTGAGCCATGAAGGAGTGACTGTCCCAAGGGGATTGGCTCTGTGCGTCAGGAGGGCTTCCCTGAGGGCAGGAGGGGCACTGAACAAAGACCTAAGAGTTTGGACCTGTGAGGGGAATCCCAGGCAGAGGGGGCAGCATGTTGTGCCCATCTTACAGATGAGGAAACTGAGGCACTCGGCGAGGGCACACTGCTGGTTATGGTGGAGTCCAGACCCTACCTCACTAGCCCAGGACTGACGGGTTCCCGTGCCTCTGCCCTTACTGGGTGCTGAGTGAGAGGCCCCATCCACAGTCACGCCCCGCGCAAGGAGTTCGTGTGTATTCGCAGCATGTACAGCCAGGGATGTCTGGGGGCAAATGACCCTTTAATAGCCACGTTATTCAGGGGAGGGGTGGAAAATCATCCCAAGGAGCGTCAAAATCTCTCCTCGTGAAAGAGTTTGAGACCTGAGGGCAGAGAATACTGCCAGTTGTCAACTCCGTTTGGAAAAAAATACATAAACCTATTCATTGAAGTAAACGTTAGGCCAGTGTTACTCTGAAACCAAAACCAGACAAAGCCATTAAAAGAAAAGCAAACTACAGACCAGTATCTCTCAGAAACAAAGATGCAAAAAGACCTAAAAAGTATTATCAAGTCGAATCCAGTGTCTATGAAAAAGCTAAATCACCATGATTAAGTAAGTTTTATCCCAGGAATGCAAGGTTGGTTGAACATATGAAACCACCTATTCTGACAGAATAAAGGAGAAAAACCATATAAACCATCTCTATGAATGCAGAAAAACATTTAAAACATTTGAAACCAGTGCACAATATAAATTTGCAGTAAACCAAATTTTTGAATAGGAGGAAATTCTGTCAATCTGATAAAGAGCATTAGTGCAAAACCAACAGCTGATGTTCTCCTTAATGGTAAAGACTGAAAGCTTTCCCCTAAGATCAGGAACAAGACAAGGATATCCACTCTGACCACATTTATTAAACATTCTACTAGAGGTCCCACACAGTAAGGCGAAACAAAGAAGTATCAAGTGGAAAGAAATGAGAAAAGCTGCTTTCTTCATAAATGATGTGATTGTACAAGGAAAATCCTAAGGACCCTACCAAAAAACTACTAAACTAATGAATGTAGTTCTATAGCAGGATATTAATTAGTTCAATTTACAAAATTCAATTGTGTTTCTACATAGTAGAATTGATAACTGAGAAATATAGTTTTCACTGGGAAGCACCATTTCAAATAACATCAAAGCCACAAAATATTTAGGGATGGAGTAAACATAAAATGCTGCTGAGAGGGCGGTGCGACGGTGGCTCGGCTGCAGATTTCTTGCCTGCCATGTTGGAGACCCGGGTTTGTTTCCCGGAGCCTGCCTATGAAAAAAAAAAATACCTCTGAAAGAAAATTAAGGAGAACCTAAAGAAGTGAAATGATGATATCCAGTTCATGATTGGAAGTTACAGTGTTTTTAAGATATCAATGTTTCCAAAATTGATTTATAGATTTAATGGGATCCTAATAAAGTTCAAACAGTTCTTTCATTTAAAAACTACAAACTGACTCTAAAATTTATACAGAAATGCAAAAGACTTAGAGCAGCCAAGACTGTTTTGGAAAACAAGGCTAAAATTGGAGGACTTACATTACCTGATTTCCTCTTTCCATAAAGTTATGGTAATCAACAGTGTGGTATTGGCTCAGGAGTAGAGATAGGCAGAACAACGGGACAGAATAGAGTCCTGAAATAGATCTACACATGTATGGCCAATTGATTTTAGACAGAAGTGCCAAGGGGAATCAGCGGGAAAAGGAGAGTCCTTTGAACAAGCACGGCTAGAACAACTGGATATTCACGTGGCCACTGCTGTCCAACAGTTGTGCAAATTGCACATGCCATTTTAAACTTTCCTGTAGCCACATTAAAAAGTAAAATGAAATAATTGAATTAATTTTAATAATATATTCTATTTAACCCAATAGATCCAAAACATTATCTTTTCAACATTTAATCAATATTAAAACAACTCATGGGGTATTTTGTATTTTTTGGCACCATGTCTTTGAAATTTGGTGCGTGTTTTACATTTGTGGCACATCTCAGTTCAGACTTCAGTGCTCAGTAGCCACGTGTGGCGGTGGGCATGCATCTTGGACGACGATGCACCTTGACTGTTTTCTCACACCAGTTTAGAAACGGATCATAGATCTAAATGTAAAAGTCAAAACTGTAAAACTTCTATGGGAAAACAACATAGAAAATTTTCACTCAAAGATGTCTTAGAGAAGATTAAAAAAGGCATGAACCATGAAAGAAAAACATTGACCGTTGGACTTAATCAAAATTATAACTAAATGTTCTTCAAAAGAGACCATTAAGAAAATGAAAACCCCTTGCAACATGCCTATCTGATGAAGAACTTGTTTTCAGTATAGTTTGAAGAAACAAAAAACGGTTATGCTCAATAAGAAGCCAACAACCCTATTTAAAATGGGAGAAATATTTGAACAGACACATCATACAAGAAGATACATGAACAGCAAATAAGCACACCACACCCGCTCACCATCATCAGTCCCCAGGGAAATGCAGACTAAAGAGTTGGAGTGCTGTTGGAGGCACCGTGATTTAACCACTTCGTAAAATAATTTCAGTTTCTTGTAGAAATAAACACACATTTACCGTGTGTTCTAGTTTGCTAGCTGCTGGAATGCGATATACCAGAAACGAAATGGCTTTTAAAAAGGGGAATTTAGTGAGTTGCTAGTTTACAGTTCTAAGGCCAAGAAAATGTCCCAATCAAAACAAGACTATAGAAATGTCCAATCAAAGGCATCCAGGGAAAGATACCTTGGTTCAAGAAGGCCGATGAAGTTCAGGGTTTCTCTCTTGGCTGGAAAGGCACATGGCAAGCAAGGCGTCATCTGCCAACTTCCTCTCCTGGCTTCCTGTTCCATGAAGCTCCCCGGGAGGCGTTTTCCCTCTTCATCTCCAAAGGTCGCTGGCTTGTGGGGTCTCTGGTTCTCGTGGCTATGTCGCTCTGCTCTGCTCTCTCTGAATCATTTATTCTCCAAAATGTTTCCTCTTTTACAGGACTTCAGAAACTAATCAAGACCCACATGTCGTCACCTAATCCAGCTTAACAACCACTCTCGATTCCATCACATCTCCAGGGAGATGATCTAATTACGGTTTCAAACATACAATGCTGAATAGGGATTAGAAGAAACGGCTGCCTTTACAAAACGGGATTAGGACTAAAACATGGCTTTTCTAGGGGATGCAGATCCTTTCAAACCAGCACACTGCGTGACCCAGGAGTTCCACTCTTAGGTATTTACCAAGAGAAATGAAGAAATATGCCCACAGAAAGGTTTGCACGTGAATGCTCACGGTGGTTTCTCTCTTTTGAGCTAAAAGATTGGAACCAAGTCAAATGTCCGTGACCAGGTGAATGCGTGGTGGGCGCACACGTCTGTACAATCGGACGGCGCTCAGCCACGCACCGGAAGGCGCTTCTGATGCGTGTGATACGCGAGAAGCTCAAAAGCACCTCGGTGAATGTAAGAAGTCAGACACAGAAGAGAACAGGCGGTGGGAGTCCACGTGATGTAGCGAGAGACACAGCTCCGTGGTGGCTTGGGCCCAGGACTGGGCGGTGGAGGCTGCCTGAGTGGGGCTCAAGGAAACTTTTCGGCACGATGGAAATGGTCGATATCTTGGTCGTAATGATATTTACATGGGTGGCATACATTTGTCCAAACTTGTCGAAACACATTTAAAATGAATGCATTTTATTGTTTGCCAATTATACTCGCAAACTGATTTTGAAATAGCTATTCACTTCATCCAAAGAATTAGAATATACAGATTAACAGAGATGAAAGAAATAAACCGTCTATGGTCTTAGCCTTCAGAAATAATCCTATGAGTATTTTGGAATATGGCTAAAATGATATTCCAATCAGTTTCTTTTTTCTCTTCATGTCTGTGCTGTGTTTTACAAAACTGTAGTCACGTTGTATCTATCTTGCAGTTTTGTTTTCCTGTTTACTGGCATCTCGAGATCACCTCTCCACATCCACTAAAGCCCTCCCCCACCAACACTTTTAAAGGCTGCAGGGGTCCCACAGCCTCTGCTCTAAACTCCCCGAATTCACCCACTGCTGCTTGGCTCCCTCATTTGCTCTCCTAACTATACTGCTCTGGGGCAAACGGCCTTGGGGTTATGATTTTGGGCTCACCGGATGGTGTCCTTGGGTTCAGTTGTCGACATGGCCGGGCAGGCCCAGGGTTTGGGTATCTTTAAGGCTGTTGATGAGTCATGCTGGGGCCACCAAATCCTGTAGGGATTGGGGTTCTCTGGTCAGGGTGGGCGCTGTCCTTTAGGACGCAGTCTAACGCCCTGCTGTCTCGGTGTTCTTTGCCCCTCAGCTTTACCCCAGGCCGAGGACTGATGAAAGGCAGCAGCCTGGCATCCGCGCTGTAGCTGGAGGAGTTTTGGGGAGGGAGTTGGCACCTGCGGCAGGAAAAATACCTGAGCGGGGTGGGGGGTCCGGAGAGGCCCTTCTGCCTGGCAGGGCGCCCGGGGCGGCCACTCCTACGGGTCGGCTGGGGCACTGCCCGAGGGCCTTGTGGGGGTCCGGTGGGGGCGGGGCGGCCAAGGGCCAAGCACCTCCCAAGGGAGAAATGCCCCTCACCTTTTCCAAGTGGTGTCCGCCAGGGGATGGTTTGAGTGGTCAGCCTGCTGGCGCATCTCTGCGGCGTGGGCGCGGAGGGAAAGGGAGCTGCAAAGCGGGCCTCTGGCTCTCTTCCGGCTCTTTCCAGCACCCTCCTCGCCCACGAGGCCTCCTCGGCACCCCCTCCGCAGGGATGGCTCTGAATACAAATTTCCCCAACGCCGTCTCCTCTCTGCTCTGCTCTCCCCACCCCTCGACCCCCTCCCCTTTCACACAGCTCTCAGGCCCTTCCCTGCCAAGGGCCCCATGCCGTGCCTGCGGGTGCAGCCGCCAGCCCACTGCCCTGCAGGGGTCCATACTATTTATTTTTTCCACTTAAATATTCCAAAGCGGTCGAGTTTACAGAGGGTAGATAATCTGAAACAGTGAAAAGGGACACAGAGCGAACAGAATTTTCTCCTCCCCCCTCAGCTCCTTGTCCTTGAATCTCCTTCCCCAGGCGTTGGGTGGTGGCAGTTTGCAGGCACAGGCGAGCAAACCTGTGGATGCTCAGTGACTGGGGGAGCACCCACAGCTGGTTGAAGGTGCTCCCCCGTCCTCCAGGCTCCCAGTCCCCTGCCGGGACGAGCTGAGGTCGGGAACGGGCTTAGGGCCTGAGTACTTCTCCCCACGCAGATGTCCCCGTCTCTGAAGCCAGAAAATGCTCACGTCCACGTGGCAAGACAGTTGTGAGATGACATCCCTGGGGCTCTCGGCGTGAAGGACAGGCCAAGTAAGGGGGTGGCCAGGGCAGTGACGGCCGTGGGGAAGGGTGAAGGAGCTGAGGAAGGGAGACTCAGGCCCACGAGAAGGACCACCAGACTTGCTGTACCACGTTCCAAAAGCCCGACAAAGGAAGGGGCAGGAGGCAAGTTTTATCTCATCATGTGGAAGACCTCTTTGACCTTGGAAAGGAATGAGCTCCCCATTCTCAGAAGCATACAAGTTGGATACTGGCTTCTTGGTGGTTCAAGCCCAGGACGAGGCAAGGTGGGTGGAATGAGACTAGGATCTAGCAGGTAGCTGAGGGCAGAGGGCGAGGCTATGAGTCTGTGAACAACGAGCCTGCCAAGTCCTTCATCACTGGTTAGCAATACTATTTCATTGATATCAGTGCAGCTGATTTATTTCCTTTGTTTTGCTTTAGGATTTCCTCCAGTAAGCAGGCATCAACGGCACAGTGGACTGGCCAGGTGTAGTGTCCTACTGGTAACCTGTGAGAATTGGGGAGCTGCCCTGTGGGGGAGACACAGAGGGCAGTCACTGGTGAGGGAAAGCCATCCACTTGTCTCAAAGGAGATCTCTGCTGCCAACTCTGGCTGCCCTCTAGTGTGTTCCAGGCTGGTGCGTAGGTGAAATCCAGGCAGGCTGCCTGGTAGAAGTGGTGGGAATGGGAGGTCAAAGTCAGCCCTGTCATGGGTAGAGGATGGGTGGGGACCCCAGGGGGCAAAGGACAGGCAGGAAACCCACGGCCCACCCGGGTCCCAGCCTGCGCATGCTTCCTCCCTTGCCTGGCATCGGGGAAGAAAGGAACTGCACTCAGTTCCTGAATTGGGACAGAGAGGAAAAGATGAGGGCTGTGGACGGCCCAGAGCCTTGCACGTTCCCCAGCTCTGGGAGGGATTTGCTTGGGAACCCACGAGGCGGAAGTATATTCTAGCAGCTGTTTTCCAAGGTTGATGAACAGCAGAAGATATGAGAAGACAACAGATCCAGATTTCCGGTCCTCGAGGACTCTTCCCAGCAGAGCTGTGGACACTGTCGGTGGCACGCGGGGCCTCCTGCAGACAGAATGGAATCAGCCCCACCGGCTCTCCAGGGCCTGGGAACCGCGCACGGGCCCCCAGGCACCCCCTGACCCCGTGCTCGCCGTGTGACCTTGGGCCTCAGCCCCCGCCCCCAACCAGACCTGGGTTTCCTTGTCCGGTGATATCCTCCCTCCAAGACCTTTCATGCAGATTTAAATGAGCGTGTATGTAGGAAGTAGCTGCTATTTATGGTTTCAAATATCTGGAGCCTGGGAATGTACCCGGCCCTCCCAAAAGGCCTCTAAGGGTCTAGAGCACAGCTAATTCTAAAAGCAACCTGGGCTCATGGCTCCAAGGGGTGCAGGTGGACTGCAGGGGAGCCCCAACTCCATGCAACGTTACAGAAATTCTCTCTCCCTGGGAAGCCGCTCCGTGGCTTTTATAAGCGCTCCCAGAAGGGTCATTGGCAAGACAACCAATGGGTCCTCTGAGATGGGTTCCCTAAAGCGGAGCCCGTACAAACGATCGGGGCAGGTCTCGCAGAAAGAGCCAGTGAGGGGTGAAGAAAACGGAAGGACAGGATGGACACTAAGCTAGTGGCAATTTCAAGCTATGCCTGGCCCCCGGCTGCCCGCACAGGGCGCTGGAGGACAAGCTGTGCCTCGGAGCTGGGCTTGCAGAGTCTCGCGCCACTGGGTCTGTGGTGAAAGGGTGTCTGCTGCTTTGTCACCTGTGGCCTTCCAAGTTTCCCTTTGGGCATCCTTCCCCGGGGGCTTCTCTGGCGCCCGGCAGTGACGCCTCCCCACGCTGGTGAGGAGCCCACGGAGCTCCCACCGCCCCTCCCCTCCCCTCCTGTCCGCCGCCCGCTGGAGCGCAGGTGCATCCACCTCACTCGTCACACACAAGCTGTGCCACCGGGGCAGTGACCAAGACCTCGTGCTGTGACCTGGGGGTGAGGGCTGGCTGACAGTGGCCTCTGGCCCACAGGGCTGAGAGTGCTGGTGCTGAAGTTTGCACCCCCTTACTCCCGTGCTCCCCAGACATTTCCGGGGCCTATGTACCCACCCTGGGCTGGGCACTGCAGAAACACCACTGCCGCCCTTTGGGAGGCCACCGAGTAGGGGGCGTGATGGAGCCAGGGGTCCCGGGGGGCTCGTGGAGGCAGTGATGTCCAGGGGACGCTGGAGTCGGTGTTGCCGGGGAACCAGGAGGGCTGGCCCCACGCCCAGCCCCGGGGGAGGCGCCTCACCGGACACAGGTGTGCGTCCATCGTGGCACTGGCCCACCTGTGCGTAGGGCTCGCCCATGTGACGCAGAATAAACCTTCTCCTCAGGCCCAGCCTCACCAGGACCTTTGCCGCTAAGGTGATGTCACTGGTTCTGGGCGTTGGGACATGGATTTATTCTGGGCGGGGGCGGGGGGCCTTCCACCTGCAACAGGCGTTTCATTTACTATTTCTTCTGTATTTCTCTCTGTTTGAAAAATTTCAGAACATTTTTAAAAATTGGATAAGTGTGGCCAGCTCCTCAGCCAGTGTCTGGCACCTGGGGCTGCCCGGGCGGGAGGCGTGTGCCCACCGCAGCCCTCCTGGCGTGCCCCAGCCAAGCCGAGCTGACCCTGGGCTGCCCTGGCCACTCCTGACTCCCAGGGCCCCGCAGCCTCCCAGGGGCTGACCCGGCCCCCCGGCCTGGTGGAGCCACGTGTGCCAGTGCCCCCTGCCCTCTTCCTCCCTTTGAGAGCCACTTTCCTCTGCCGGGGCCCCTGTGCTGGCCGGGGTGGCGCCAGGCACAGCCCCAGGGCCACTCAGGCAGGGGAGGACTGTGGTCTGGGTACCCGCTGGAGGGTTGGGTAGGGTGGAGAGGGACAGGGTGCGAGGGACTGGTGGGGAGGCGGGGGGCGTGGGGCACTGCGCTGGGATCCCGGAGCTTTGCATCTGGTGGGAGGGGCAAGGGGGGGACCTCTGAGCTGCCCTGGGCCTGGCAGGCGGTGCTGACCGAGGGGGCGGCCAGTGGTTGGGGCTCAGCACCCACAGCAGACCAGTGCGGGGCCGGAGCGTGGACGCGGGCTGTGGTGGTCTGGGTGAGGTAGTCAGCAACCCTGCCTCAGTTTCCCCACTCCACAAGTGACACTGCTACACCTGTCTCATGAAGTACTTGTAGGACTCTGTGATGTTTCTGGAGTGATGGAGGAGTGTCTGAACACTTCAAGTGACAACAATATCATTAGTTATTAACATTATTAGCGTGATCATTCTTATGTTGCCACTTTGAAAACTGGTCTACAGTCCTTCAAAATGCCGAGTGCAGAGTTGCCATCAGACTCAGGTACACACCCGAGGGAAATGAAAACAAATGTTTGCTACTGCGTGAATCTTTGCGGCGGCAGGACGGGCAGCCTGCCCTTCCCTGAGCTGGAGCTCGGAGCAAGACGCAGCCTGTCCTTACGGTGGGATAGTCTCCGGCCATGGAAAGGAGCAGCGTTCTCGTGCCTGCCTCGCGGTGACTGAGCTGGGAAGACATTATGTGAGGTGGAGAAGTGGGGTGCTGGGATGCTGGGCCCCGCGGGCTGTCTGATTCGTGTAGAGGAAATGCCCGGAGCAGGCAGGACCATCGAGGCAGAAGGAGACTCGCGGTGGCCAGGGGAGGAGGGGGGCGCGTGGGTGATGGCTGCGGGGACGGGTTTCCTTGTGGGGTGACGGAAATGTCCCGGGGTAGGCAGTGGTGGTGACTGCGCAGCTCTGGGTGTGCTGAGAGCCACCAAACCACCAAGGGTGACGCGTGTGGCGAGTGACCTGTGTCTCAACAAAGCTGTTCTAGAAGGAGAGTGTTAAACGCAGTAAGTGTAAGTCTTATTATATTGAATAGTAATTATATACATAATTGATGACAGTTGCTTAGCAATATATAGTTTTCCGGTAATACAGTGATTTGGTATTATACTTAATAAAATACATAAATAGACGATATACTATATATGTAATATATCTCACATAATATATATGAAGCCAAAAATCTGTCATTAGCTGTTAAAGCCTTTGAAATTGTCATTTTTCGAGGTCATCAATGGATAAATCTTGGCAGATTTATGAAGTTGTCTGCTTTCTGTCTTATTTAAAGATGAACCATCACTGGCCTCTGAGGAACACTGTTCTGTGTGGCAGGTGCTGGGCTAGGCAGGCCCCAGGGTGCCTCATCTCTTAGGATGCATCTCTGACCCACGCCGAGACCCCCGGGATGGAGAGGTGGCCTGGCGCATAGCCGGGGAGGGCGGCCCTGGGCTCCGGGCTGCGGAGCAGGCCCTCGGGGCTGGCCGCTGAGAAGGGAGGCCCCAGCTTCACACCGTGGCACTGGGTAAGAGGGACAGACAGCTGGACAGGACAGACAGAAGATGGCAGCCGGAGGGGCTCAAGGCTTCCAGGCAGGGGCTTCCGTGTCCACAGGAGCCCTGGAGGCCGCATTCAAAGGCAGATGACCAGCTGGCCCGGTGCTCTCCCCTGGGTCTGGGTGGGGCCTAAGACCCTGCACCTCTGGCATGTCCAGGTAACACTGCAGGTGGGGCCAGAAGTGAAGGGACAGGCGGCCCTGGGAGAGCCGAGGGAGGAAGGGTGGCCCCTGACTCCTGCCCCACGGCAGGACCCCACGTGCTGAGGTAGGTACAGCCTTCTTGTCTCCTGGCCAGAGCCCCCCAGGGACTCTGCCTGGCCTGGGGTGCACTCAGGTGCCCGCTGGCCCTGGGCCCAGGGTTGGCTGCTCTCCCCTTGTCATCACGCCCTCAGCCACAGGGGGGCCAGGCCCCTTCCTGAAAGGAAAACTGAGTCGGGTAGTGAGAGGTCTTGGGGGCTGGGGCCTTGGGCTTTTGCTCAGCTGGCCGGATTCTGGTGGGGGGGCAGGGCTGGGGACCGGGGGCCGGGCAAGGGCTGATGGGGTACGGTTTGCTTGAAAGCAGCCCGGGGGGGACCGAGAGGCTGAGATGCAGCCTGCCTCCCCTCGTCGTGACCGAGAGACGCTAGGGGGCTGTGTGCTCCTGGCTGAGGCCCCACGAGGACCCCTCCACCTGGAGTGACCTGGGATGGGGCTGGGGGGGCAAAGGCAGGGAAATCCCCATGGCTTAGGGACAACTGTGGGGCTGACAAGAGTTTGTGAGACACACAACCCCCAAGCCTGGGGACTTAAAGCCACCACGGGTGGACTCGTCCACTCTGCCGCACATTAGGTGGGCTTTGCAGGAATGACAGTTTGTCTCTGTTCCGTGGTGTCACCGGGAGGCTCGCGTGGGGCTGGGGCACCTCCTGCTGAGACGACACACCTGTGTTGCCAGGAGCTTGGCTGGGGCTCACCTGGGGTCCCAGCTCTCTCCTAGTGGCTTCCTCAAAGCCCGTTGGCCTTGGCATCGCTTCCGCTGCACGCACGAGTGGGGAGGTGGCCAGGCCGTCTCAGGGTCTAGGCGTGGCACCTGCCAAGCGTCGGGCCCACTGTCTGTGAGCACGAGGGGCCGCCCACGGGCCCAGCCCTGACCAGAAGAGGGGAGCCCCCAGGGGCAACCAGAAGAGGGGAGCCCCCAGGGGCAACCAGAAGAGGGGAGCCCCCAGGGGTGCACACATCCAAAGGCCAGGCTCAGTGCTGGCCCCAGAACAGCAGGCTGGCCCGGTCACTGTGTGGATCTCAATTGTTGCTGTAACAAATCACCACAAACCCAATGGCCCAAGACTCACAAAGGCCTCCCCGCCTGGTCTCCGTAAGTCACAAGTCCAGCTCGGGTCTCCCTGAATCAGAACCAAGGGGTCAGCAGGGCTGGTTCCTGCTGGACACTCGAGGGAGAAGCCATTTCTTTGCCCTTTTCAGCTTCTAGAAGCCACTCGCCCTCCTTGGTGTGTGGCTCCTTCCTCCATTCTTAAAACCATACTTAAAATGGCCTCTCTCTGACCTGCCTCCCTCCTCATGTCCCTCTCTGACCGTGGGGGAAACATTTCCCCCTCCAAGGGCTCGTGTGATCCCACGGGCCCACCTGCTCATCCAGCCCAGTCGCCCATCTCAAGTTCCTTAGCTGACACTTGTCTGCAAAGTTCCCTCACTTCCCTCCCACCCCCCTATGCGTCAGACCCTGCCTGTCCCATTGTAGGGCCTCAATAGATATTTGTTGAATGAATAAATGAATGGACATGAATTTTTTTATTCATTTATCTCATGTTGCAGTGAGAGCTGGGGGTTAGGGCATAACTCAGGCTCTGGACTCAGGTCTGAGGTCACACTCTGCCTTCCCCAATTCCTTCCTGTGTGACCTCGGGCAGGTCACTTAACCTCTCTGATTCTCAGCTTCTTAGGCACAAACCATGGGTACTGAGAGTACCTGCCTCTGAGGATTAAGCAAGAATTCTGGGTGTATATGTGCCCAGGTCCTGGCCTGCCCAGCGCTAAGTGCCCAGGTGAGGTGGGCCCACATTTGGCTCCTAAGCTCCTAACCACCCATCACACAGCACCCACTGTAGGGAAACCTCTGTGCTGGCACCGCCACACTGTCACAGCAGAGCAAGCCAAACCTGGCTCTACCTTGGCCTGTGAGCTCCGTTGCATGGACCCTGAGAGGCCCAACCCTGCCAGTTAGTCCGACTTCTTTCATCTGGGCCGAGGTAGGCATAACGGTGGTGGCCCTAGAGCTGGGACAGGGGGCAAATGGCCTGGCCCGAGTATCACCATCCATGCCCCAGGCTGCACCCACGAGTTGCCAGGGTGTCTCCATCCCAGAAAGCAGACCTTCCTGCCTTGTGCAGGCACTGGTGGGGCTGACGATTCCTTGCCCTTCTGCACGGAGTTGCCCACCATACAGCCCAGACCCAGGGCCACGGGCCCCTTTGGTGGGAGCTGGGTGACTTGGGAAACTGGACAGGCACTGCCTCTTGGGTGCACCTTGGATCTGCTGCTTCCTCTCTCTGAGCCTTATCTGCAAAAGGGGGTGGGGGGGCGGTGAAGGGTGTCCACAACCTTGGGCAGCTGTGTGCAGAACGGAGCCAGTTTATAAGGGAGTGTGCAGTGGGTGCTGCCATGGCATGGGTGATATTCAAATGTGGGGTGAGGGTATAGGACTGGCCTGGGTGACTTCCAGGCCCCTCTGAATCCTGGGAAGCTCCGGGATTCCCAGCCTGTGAGATCTGATGCTGGTGACCCTGCCTGCACTCCACGTGGCCCTGTTGCCAATCGTCAAGGAGTCCCTCGAGCCGCAGGGGCCTCACCATCCCCTGTGGACAGAGATGCCCCTGCAGTGCATTTGCCTGGCTGCAGCTCCAAGTCAGATGCCCTCAGGACGACCCCCGGGATGCACTGACCACTGTCTGCCCTCTGTGCCAGCCACAACCACCTTTTTGCTTTCCTTCCAACCAAATAGGCGCCCTCCTCTGAGCCTTTGCACGGGCTGTTCCCTTACCTCTTCCTGCCTCTGGTCAAGGCCCCAGAGCATGGCCTGCCCTGGCTGTCCTCTCGCACAGGCAGCCCTCTGACGGCACCCACCAGGCTCCACCCTTTACTTTCAGAGCCCTGGCCCCTCCTGGCCTCTTTGTCCTCTGCTTAGGGGGCCCCGGGTGGGGGCTCTCAGCCCATCCACAGCCCCAATCCCCAGCACTCAAAGAGCATCACAAATTTGTGCTCTGTAAATAATATTTTTTTCATGGAAGAATAAATGAATAAAAAAGATCATGCTTTAGAAGCATTACTGAAAACAAGAAGAAAAGAAGGAAGAAAAAAGAAAGAAAGAAAGAGAAAAAAGAAAGAGTGAGCAAATGTGGAAAAATGTTGAAAGGGGGTGCATCTGGGTGTCTGGGTGGGGGGTGTGTTGAAGTTCTATGTATTCTATTATTTTTGAAATTATTTTATATTATTTCACCCTGTAAGCTTAAAATCATCTCAGAATAAAAAGATTTATACGGTTAAAAACAAAAAAAGCATTACTGAGTTCTGCCCACTTTCAGTTATTAAGAAATGCACCCCCCCCCCCCCCCCCGCCGCTGTGAACAGCATGGCCCCTACCCCCCGCGGGTCCGGACATGGACACAGGCCTCTGACGGCTCTGCAGGAGCTGCTGTGCCAACCCCGCCCCGAGGCCTCGGCCGCCTTGCCCAGCAGAGGGCCCCGGTGCCCGGCAGCCTGGAATCCTCACTGCCCCCCTAGAAAGGCTCATTTCTTTTTTCCCTCCTATGCAACTATTTTGGAAGTTTAATGGGGGATTTTTTTCCTTTAAATCCCATAGTCCGTTTTACATGAGGGAAAAAAGTCTCTTGATTTGATGCACAGGAAATTGTCTGATTACTTTCTTCCATCAAAGAGATTTTTCAAGACCTTGGGAATGGGGAAGACCTGTGGGTGGGCCTTAGATTGTAACTGGCTCAAACTTGGATCTCGGTATCTAAAGCTTTTTAAAACTCTGAGGCATCTGCCATAATCCTACCACAGGGATCTGTCATTGGAGCAGACGCCCCTGGAGTTATCTCAGCGGGGCTGGGGCACCCTGCCGGGAGGCAGGAAGCCTCAACTAGGGCCTGGTCTGGCACTAATTAGCTGTGTGACCTTGGGCAAGTCACTTAACCCCTCTGATCTGTTTATTCTTCTGTTAAATGGATGCCAGAATACCTCATCCAAAGTGCCTTTCAGCACAAAAGCTAGTCAGGGGCACCTAGCCCGGTGCCTGGGGAAGATTCTAGATGAATACTGATGAATTGTGAGAACTGGGATGGACTTGGATCCAGTGAAACTGAGGCTGAGTCTTGGCTCAGATGTGTGACTCTAGGCTCAGACCGTCTGTGTGTCTAAGCCTCAGTTTACTCTCCTGCAGGCTGGAACCTCCATCTACCCTCACGGGGTACATGGGATAACAGAGGGGAAGGCAGCCCTCCCCCTCTCTCTGCCTGCCCTCACTGCCCCGCCCCTCGCCCACTCCTGCTCTGGACCCGGGGTTATCGGCCCTCCCCCCTGCATTATTCCCTGTGAAGGGCACCCGCCCCGCCCCCTCCCCTCGGATCCTGCCCTCTGCTCTAACCCACTGACATGTTCACCCCCCGGGCCCTCGGAAGGGTGGTGAGAGTTTGGGGGACATCTCAGCACATCACCCTGGGCCTTGAGGTCTCTGCAAGGCTCTGGGGGCATCTTCGCACTCAAGTGAATGTGGGTGTGAGCATGCGGATGTGAGCGTGTGTTTCAGTGTGCGTGTGTATTAGCGTGTGGGTGTGTGCGGAGGTGGGCAGCCGTGCAGGGGAAAGCTAGCACATAACCTTTTCAGCGGAAATCACCAGCGAGCACCTGCTGTGCCGGGGCCTGTGCCTGCGACTTTGCCCGCGTGCTTCCACCCAGCCTCACAGGTGGGGACATGGCAGATGAGGAAAATGAGGCTCAGAGAGGTCGAGTGACTTTCCTGGGAGCACCCAGCAGGAAGCAGCAGAGCGCAGTTCAAGCCCAGGGCCCCGGGCCCAGGAGGCCCCACTGCGCCGCCTGTGCACCACCCAGCCCCGCGGGGCGCCTCCGAGGGGGCTGTGAGCTGGCCGGCCCGGCCCCGCACGACAGGCAGGGCAGCAGGGGCCCCCGTGAAGTCACCTGACCTTGTCATCCCTTCATTTCCTGCCCTCCCAAAGAGGAAATGTTTACCGGGCGCCCACACAGACACTCCACAGGCCTGGGCCTGCAGCAATTAGCCGGACAGTCAGGCCCGGCCGCTCCTGAGAGGCCCCGGCTCCGGCCTGGGGGTCAGGCGGCCAGGCCTGGCTCCTCCCTCACAAACTTGCCCCACGTGTGTCCCCATGCTGTCCCGGCCTGCATTTCCATTCGGGGAAGGCAGAGACCAGCGAGCTGGCCTCCAGACCCCCCTGAGGCCTCATGAGTGGGTGACCCGCGTGCCATGACCTGTAGGGAGGGGAGAGGCCAGGGTCCTCGGAAGGGGAACCCTTTCAGAAGAGGAGTCTCTCTGGATCCTTCTTCTGGGGTAGGAGTGATCCTGAGGTCCCTGGTGCAGGCCCACGTGGACACACCCATGCCTGAGCTCTCACCTCCAAGGTTGCCTGGTTCATTCATTAGTTCATAACCCACTGATGAGTCAGACAAATATCTCACATGCATTTAGGGCCAGCTGCCACCAAAATGTCCCTTCCATGTTGCCTGAGTGTCTGCCGGGAGGGCACTTCCTGGTCTTCCTTGTGTCTTGCGAGGCCCCAGACTGGGTCTCAGCAACGGGGTGTGCACAGAGGAGATGGCTGTTACCCCTGGGCGAGGTGCTGAAGGGGGTAGCTTTGTCCGGGTCCCATGTCTTGCCCAGTCTGCTGGCTGAATGCCAAGGACTCAGACGCCCTGGGGACAGCAGGGCCACAAGCCGGCCGGAGATGGGGCCTTGGCATCACTGCATGGCAGGACCAACCCCTGAGCAGGAACCTCCGATTGGGCTGTTACATGCATGGGGTACAAACTTCTCTTGTGCCTAACCATTGCAATTTGGGAGTCTGTCGGTGACAGCAGGTGGTGTTACCCTGACTCTTACAGCTACTCAGTGCCAAGCGGTGTTATAAGCCCTGAAACTATAGCTGTCGACATGATGGAGAAGGCCCCTGCTCTGGAGGTGACGGAGACAAGGGAAGCATTTGGGACAGATTTACAGTAGAACCATCAAAGTTTTGTGATTGTTGGAAGGAGTTTGTGCTCATCCAAATGTCATCTGATATCCATGTCAAAAGGCCAAAAAGGTGGCACCCAGGATCTGGGGCAACTTCAGTCCCTGGAAAGGCAGAGCTTCCACTAAATTTGTGTTCTAGTATATGTATCAGTCTCTTGTGAGTTGAGTTATTATAAGTCTGTTTATTGGGTTGGTCCATTCGGAAACCGTGGGTCTGCCCAGCTACAGCCCACATCCTAAGAAAAGGTAGATAAGGTGACCCCCTCCTTCCCTGGGCAGCCGATCGGCCAGTCGGCAGGAGGTGCCTTGGTGTGAAATTGCCCTTACACAAGGCCCTGTGTCCACCGCTGTATCACCACACATGGGCTCTTAGCAGGTGCTCAGTATTTGTTACATGAGGTCGACCGTAGGTCCTCATGCCCTGATGGGGAATGTTGGTGTCTTGGTTTTGCTTCCTCCAAAAGTAGAGCCTTTTTGCAGGTGCAAGCTGCTTGTTTGGGAGATGCAGGAGCCATCAGCAAGGGTAAGGTGGAAAGGCAGCCCATGGGGAGAAAAGGCAGGACAGCAGCCCCTGAGGGTGCCAGGAGCTCTATTCTGCTGGGGACCTTGGGAGGGAGTGGGAGCCGGGACTCTGAGAAGCCCACCCATGGGGGAAAGGACCTGGGCTCCAAGTCAGCACCTGTCCTCCATCGGTGACTGAGAGCTGCCCCGAGGAGCGTTGTCCACCCGCCGGCCTCCAGCCCACCTCGCACTTGCCTGAAACAATTTCCTGCACTTCTTGATGACGCTCCCAGGCACGGGGCACCAGCCCTGGTTGATGCAAGTTGTCTGGGCACTGAAACAGGCTGGTCCTGGTGGGCAGCCAGTGCCAGCGTCTGCTTAGGTGGTGTCCACCTGGGTCCCCACGTGAGACTCTGGAAGGCTGCCAGTGTCCGATGAGGGCTGGTTGCTCCAGGTTAAATCCCCTCTGCCCGAGGGCAGTAGTCACCAGCGGCCCATGGGCCTGGCCCTGGTTTCAGGCCCTCCTTCCTCAACAACGCTTTCTGCTTTTCTGTGTTGGGTGGCCACTCGCTTTGTTCCCTGGGGCTAATGACAGGCACCAGAGGATACACCAAGTGTTGAAGGCGTTTAGCATCTCATAGACCAGAGTGTGAGTCCAGGCTCCACCACTCACTGGCTGTGTACCCTTGAGCAAGTTGCTTAACCTCTCTGAGCCCTAGCTTTCTCATCTGTAAAGAGGGAACGATGCCTAATACCTACTTTCAGGGTCTATTAGTTTGCTGTGGCTGCCCTAGCAAAGCACCCCAAATGTGGCAGCTTAAAGCAGCAGGGTTGTGTTCCCTTGCAGCTCTGGAGGCTGAACTCCGAAATCCAGGTGCTGGTGGGCCAGGCTCCCTCCCAAGGCTCCAGGGGTCTCCTTCTGCTTCTTCCGGTTTCTGATGGTGGTGGCCCATCCCGGGCGTTCCGTGGTTGGTGGCTGCACCGCTCTGACTTCTGCCTCGCCTCCGCCTGGCCTCCTCCCCGGGGGAACATGTCCTCACTCACTTCTACCTGTCAGGCCACTACTCTTTGGGTTTCGAACCCATCTGGGTCCAGCGTGAGCTCCTCTTATCTTTATTTCACCTGCAAAGACCCTGTTTCCAAATAAGGGCTCATTCACAGGTACGGGACGTCACGGACGTGTCTTTTCGGGGACCCAGTGATCCCGCAGCCCCAGGAGCTCCACAGGGGGCTCCCCTTGTTTCGTGATCATGTGTGAATCTGCTGTTCTGTTTGTTTTCTCTGAGCTGCTACAGGACAAGCTTTGAGTTTCTGGGGCTCGTTGGGGGCAAGACGGGCTCCACGATTCCAGCCCAGGATGGTGCTGGGTCTTGATACTGTCCTTTTGTCATCCTTGTTTGCATGCCTGGCTCCCCGAGTCGGGCACCCATCCCCTCTCCAGGCCCCGTCTCCATGCTCCTGCAGGCCCGCGGAGCGGAAAGAAGAACCCGCCGTGTGTACCGGTCCCTGCCGGCCCTCTCCCGGGAGTGACTCAGAGCCGAGGAATCCCACATTGTTTCCAGGGCCAGGCTGGGCCTCTGTAGAGAGCAGGTCCCCTGGGAGGTACCAGGGCAGCTGGGCTCGGCTGCAGCTCACGCAGACGCTGATGCTGCCCTCTCCGTGCCCCGGGTCACACCGTCCCTGTCCCTCCCCGAGGTTCGGAGCGGCCAGCAGACCCATCCTCCCGGCCTCCTTCCCAGAGCAGAACGGCCGTTGTTCCTGGGCCAGCTGCCCTCCCAACCTCTTGAGGACTCTGGCTTCAGAGACTCATCTCCATGTGGCCCCCTGTCCCTAGGAGCAGTGCCAGGACCCGAGGCTCCGCTTGAGCAGTTGGGTACAAGCCTCAGGCACCATGTGCTCCGACTTTCAAGCTAAATCCCAGCCCCGCACCCAACTCTGCCTTTTTCTCAAGCCCGGCCTTGGCTGTGAGTGCATCGCCCCTCGTTCGCGCAGGGGGCCTCCTTGCCGTGCTGTGATTTGGACTTGCTTTTGGAAAGGCCCAGTTGGCCTCCAGCTAAGGGCTCCCTCCGCGGCGCAGTGGTGCGACCTAAAGACATTTGGCAGGGTGATCACGGCCGCTGCCATTTCTCGACTGTGTCCCGCATTTTAAGCGCCGGGTGCCTTCCGTGCAGGTGTCCACGATGCCGTGGGCAGGGCTGGTCATCGGCCACGGACACCCGAGCGGCCACAATGGCTGTGTCTGCCTGGCCCCTGCTCTGGCTGCTCGTGGCCTGTCCTAGAGGGTGTTACTCCCCCGGCGTGAGGTAAATATCATCGCCCCTTCCGCAGGTGGGAAAGTGGAGGCTCGGAGAAACCACGTGGCTTGCTGAGGTCACTCTGCTGGGAAGTGGAAGAGCTGGGTTTGTAATCTAGGACTGTCTGACCACTCTAAAATCCATGAACTTAGGGGAACCCCCGCCCCTCCAACACCAGGGGTCCCCACTTCCTGTGGCCTCCCCACCTCAGCCCGAGCTGGGGGTCTGCTCTGATCCGAATACAGGTTCAACCAAGGAACTGAGGGTTCCAGCTACCCGAGGCAGAGAGGCCCTGAGCGTTTTAAGGAGACGCAGCCAATATCATCTCATTCAGGATCATTCTTTTACGTAAACAGGCTGTCAGGATCAATTGTGAAAGAAAACCTGACATGCAGCAGCCAGCTGAAATTCCCGAGCCGCTGGGAAGCTCGGCTGGCCGTGGATGCTCTGGGCTCCTACGAGGAATCCCACACGCGTGGGGTGAGATTAATCGCAGAGGTGTCACGTGGGCTCCCAAGGCTGTTAGAAGAACAGCCGAAAAGGGCCAGGTGGTGACGTGCGTTCTCAGGGGTGAGTTGGAGGGAGCTCCCCCAGAAGCAGGGCTGGAGACAAGGGCAATGGGTGCAGGTGGATTATTGGGAGATGATTCTGGAAAGCCTGTGGTCAGCAGAGTGAGGACCCCCAAAAAGTCCACGTCCTACCCCCATGACCTCAGGACGACAGCACCTTCACAGCAAAGGGCCTTTGCAGAGGGGATGGAGTTCGGGACCTGAGATGGGAGATGTCCGATTAGGTGGTGGCCAGCATGTTCCAGGGCCCTTCAAGATGCAAGGAAGAGGCAGCCGGGGAAAGATTGAAGACGGTACAAGGCCGGCTTTGAAGAGGAGGGAAAGGGCCACTTGTCAAGGAGTGCGGGAGGCTTCTAGAAGCTGAAAAGGCCGGGTAACAGACTTCCCTGCCAGAGCCCCCAGAGGGAAACTGCCCTGCCAGCACCTCGATTTTAGCCCAGTGAGATCCACATTGGACTGCCGAGCTCCAGAGCATGAGATGATACATTTGCATTGTTTTAAGTCACTAAGTCTGGGGTCACTTAATAAAGCAGCCACAGGAAAGTTCCACAAAGCCCAAGAGAGGGAGTGGGGAAGTGAGACAAAGAGGAAAGAAAGGAGGAGAAAGACTGCATCAGGGAGTGAGCCACGCCGTGGGTAACTGGGCTCAGCCCAGTGGGGGAGCCTTGGGGAGGCCACATGGAAAGGGCCTCGGGAGCTGTCTGAGAAAGGAGGGGCCTCACCCAGGCGCCCGGACCCCTTGCTTGATGCACTTTAGAAAACTCTTTAGTACCTTCAAAAGGAAACTCAGCCCTAATCCTACTGTCTTTAAGATGATGGGTCTGAAATCATAGCTCGGCATGGTTTCCTCTAATAAATGTGGAAATAAGCATGTTAACCATTAAAATAAAAAAAAAGCAAAAAAATTGCTTGTCTATTGACAACCTAAAATTATCTCATGTTATCACCCAAGAACATAAGCTGGGCATTTTGGGAAATGCTGTGTGGTCCCACCTAACCTCCACAATGATGCTGTAAGGTGGGTTATTCTTATCATCCCTGTTTTATTGATGTGGAACTGGGGTTCAGAGAGGTCAAGTGACTCTCCTGATGTCACGCAGTAAGTGCTGAGCCAGAATTTTCTTGGTCTCCAGAGTTTGTAATCTTTCTAGCTCCCACCCTACACCTGAGAATAATAACAATAATGATAATCATCACTCTCAGGCTCTGGCTCTGTGTCATGTGATATACTGAGTTTCCTACCTCAGATCCTCACCGTGACCTGAGAGCCACCATTGTCTTCACTTTGTTATGTTGTTACATTTATAATGTTTCATATTATTTTATTCATATTAATGGCAGCTACCATTCTTATCTCCATTTTACAGAGGAGGAAATGAAGGCACAAAGAGGTTAAGTAACTTGCCCAGGGTCACACAGCATGGTTGGTCTTAATGGAGGAGCTCTGGTCCAGCCCCTGGCCATTGAGGCACAGAGTTCCAGGAAGTGGCTCTAAATTTATTCTGCCTGGAGGATGCTCTGGGTCTGTGCCAGGGGCAAATGCTCAGAGGCCTCTCAGCCCTCACCGCAGAGCTACTATGAGGTTCTCAGGGCCGTCCTGGCACAGCCGCCATGCTGCTATGGCGTACTCTGCCAGGAATCAGCCCTCATGCTTATTCAGTTGCCCTCATGCTTATTCTGGCTTAGCACTTACTTCGTGACATCAGGAGAGTCACTTGACCTCTCTGAACCCCAGTTCCACATCAATAAAACAGGGATGATAAGAATAACCCACCTTACAGCATCATTGTGGGGGTTAGGTGGGACCACACAGCATTTCCCAAAATGCCCAGCTTATGTCCTTGGGTGATAACATGAAATAATTTTAGATTGTCAATAGACAAGAAATTTTTTTGCTTTTTTTTTATTTTAATGGTTAAAATACTGAATAAGCCACTTCCTGGAACTCTGTGCCTCAATGGCCAAGGGCTGGACCAGAGCTCCTCCATTAAGACCAACCATGCTGTGTGACCCTGGGCAAGTTACTTAACCTCTTTGTGCCTTCATTTCCTCCTCTGTAAAATGGAGATAAGAATGGTAGCTGCCATTAATATGAATAAAATAATATGAAACATTATAAATGTAACAACATAAAGTGAAGACAATGGTGGCTCTCAGGTCACGGTGAGGATCTGAGGTAGGAAACTCAGTATATCACATGACACAGAGCCAGAGCCTGAGAGTGATGATTATCATTATTGTTATTATTCTCAGGTGTAGGGTGAGCCTGCCAATGATGTATGATGCCCTCTTGGTGATTGCAAACAGTCATTCTTGCACATGGATTCTTGTTCACATGAGAGTGCATTTTTTTTGGGTCAAGCGGCCATGCACGTCCCGACCATTTCTTACAGAACCCAGCATTCCCCTTCAGTTTGCACTGCGCCGCCTTCCTGCCCCCAAAGCAATCGCCTTCTGATCCCGTGACTCACACGAGGTATCAGGGACTGGTGTCCGTGGCCGGTCTCGGTGCGATAAGGTGGCGACAGTGGGAGGGTTGGACATGAGAAGGGCCGCAGTAAGGAAAAAACGTAAACGAAAGAGGAGTGGGGATGTAGGCTTGGAGGGCTGCGTCGGGGCGGACGCAGTGGTGTGGACAGCCAGGTGGCGTTTGGAGGGCCGGTGTGGGGAGGGGTCAAGGGCTGCTGCCGTGCCACAGCCAAGGTCAGCTGGGGTGGGGGGAGAGGCGCAAGCACCTGCGTTGCAGGAGGCTCGAGGTGCCACTGGCCGTGGAGCTCACAGGGGCTCAGGGCACCGCGGGCGCAACCTCTCTTGGTCAGAGCCTTTCCTGCAGACTCTAATGTCCCAAATAGAAAAGGCCAGCGCCAGGCAGGGCCAGTGCCACGCCGGCCACAGCAAGCGGGGCGTCTGGGTTTCCCAGGGGCCTTGTCGGCAGCGGGGTCTCCCAGCAGGGCCGCGGTGGCCCCGTGCTGCCAGCGGACACCAGGAGGCGTGCAAATCTCTAGTGACGCGTCACCTGGAGACATGGGCTGAACGGGAGCACGGGGTTGGGGGCATGGGACAGTGGGGGGCCTGGCCAAAGGAGACCACATTCCATGCCAAGGGCTGTGTGGGTCTCCTGAGCCGACTTCCAGGAGCAAGTGGGGGGAAGCATTTCTGTGTCTTTTTAAAAATTCACAATTACTTTCATTGCTCTTTTCTTGCTATGAAGGAAAATTTTTTAAAAATTAGAAGAATACAGATAAGAGAAAGGAAGGAGAGAAAATGCCATCCACCTACTTGGATACACTTTGGTATAGATTTCTCTGGATCAAATTCCAGGGGGGGAGGTTTCATTGCCTGCATAAAGGGGTCGGGGGCTGGCAGTCCCGTCCACGTTCCTCAACAATCAGGCTCCTGAACAGGCCGACGGCTTCCTGCCGCGGGGTCCTGGGAAGCTGCCACGCTGACGCGGACAGGCTCAGCTTTACCACGGGCTCCGTGTCTGCCTATTGATAGCTATCTATCTATCTATCTATCTCTATCTATCTATCTATCTATCTATCTATCTATCTATCTATCTATCTATCATCTATCTGTCTATCATCTATCTATCTAATCTATGTATCTTTTTCCTAAACCAGTTGAGAGTAATTTGAAGACATCGTGCTCCTTGCTTCACAGGCTCGGAAGATTCTTCAGAGCAACATTTCTTTAAGAACAAGGACTTTACGTAACCACAGTTTATTAACAAAATCAGGAAATCTAACATTGACCCAGTCCTACTATCACCCCACATTTCTGTTCAGATTTTATCCCTTGCTGCTATGATGTCTCAATAGGCCCTTTGGCTTTTTTTCTTTTTTTGGTTCGGGGTCCAGTCCAGGACCACACACTGCAATTTGTCACCACGTCTCCTTACTCCTCGTTCATCTGGAACATTCCTCAGTCTGTGCGTTTTGTGACACTGACATTCTTGAGGAGCAGCAGTTGTGTAGAACGCTCTCATTGTGGGTTTGCCTTAGCATGGCCTCACAATCGCATTCGGGGTCTGCTCTCTGTTGAGGACCCCACCGAGGGATGCTGTGACCGTGGCACATTGCGTCAGCTTGTCGCCTTCTTGGTGATGTTAGTTTGGGTCCCTGAGGTCAGGTGGCGTTTGCCAGGTTCTTCCTCTCGAAGGATACTGTTTTTCTCTTTATACCTTGCAGTATTTTTGTCGAGTAAACTGGGTCATCAGTTCTGTGGGGTCTTTACGGTTTGGATTTTGCTGGCTGCGCTCTGGTGTTTAATTGCTTACACTCATCAGCGTGCAGTAAAGCACACAGAGCTTTAGGAGGCCTCGGCTGGCTGCTGGGCAGACCTCGACAAGGCCATCCACGCCAGCCGTGTCACTGCTCTCCAGGTGGCTTTCTCCTGGCAGCCCTCACGGGTGACCACTCTCCACCCCATCTTATGGGGGAGGAAATCGAGGCCCAGAGAGGGGAAGGGACTCTGTAGACGATGCACAGCCAGGAAGGAGCAGAGTCGAGGCTTGCCCGCAGGCTGTCGGAAGCAACACCCCATGCGACAGACACCTGTCTTAGATTCCAAATCTCTAAGCATCCAAAACCTGCCCCAGGGCTGGCTCCAGAATTTCCGGAGAGGAGGCAGGTAGTGGCAGCCATTGTTGGGAGGCAGGGGCCTGAGCTTACCTGGACAGCATGACTCACCTCTGCCTGATTTCCTTCCCAAGACGTGGAATGGGTAACAGTCCCTATTTCTTTAGGCCGCTGTCAGTTGCTGCGAATTGATGATGTGGGCAAAGCTGTTAGGGGCCAGTAGTGCCAACTCCTTACAGCAAAGAGCAGGAGGCTCTGGAGGGGGTCATAGCTGTCCCGGGCTTAGCGCACAGGCCCCCCTGCCTCTGCCCGGCTCCCCTGCCAGTCTGTTTTGCAACCCTCCCTCTGGGGTGCAGTGTGGCTTGGGAAGCTGGTGGTCCTCGAGCCCCTGCCCCACTGGGCACTGTGAGTGGGGGCTAGGAGGGGCCCCTCGCAGGCCAGAGCCCAGAGGCTGCCGCAGCTCTCTCCAGAGGCCCCCTCTGCTATTTTAATCCCTGGAGATGGTGAAAAAATGACCCATGTCTTAAAGGGCCTCCCTGGCGGCCTCCCACCTTGGAGCTGCTGCATTCCTGAGAACTCCCAGCCCGGGAGGTTGTGGTCTCTCTTCCTTGGAAGGCCCATGACGTGTGGACGCTGGCTCCCCATGCTTCCCGCTGACCCCCGGCCCCCCAGTGACCGCACTGCTTCTTGGGGGAAACGCCAAGTGTCAGTGCAGAGCCAACGTCCCCACCCCCGGCAGCTGCTCGGGACTGGGGCAGCTGAGTGGATAAGCCAGAGCTTTAGAAGAAGCTGTGCTCCGGAGCCACGAGCCTCAGCCTCGGCCTCTGTCAGACGCAGTGACTTACCTCCCAAGGGGGTGGGGGCTGCCAGTTACCTGAAGTGCCCACCTTCCCTTGCTTTGCATAATAACCCTCCCATTTGAAGCAAGAGGAACGACTGCTCAAAAGGAAGATTCCATTTCCCAGCATCCCTTGCAGCCAGGTGTGGCCATGTGATCCAGCACCGGACAGTGGGAAGTGGCGATGTAGGTGCATCTGCCTGGGCGTCCCTTTCCCTCCCCTTCGGGGTGGGATCGGGCAGGGAGGGTCTGGGGACCATGCTGGGGGGAACAGAAGGGGAGGCACCTGGCTGTGGGGGACCAGGGTGGGGGGGACTGGGTGGGGACATTGGGGTGGGGAGACTGGATTGGGGGGTGCAGAGGGACCAGGCTGTGGTGATGACGGTTGGGGAGTACAGGGCGGGGAAATTGGGGTGGGGGGGCCGGGCGGGGGTTTGGTGAGCGCTCTGTAGTGAGGACACACTTCTTGCCGGGAGAAGCTGCAAGGTGGAGGCCGTCGGGGCTTTTGCAGAGCAGGGTCTGGACTTTTTAGAGTGAAAGAATGAAATGTTTGTTTACTTGGGTCTCTGTTACACACAGCTCAACACGTAAACCTCTAATGTGGATGGATGAGGCTCTGAGGACGGTTATGAGTTTTACGTGACTCATCTCATTTAATTCTCAGCCCCACAGTTGGGCAGTAACTCCTGTCATTACCTCCAGCGTGCAGACAGCACAGGAGAGGCTGAGAGCAGCGCGGTCACGTGCCTGTGTCATGCTGCTAAGGAAAAAGCAGAACTCTTACTACTTATTAGGAACTTGAGGCCCAAAGATCAACCCAGAGCTGGACTTCCGGAAACCCAAGACACGTTTTCTTGGTTCACAAAGACATCAATCCATTTTTCTGGGACGGATGAGTTTTAACCAAGAGCACTTTGCAGATGTGCTTTTAATAAACACTGGTGTGTTGGCACATATTTTGAAAATCTTGGTCAACATTCCAAGAAATTTGGTTCTCATTAAGATGTGAGACTGGTGATACTGACGTTGCATCAGAACCTGACGTGATCACAGATTCACGGGAATTCACATGTCCCATAACCCCTCATGGCTAGAATCTAGCCTGGATCCGTCTGGAGAGGGCATTGCCTCAGCAGATACGTGGGCATAGGTTCAGAGACCCTGCCTCTGTCTTTGGAAAAATCTTTTACTTCCTTGGAAGGGACAACAGCATCTGAGCTGGAATAAAGAAGGGGTTTGCTTCTGGAAAGTACTTTACCAGTAACTCCCATGAGTAAGTTCTTGTCTGTCCATCTCGAATGTCCACGGCCCCAAACTTTGTCATTATGGCCAAAGCCAGCCCTGGATCTGGCTCGCCCCTTGGTGAGTCTAGGGGAAGAAGGCGTGACTGGTGGAACAAAAGTGCCAGGTGAGGGGGAAGGAGCCAAGGTGCCCCTTGCACATCCGGAGAGGGAGTGGAGGGAAGGGCCTGTCCTGCCCCGTCCGTCTCCCACGACCGCTGTGCCCAGCCCTGCCCTTCCTCTGCGCCCCGCTACCCCCGGCTCCATTGTGTTTGCCTCCCTGGCACGGGGACCTCGCTCGGCCACCAGGTTCTGGAAAGGCATTCTCACATTTGTCTTCTGGGACAGCCTCAGACATAAACAGTCCTGGTCGGTGGGCATCCGGACTCTGGGGTCCCGTGGGTCCCATCCGGTGTTTGTCATTTCCCCGGAGATGGCTGGGGGTGAAGGGTGGGGTCTGAGACAGGCATGCGTGTGCCCGAGGGGAGGCCAGGACAAGCGGCTCTCTCTGTAGGCCGGGCCTGGAGAGCCTGCGGGCTATGAGGCTTGGCCACGTGATGCTTCCACATTCATTTCAGAGCTCAGCGGGACGAAGCTTGTTCTGTTTTGCTTAACAGGAAGTTTATGGCTTGAAGGTGGAGTGTTTGGCACAAGTGTCCCAATCCCCCGACTGTTTCTGATGGCCTTTGAAGATCTTTGGGGAGAAGGATCACTGGCCAGCCTTTCCCAGGAAACGGTGGGGTCTCTGTCGCCTGGTGCCAGGACCAGACCAAGACAGGATGACGTAGCCTTTCTTGGGGAGTGGCGCTCAGCTAGTCTCCTCGTCCCAAACAACTCTGTCGGCTCCTTGGCCCCTTTGTTGCTTGAGCATGAGCCCACGAAAGATTTACAAAGTGTTTGTAATAAACTAAGTGTCTCGCCGTGTGATCTGGCTGAGTCACGGGCAGCTGGACTTGCTGAGTTCCAGGCTTTGAAAGTTGGTGACTGGAGGCAGGAGTCGCTCGTGCACACGTGTGTGTGTGCACGCGTGAGTGTGGGTGTGATGCTCCAGAAGGGAAATCTGGGGTGCTCACCCTTTACCCCAAACAGAACCCATCTTGAAGATGATTGGGGGCTTGGTGAAGCCCCCAGAGGGTCGGCACAGCAGGGAGGGGCAAGTGGGGTCCCGAGGCCGTCTGTCACCCCGCGGTAGACTGTGAGCGGGCATCGCCTCTGAGAGACGGCAGAGGGGAGGCAGCCCGGGCAGGCGCGCTCTGCTCTCCCGGGGCCGTGGAATCCTGCGGGGGGGCTCGCCCATCTGTCCAGCCAGCAGTGCCACCGCACTGGGGCCTCCCCACCCCTGGCTCCTCTCCCCTGCCACCCCGGCCGGGCTCTTCTCAGTGGGCTTGGCAGGACTCCTTTGTCCAGTGAGGACATGGTGGCACCTGTGGTGTGGCAGGCAGGGTGTCCAACCCTTTCTTTACATTTTCCAGTCCCTCTGGATGCGTTGTGTAATGAAGCAATACACTATTAAAAAAATTTTTTTTTGAGTAACGTATCTACTCAGACGTTCCCATTTTAACCACATTTGCGTGTACAATTCAGTTGTATTAATTGCACTCGCAATGCCATGCTACTGTCGCTGCCATCCCCACCCCGACGTTTTCGTCACCTCAGGCAGAACCTTGGCACCTGCTAAGCACTAACTGCCCCTCGCCCCCTCCCCCAGCCCCTGGAGCCTCGGGTCTGCCATGTGTCTCTATGAAGTCTGCTTCTTCTAGGGATTTCGTATACGCAAGATCATGCGGTATTTGTCTTTAAGTGTCTGGCTCATTTCACTCAGCAGAATGCTCTCAAGACCCATTGTCGCAGGGCTCCACATGCCCTGCCTCCTTACAGCTGCATGTCCTTCCACTGGAAACCCGCTTGAGTTTTAAGGAAATTGCTGTTGCATCTACTCTCAACAAATCCCGAGTAGTCAGTGGGTGAGGTTATCGTCACTGTTATTATTGCAGGACATTTAAAAAATGAATAGACTTTAGCTTTTAGAGAGGCTTTAGGTTTACAGAAAAATTGAGCAAAAAGGACAGAGTTCTCATATACTCCCCCTCGCATCTCCAGTTTCCCTTATTGTTAACATCTTGCATCAGTGAGCTGCATTATCATAACTGACGGACCCATGTTGACACGTCTTTGTTAACTCAGGGTCTCTGTGCACTGCAGGCCTGGGTTGTGTGGCTCTGTGGGTGTTGACAACACATAACGTCACGTATCCACCATCACAGCGTCACAGCAGCTTCACCACCCCGGACACGCCTGGTTCCGGGGATTCATTCCCCTCCCTGTAAGACATTTGCTGTATCCACAATCATAAACATGGTTTTTGTCCTGTGCCTCTGGCGATTTAGGGATGCTTTACGGCAATCTTGCTTCTTTGCCAATGATTTCCTTAGAACAAATGGCTAGAAGTAAGATAGCTGGGTCCCGAATTCGGCTGATCTTAAAAGGCAGGTGGAATTCCAAGGGGCTAATGTCCTAGACAGAGGAGAGGTCGATTTGTAGGTGAAACTGCCGGGGATTATCCGGGTGGGGTGATTTATGATGTGCTGAGGGGCCCGGGGACTGGCCTTTCCGGGCTCAGGCCTTCAAATGAGTGCCTCTGGGCATCCCCCGGAGCTGGTGGAGGGGAGGCAGGAGCGGGGAAGGGGCAGAGCCACTGCGCCCGGTGCAGGGGGCACCCCATGGGATCTCTAGCCCCTCCATGGGTCTCCTCCATCTCAGAGGGGGCCTGGGGTTATCTGTTGCCAGGGGAGCTGGCCTCTGGCTGCTGACACATCCCTACTCCAGAGGCCACGGGACTGACACAGCCAGCCCAGGTGGTCTTTGTCAGACTTTATCTCCTGGGTGGGGTGGGGGTGCCGGGAGACCTGGACCTCCCCGGCTGCCCTGTGGGTGACCACCACCTGCCCCCAGGAGGTGACACTGGGCAGCCAGGGAGATGATAACAGTATTGGAGGAAACCAGCGGTGACGGCGACAGGACATGCCCCACGCCAGCCCATTCTATGAATACAATTCTCCCTTCACGCCCACCTGCAGGGACTGCAAGCCCATTTCACAGTTGGGGTTGCTGAGGCTTGGGGATGCAAGCTCGCCCGCCCCAGCCCCCACACCCAGTGCGGTCTTCCCCCAGCCAGGGGTGACGTGCCAGCTCGTTTCACCTTGCAGACACCGGGAGGTAGGCCCCTAGAGGACACCCATTTTGCAGGTGAGGACACTGAGGTTTGGAGAGGTTGTGACTTGCCGCAGCACTGGCTGTCTCTCTCTTCTGGGTTTCTCCCAGAGAGATGGGGGCTTTGCCCTGAGTGGCAGACTCTGCCTGGACCAAGCGGCCACAGACCAGCAGCCAGGCCAGAGTTACTGGTCCCACACAGAGCCCATTCCCAGCAAGGCGGGGGCAGAATTTTTTTTGTTTGAAATAGTTGTATATTGAGTGTTGTTGGAGAGGCATCTAAGTGATCATATGGGAAAAACCAGAACTTTGAAGGAAATGTGGTGTGAGGTTAAGATCTAGGCTGTTAGATGTGGAGGTTGGGCTTCCCACTGGGGGCAGGGTGGGGGGGTCCGAGGGGGCCGGGGGGGCACATCCTGTTTCTTGATGTGGAGGCCACTTGCATGGGTGTGTTTGTTGAGCTTTATGGTTAATTATGTTTTCTGTACATATTTTATACTTCAGTAGGGCACTATAAAAAAGCAAAGAAGAATGCGTGCATAGCGACTTCAAAATAACGTTGCTGTTCGGCGTTCTGGAAACTGCTACCCAGAAATTGAGTTGCAATGAATGAGAACATCTACATCAAGAAATTTTATGCATACTGGGTTTCTAAGTATATGTGTATGTTCCTATTCAGTACATGTATTCACGTATATATACATGTGCACTTAAGGGTCATACTCTCTGCTTCTAAACATGTTAGAAATGTACAGAGAATAAAGAAAACCCGGCACGTTACGAAAGCAGCAACAGCCGCAGCAGATAAACGGGACTGGGCACCCTAAACTTCCTGGGGCTCTGTCTCTGAAGACAAGTTCTCAGCATCTGACGAGCATCTCCTGGGGACCTGGTGAGACGCAGCTCACCAGCCTCGGGCCCAGCCTCTGTCTCAGCAGGTCTGGGTGGGGCCTGAGCCTCTGCATTTCTCATAAGCTCCCAGGGATCCCCCCGCTGCTGGTCGGGGACCCCACCTCAGACAGCGCATCTTTAAATGTCTTAATCCTGACTGCTGAAATGGGGTTCAAAAGAGTGGCACCCTTTCCTCTGTTTCAGAACCACAGTGAGTCAAGCACAGCTTCCCCTGGGGTGCCCCGTGGGTCTCGTTCCCTCAGGGGAGACGACATTTGTACAGAATTTTATGCTTTCAAAGCATTTCAACTTCCACGGTGTCATTCCTCCTTGGTTCGTTCGTTCATTGCCTGCTGATCAAGGTCTGGGCAGCCACGGGTGCAGGCCAGGCTCTGGGGCTCCTACAGCTACGCAGCGGCCCCATGCCCTGGGAGTCCTCTTTTTGGGGACTGTGGCAGCCCCCTACCTTCTGAGCCCCCCCTGGCAGCTCCACTACGGCCTGCTCCAGGCAATCTTGGCTCCTTCTCTCATGCACCCCAAAATTCTTCCAGCCCATCCCGAAGCCGCTACCATGGTTGTAGAGTTGAGAACCCCCACCAGGGCACCAGGGCACCGGGGCACCAGGGCACCAGGGTACCAGGGCACCAGGGCACCAGGGCGCCTGTTCTTGCTTAGCTGAGTCACCATGACATGGGACGCCTCTCCTCCCTCCACCCCACAAACTTCTTGGGGGGATCTGGCCACTGCTGGTCTCCTCATCTGCAGGGTCGCATCTCCTCCCAGTCCTGGGGACCCCCTGCCATTTCCTCGCCCTGGGAAGGCAGAGGCCTGAGCGGGGCCAGCCAAGGGCTGAGGGAGCCCAGCTCGTGGGTTTTTTTTGTTTGTGGTCGGCAGGAAGGGCTGTCATCAGTGCCCTGCTAACTTGACCCCTAAATGGGGGCACTGTTATCGCCCCATCTCCGCAGGCTGAGCGAGCCCAGTTGAATTATGTCTGGGGGGTTATCAGGGGGCAGACGGTACTTCTCCCGCCAGGGCCGCTGGGTCTGTGGTTAATGGGCAAAGGTCAGCGTCTCCCAGGGCCTCATGTGGGATGGATTAAATCACGGTGGTGCTTGGGTGGCAGGCGGGCCGGGGGACAGGGTCAGCCATCTCCCAGACAGCCTGAGAAGTCAATGTGGCGTGAACATAGGGCTTGGATTTAAAGGCTTGGCTTGATTTTCCTCTGGAAGGAAAAGGCCAGTGGGCTTGCTGTTTGGAACTGGGAAGGGTCTTGCCGAGCAGCAGATTCTAGGGGAAGGACATGGAGCTCAGGGTGGGAAAGGGGAGTGAGCAAGGCCCAGGTTTAGGGGTCTGACTTGCTCAGCTGGGCAGGGGGTGGTCAGTGGGCATTCACAGAACTGGGGAGCACAGTGCATGGAGCAGGCTTGGAGGCCCTCAGAAATCAGGGGCCACAGAGAAGCAAGAAGAGTTCAATTTAAGTGAACTTTCTGGAACCCCATGATCAGAAAATCTTGAGTAAAGCTATGTAATGTCGATCAATACGTAAATTCAGAAAAAGCACAATAGGAAAGAAAAGTCTATTTATGTTGTTTTTATTTTGAATTACGTATGAGGAACAGGGTGTTCTAATCATTTATTCAACAAGTAATCATTAAACACCTTCTAAATGTCAGGCGCTGTTCTAGGCACCAGATACAGAAAATAATGGGTAAATTACACAGTCTGTTAGGAGATTATAAGGCCTGGAAAAACCAAACAGACCAGAGAAAGGAGGCCAGGTGCCATGTGGGGTTTGGGCTGCAATTTTGAAAAGGTGGATTTTAAGGTTGCTGCTGTCTTTTCCATGTTTTGGGCCCTTAGGAGCTTAATCAGTCCCTGAATCTGTTAGCAAAGTCCTTCCAGCTGCCTGGGCCTTGAATCCTGCATACCCCCTCTGTGCCTGCCTCAGTTTACTCATCCCTGAAAGGGGCCGATGCGGGGTAGCTTCTGTAAGGGTCGCCGGGAGAATCCCGCAGGGGCTGGCTTGTGCAGGCGTTAATCTAATGCTGTGACGGTGTTAAGCTCACAGTAAGACCAGGTGTCCCTGGGAGCCATGTGGCCACGGCTCAGCGCTGGCTGGAACCCCTGGACACCTGGCTGGCGCCCCCAGACCTTGGAGGAAACTCCTCGCAGAGGGGTTCAGCTGTGTTTCAGGGATCCTGATAAAATCCACGAGGGTGGCTTTGGGGGGGGCTCTGGGAAAGGCACCGGGCTCTGGGTTCCACAGCCTGCCCCCAGGCCCGAGCTGACCTGGCTTTCTCCATCCCGTTCCTTGTAGGATCTCATCTAAAAACTGCTGTGAAAGCCGTGATCTGGGCCGCCCGTCTGGTTTACAGAAAAGTCGGCTCCTCTGTCAGAGAGGATAAGTGGGGTGCCAGGTCCCAGGCTTGCAGTCTTGGGCACCTTCTGCCATGTGCCCAGGCCTCCGGGGAGTGCGGAGTGACCCTTGTCCCCTGGCCCTTCGTCCCTTCTTGGAGGGCTCTGCCTCTCAGGGATCAGGAAAACTTGGGTTCGGGCCTTTTCCATTTGACTCTACTTTTGTCCTCCGCTCTGCACCTGGAAGCCTCTGGAAGTTTCTAGGCGACAGCAGCCGTATCTGATGCATGCCTGCCCACCAGAGCTCATCGGCTGGGTCAGAGCCCGCAGTGCAGAATTCAGGCTCTTTCCAGAGAGTCCCCAGGGGGTAGGCGTGAGATTGTTCCCCTCCTTCTTTCTTTCCTTGTCTCTCTTTTTGTCTTCTCTGTCTTCCCTCTCTGACTGCCACAGCATTCACGAGCCCCGTCTCCCAAGTGTGCTGGCACATGGAGCCCAGGCCTTCTGTGCTGACAGACGCAGGGGCCGCCCCAGATCCGCAGCTGGGGAGCCTGTCCTTCTGCCCTTTCCAAGCGCCCACGTCTCCAAGGAGGAGAAGGAGGCTCGTGGTGGCGTCTGGGCCTCGGGGTTCCCGTCCCCACCACACTGGCTTTGAGCTGCTGTTTTCTGTGTTTAAGGTGCTGGCCCGAGGCGTCTTCTCAAAAGGCCAGTGTGATGGCTAAGAATATTATACTACAATTCTAATATAACTGGCCTAAAGGGTTATTAATAATAACCTGCCCCCAGTGCAGGGGGTGCGGGGGCAGGACCTGGGCAGGGTTCCCGGCAGAGCGCAATGCGCGCTTGGGGATGGAGACGACTGTGAGCATGCCCGGGGGCCAGTGACTGGGGCTGCCGCTGCGGCAGACCCCAGACAGGGGCTGTGAACAGAAGGGGCTTCTCACACTCTCTGGTGGGCTGGAGGCAGGGGCCGCAGGGCTGCCAGGAGGCTCCTCTCCTGCTCTTCCTGAGTCTGGTGGCTGCAGGCACTCCTCGGCTTGTGGCCGCATCCTCCAAGTGCTGTTACTGTGGTCCCATGGCCTCCTCTTCTTCCTGTGTCCCCTCTGGGTGTCCCTTAAGGGACACTCGTCCTTGGATATCCACGATGACCTTAGCTTTGTTACATCTGCCAAGATGCTTCTTCCAAATAAGGTCACCCACAGGTTAGGGCACGGGCGTCTCTTTGGGCACCATCCAGTCTATCACATGGGCTGAGCCAAACCTGTCCTCTCAATGACCATCCTCATTCTAGGGAGGGAAAGCTGCATCCGAGCTGTTATCTCGCTGCCCAAGGTCACAGAATGCGGCAAGTGGGGGCCGCAGCGCTTGATTCCCCAGAGGCTGACGCGGCTGACCAGGGGCAGGTTTAATTCATTAGTGTCCTGAATGTGCCCCAGATGCCCCCCACCTCAGCAAGGGTGTGGACAGCCCAACATTCTCCCCGATTCCTCCCCCTCCTCCCCTTCCCCTCCCTCACACAGCTAAATAGTGCAGCAACCCAGAGACAGCCCCGGGACAGTGGGGGCCTGGGCCACTGAGGGACGCTGCCTGGTGATATGATGAGAGCAAAGTCACAGCTTCTCGGAGCCTCGGTTTCCTCTTTTGGAAATGGGGTCTTCATTCCCGCAGCACTGAGCAGGAGCAAGAACCGAACGGCAGGGTGCTCGTGAGGACACCCCACCCTGCGCCTGGCCCGGGGGGCGTTTTCATCAGCTCGCTCTCACTGCAGCAGGATGGTTGCAGCCATTAGCGAGTATTAATCAGTTAATCTACTATCACAGCTATTATAAAGCATGCAGACCTTCTGCGCCCTGCTTCTTCTAAGGGTTGAATGTGTATTACCCCGTTTCAGCCTCATAATATATATAGTATATATGGCAGGTAAGTCCTGCTTTTAGCACCCTTTTTCTTAGTGAACTGGAATTCACGTGGCATAATCACTCTAAAGTGACAATTCAGTAATATTTAGTGATTCACACTGCTGTGCAACCACCTTATCTAGTTTCAAAATAATTTCATCTTCGTAGAAGGAAACGCTGTACCCCTTACAGCTCTCTCTCCCTCCCCCTCCCCAGCCCCCAGAAACCACCATCGACTCTGCTTCTGTAAGATCATAAGTTCTGGACAATTCGTATAAATGGAAGCATTCCACATGTGGTCCTTTGTACCTGGCTTCCACTTAGCATGATGTTTCCGAGGCTCACCCGTGTTGGTGTGCCAGGTCTTCACGCCTTCGTCGGGCTGAATATTATTCCATGGTATGGATAGACCACATTTTGCTTTTCCAGTCATCGGCTGACGGACAGACACAGGGGTCGGGGGTCCTGAGGGAGGTGTGAGTGCGGGCAGCAGGCGTCTGGGACGAGTCTGCCCACTGCCCCGGCCTTTCCTGGGCCCAGGGAATCGTGACCAGCCGTGGAGGGAATGGCTGCTATTCGTTTTCCCAAGGTTGACATTGGGCCAGCTCCCCAGGGCACCTGCCCCTGGGGTGCCCCCCCACCCCCCTGAGGCAGCCACAGCTCCCTTCCTGGCCAGAAGGCCGAGCTCTGGGTCCTCAGGGTACTTGGGGTCTGGGTGGCACCAGCAGCTGGGCCGGCATGGCTTGTGCTGGGGTGCCTGAGGGTGTCGGGGGACCATGGGGGGCCCAGCCCTGGGACTGCTGGGCCGAAGCAGCTGGGGGCAGAGGGGGCCCAGGGTGTGGGGGGGCTGGGATGGGGTTCCCAAAGGAGCAGGTGGGTTAGAAGCTGGGGGCGTGGAGCTGGAATCCCCATGACTGACTCCATGGCCTTGGGCCAACCCCCCACTTCCTCTTCCCAGCAGGAGCGCTGGGGGACTCACTGGGGACTCACCACAGATATGGGTGCAGAGGCCTGGGCCTGGAGGGCTGTGTACTGAGCTGCTGCTATTGCCATCACCAGCGCGGTGGTTATTTATCCTCTCCTTCCCCCAGGGCTGTGTGAGACCAGACGGTCGGAGGGAGGTGAGGCCCACGGTCGGTCGGAGGGGAGGCCGGTGCTGGAGCAGCCGCCGCCTCTGCCCACCCGCAGCCTCCGAAAACCCGCGCTGCTCTGCCCCCTTTCGGACGAAGAAAAGGAGGCTCCGGGAGGGGAAGCAGCTTCCCCCTCCCTCCCTCCCTCGCTCACTTACTCATTCAGCAAACATGTCCTGAGCCCGGGCCTCACCCTCCCTGCTAGGGAGATGAAGGCGGACACGACATATTCCTTGTCCCCGTGGAGATGGGGTTCGTAAGTCGCCCAGGCCACTCGGCCTGCACGGAAGGACCAGATTTGAGTTGGGGCCAGTGTCTCCCTAAGACCCAGCTTCCTCCTCTTCTCTGGGCTCTGAGTCGGGAGAAGCAGAGGAGCTGGTTACAGGGGTTGTTTCTCAGTCCAGGGGCGACTCTACAGACAGCACGACTCTGTCAAGTCACAGAGGAAGGCAACGTGGCTGTGTGGTGGTGTGACTGTGTGGCTGTGTGACCGTGTGGCAGTGTGGCGGCGTGGCTGTGTGGTGGCGTGGCAGTGCAGTGGAGTGACCGTGTGGCGGCGTGACAGCGTGGCGGCGTGGCGGCATGGCACTGCGGTGGAGTGACCGTGTGGCGGCGTGACAGCGTGGCAGCGTGGCAGCGTGGCGGCGTGGCGGCGTGGCAGTGCGGTGGAGTGACCGTGTGGCAGTGTGGCGGCGTGGCTGTGTGGTGGCGTGGCAGTGCGGTGGAGTGACCGTGTGGCAGCGTGGCGACGTGGCAGTGGGGCAGAGTGGCAGTGCGGTGGAGTGACCGTGTGGCAGTGTGGCGGCATGGCAGTGTGGCAGCGTGGCGACGTGGCGGCGTGGCAGTGGGGCAGAGTGGCAGTGCGGTGGAGTGACCGTGTGGCGGCGTGACAGCGTGGCGGCGTGGTAGCATGCCCGGCCTCCCGCTGGCTGTGGTAGGGAGGCACAGACCCTGGGGCCAGTGGGGCAGGGCTTGGGTACCACGAAGCGCTGAAGGCCTGACTGCCCTGTACCCCGCAGGGCGAGGGCACCCCCTCCCGGTCCTGGGAGTCCACTGCTAACAGCCACGCAGCCACGCTATAAGTTAGAATCAAAGTCCGGGGGTCCCGCGGGCACACCTTACAGGACGGCCCAGGAGGGGGTGGGAGGGCTTGGTTCTAGTTGGGCACGGAGCCGGGACCCCCACTGCTTCTGGCCTCAGTTGATGCTGGGCAGGGGGTAGGTCCTTTCGTTGCATCTCCAGGTCATCTCAGGCCCCCGGCTTCCCGCCATGGCTGCTGGCAGGAGCCGGCATGGGGCAAAGCACGGCTCTCGCCCGGCTCAGGAGCAGCCCAGTTGCGAGGGAAGGCTGCCCCTGCCCAGGACTGGCTCCGTAGGGATGACAGGAGAAATCATGGAGTGAAGATGGCTTAATCCAATCCTCCCGCAGCCAATTTAACATGGCATTTCCCGTCTCCTTATTTTTCTGACCAAATCCTTAGTAAGTGATTGGTCGGGATGAGCTAGGCTGTGCTGCAGTAACAAATAACTCCCAAGTCTCAGCGGCTCAATCCACCAAAGTTGTTTCTCACTCAGGGGCAGGCAGGAGAGGCCTCTTTGCACTGTGTCCCCTCAGGGCCCCAGGCTAAAAGGGCAGCCACGGCTTCCAATGTTACCAGAGGGAAGTGGGAACTTGGGAGGCTCTCGCTTCTCGAAGTAAATGCTGTGGCCTGGAATGACAATTGTCACTTTTACTCGGAATTTACTGGCCGGAACTAGCCAGTAAATGACCATCCAACCAGGTGGGGGCTGGAGTGCAGCCCAGCACATGCCCAGAGGCCAGGTGGGGGACGTGCACAAGTGCAGCCCAGCATTTTAAGGTTAGGGGGTTAGTCCACGTCCTGGGTGTACATGTGGGGGTGGGGGGGTGGAAGGAGGACCAGCCAGGGAAGCAGAAAGCACTGCCTGCCCTTTACTTCCTCTGTGACCTCAGGCAAGTGCCCCAACGTCTCTGGGCATCTGAGGCCCGTCTCTAAGCTGGAGAATTGCGTCACTCTTCCTGGCCCCCATCCCATGTGCAGATGAGAACAAGGGAGATAAGGCTTGGGAAAACGTGCAACACCAAAACGGGCTAGACCCGTGCAGAGGGTTCACAAGGAAAGGAGTGACTAGCAGACCTCAATGCGTTTTTAAAGAACTTTCTATTTTGGAATAATCTTAGGTTCACAGGAACGTTACAGAGATGGAACAGAGTGTTCCTCTGCCCTGCCTCCAGCCCTCTCAGTTACCATCTTCCCTAATCGGGTACATCCGTCCAAACTTAGGCTACTAACTCAGCTGCAGACTCTTTGATTTCCACCCGCTTTTCCGCTCATGTCCTTTATCCGATCTATCTGTCAGATCCCCCAGAACAGATCTAACACCCTCAACGGCCCTGAAAGTCCCTTTTGTCATCTGTGACTCTCTCCCTCCCCACCACGGATTTCCCCTGCCTGTAGCTGTGCCTTTTGCAGACTGCCATATAAATAGAATATCTACTACGGAGCCTCTGGGTCTGGCTTCTTAAACTGAGCAAAGTGCATTTAAAAGCCAGGGTGCTGTGTGCGCCGATGGCTCACTCCTTCTGGCCGCACAGACTCCCACGGGGAGGACGCTGCCCCGCTGGTTTATCCAGTCACCTGCTGAAGGGAAGTTGTTGCTTCAGTTTGGGGTGATTCTATACAAAGCCGCTATAAGCGTTCACACAAACAGCTGCATTTCTGTGTGGACGTGAGTTTTCAATTCACTGGAGTAAGTACCTAGGAGTAGGGATGGTGAGTGTGTGTTTAATTTTATAAGAAACTGCGAACTGTCTTTGTTCTGTGTTTCCACTGGCAAGGAATGAGAGTTCCTGCCAGCTTTTTTTGGAATTTAGCCGCTAGAATAGGCATGTAATGATGTCTCAGCGTGGTTTGAATTTGCATTTCCTTAATGAAAAAACAAGGTTGAGCATCTTTTCATATGCTTATTTGTCACCCATGCATCTTTAGTGTGAAGCATCTGTTCCCAGATTTTGCCGATTTTTAATTGGCATTTGGTTCCCCTGTTGTTGAGTTTGTTTGTGTTTCTTCTGTATTCTGAATACAGTCCTTTATCAGATATGTGGTTTGCAAATATTTTCTCCCCATCTATGGCTTGTCTTTTCACTATGTGAACAGTTTTAATATTGAGGAAGTACAATTGATTACTCTTGTTCTTTTACAGATTGTGCTTTTGGTGTCATCTAAAACTCATCACCAAGCACAAGGCCATGCAGATCTTATCCTGTTGTTTTTTTGGGGGGGGGCAGGCACCGGGAATTGAACCCAGGTCTCTGGCATGGCAGGCGCGAACTCTGCCTGCTGAATCACTGTGACCCGCCCTACCCTATGTTTTTGTCTGGAAAATCTATAGTTTCACATTTTGCATTTAGGTTGATGATCCGTTTTTAGTTATTTCTGTGCATATCATTTGTTGAAGAAACTCTCTCTTCTTTACTGAATTGCCTTCACATCTTCATCAAATGCAGTGGCCTACATTTGTGAGGATCGATTTCTGGGCCCCCTATTCAGTTCCGTGGGTCTCTTTTTCTGTCCTTGTACAAGTCCACACTATCTGATCACAGTGGTTTGAAATCCAGTAATGTGAGTTCCCCAAATTCTTTTTTAGAATTTTTTTGGCTATTTTAATTCCTTTGTTTTTCCATATGGAGTTTAGAATAGGCTTGTCTCAATCTACATAAAAGCTGGCTAGGAATGGATTGGGATTGCATTGAATCTACAGACAAAATTAGAAAGGATTGATATCTTAACAATACTGGCTCTTCTAATCCATGACACGGTATATTTCTTCGTATACTTAAATCTTCTTTGATTTCTTTCATTGTTGTTTTTCAGTCTGCAGTGTCCAGATACTGCATGTATTTTACACATATTTTTGTTTAAGTATTTCTTTGGGAGGAGATGCTATTGTAATATGGTATTATTTTTGCAATTTCAAATTCCAATTTTTCACTGCTAGCATATATATAATTGACTTTTTTTTTTTTTTGGTGCATGAGCTGGGCATTGAACCAGTGTCTCCTGTATGGCAGGTGAGCATTCTACCGCTGAACCACCTGGGCACCCCATAATTGGCTTTTGTATCTTGATTTGAACACTTATTTGTTCTAGGAGCTTTTTATAGATTCTTTGGGATTTCCTAAATAGATAATCATGTCATCTGCAAATGAAGACAGATGTATTTTTTCATTTCCAATCTGTACGCCTTTGATTTCTTTTTCTTGCATTTTTGCCCTGGCTAGCAATTCCAGTATGATGAATGGGGTTGGAGCGAGGGGATAGCCCTCCTAGTCCCCAGTCTTAGGGAAACAGCTTTCAGTCTCTCACCCTGAGTATGAGGTTAACTGTAGGTGCTTGGCAGATCCCTTTATTAGGTTAAAGAAGTGCCCTTGTATTCCTCATTTTATGAGAATTTTTGCCAAGGACGGATGTTGAATTTTGTCAAAGGGTTTTTCTGCATCTCTTGAATTGATGATGTATATATTTATGCAATCTGTTAAAATAATGAATTTCATTCCCTGATTTTCAAACTCACTGGCTGAGTGACTTTGGTAAATCTCTTCACCTCTCTGGGTTTCGGGTTGGCCTGTTTGCACGCTGGGACCTGGGCCATACAGTGGATTTCCGAAGCCCCTTCCGGGTCTGGTGATGATGGTGATGAGAAGGCTGACAAGTAACATGCTTTTCCACGGTTTTGTCTTGTTGTTCATAGCTGACTAAAAGTTTACACTGGTGGAGCACTTGTTTGCCAGCTCCCAGGCTGAGCTCTTTGAGACACTTCATCATTGAATTCTTACACCAGTATTATGAGATATGCATTAGGATCTCCATTTGACAGGCAAGGCCACTAGGTGAAGTCACTGTCCGTGGCCGTATGTATGGTGAGCAGAGGATGCCACCTGTAAAATGAAAAAGCAGGCAGTGGAACTGGGAGTCCGCCTGTCCCAGCCTACACCGTAGCTTTTTTTTTTGCATGGGCAGGCATCAGGAATTGAACCTGTGTCTCCGGCATGGCAGGCTAGAACTCTGCCTTTTGAGCCACCCTGGCCTGCCCACCTAAGCTCTGAATTTTGATGACTGGGTACAAAAAATGCAAAACATCTCACTGATACTTTTTTATATGGATTACTTGCTGAAATGGTAATATTTTATATATATTGGGTTACATAAAATATATTATGAAAATGAATGTCCTCTGTTTATTTTGACTAATTATAAATTACACGTGTGGCTCACACTTTATCTCTACCGCCCAGTGCTGCTGGAGACCAGGGTCAGCAAATTAGGGCACGTGGGCTAAACCAGCACCCCCGCCCCCACCGTTTTGGTCAATTAAGTTGCGAGCCTTGCTCGCTCTTTCCGAACAGCCTCTGGCTGCATTTGGACCACAACGGTGAGTTGAGTAGTCGTGGCAGAGACTACCTGGCCCACAGAGCCTAAAATGCTTAGCCTCTGGCCCTTTCCAGAACAAATTTGTTGACCCCTTCTCTAGATCAAAATCTGCAAGGCTGGACCCCCCAATGTTAACTCTCTATGGAGATGTCCTAGGTGATTTTACATTGTCTTCTTTTTATGTCTCCCTGTTTTCTACAGTTTCTACAATGAGATGATTACTTTTGATAATAAGGAAGGAAAATCATAGGTGCTTTTCTATTACAGAACAGTAGAGTATGGCATGTGGGAACAGAGAAATGGTGTCCCAGGGCTGACCCTGAAAACGTAAACCTGTGCTGAGCTCTGGAGCCTGCTTCCCGGGAAGGTCTGGGAGCCCCCAGAACGCCTCCTGCACGGGAAGCCATCCTATGCTCCTTCCTCTTGGGGAGCTGTGTCCACGGGCGCGAGGAGGAGGGGTGGGGGGAGGCCCGGCCCTGCAGTGAGGGACCCAGGAAGCCAGGCCCATCTGGTTCGCGTTATGTTTGTGAGATTGATGGCAAATAAGGGTATGAGAGCTCATTTACTTATTTAGAAAAAGACGACTCAATCCCAGAAACTGCGGCTGGGATGGGGTCCGCTCCCTTCCCCCTACCTTCAGGCCCTGTGCAAGGCGCCACCTGGCCTCCCAGGTGGGCCCAGGGGCAAAGATGGACATCTTCTCAAACCAGCCCAGCGTGGGGCCTGCTCCCGGCACCCCACCCTCCTGCCTCTTCAGTGGCCCTGGGAGCTTGGCCTGACTTGTCCCCTCGGACTTCGGCTCTCAGCACAGCCACCGGGGAGGGTAAGAGGCCAGAGGGGCAACCGTGCAGCCGCTTCTCTCCTCCTCGCCAGGCTCCCACATCCGCCGGCCTCAGCCGTGGGTCCCGGGCACCAGCAAAAGCTCGGCAGTGGCCCGAGTCCGGCATTACAGTTTTGGGGTCCTGCGGCCAGTTCCTCTCCCCACTGCCCGCAACCCTGGGCCCTGACCTGCTTCCCCCGAGGGGACAGAGCCACATCTTGGCAAGGTCCTGGAAACGGATGTCCTGACCAGTCCTGGGGCACTGGCCCCACCCTTCAGCCACAGGCTTTAGTTCTGGAACACTCTCCAAGAACAGGGTCTCCCTGGCAGCTTGGCTTTACGGAGAGAACCTGGGCTTTAGGATCAAACCGTCACTGGTTCAAGTCCCAGGTGTGCCGCGTCCCGTCTGGAGGAGCTGTGTTTTGCCACCTGTGAGATGGGGGTAGGGATAGCCTCGGTGCTGGCTGTGGGGAGGTGTGCTGGGACGTATGGAGGAAGAAAAGGCAACCGAGGGCAAAGGTTTGTTCGGGCAGATGTCAGGGGTAGGGGACATTTCACCTGAGAGATGAGCATACCTCTATTTGATGTCAACTTTAAAACCCACCTGTGGCAGCCCCAATGCTTTCCCCCTTCTCTCCCTTCATAACATATCAGGGTTTTGACATGGCTGAATTATCCGCCTTGCTCTTGGGTCAAACAGCATATTCCAGATTTACAAGACTGCAGACTTCATCACTGAATTGCAATTGTCCCAGAAGAGCCAGTAGTTCCTATTACCTGGTAGAAACCCTGCATCAGTTATGGGAGAGCTGAGTCACTTGTTCAACAAATAATCATTAAATGCCCTCTGCCAAGCTCCACCTTAGAATTGAAGTTACAGCCACAGAGCTATTATAACTAATTTGTACTAAAAAAAGGAAGGAAAAAGAAATGATAGGAATCAGGAGTGAAAGGATACAGACACATAGCCTTCAACAGGGTCATAGCAATTGTTTTCAACCCTGGTTTCACATGAGAAATATTCGGAAAGGTCTATGAGTGTGTCCCCACGCCAGCCCCATGCACCAGCAACTAAATCAGCATTTCTGGGGACTCAGGTCAGGTCCCTTTAGATTCCCCAGGTGATTTGGATGCACGGTTAAAGCTGAGACTCACTGGCCTTTAGATCACACACCGGTCACCAAGTGAGTCATTCTCAGTTCCTCCTGCTCTCACCCAGTGGTTCTCAAAGCAGGGCGCCTGACCAGCAGCTACAGCATCTCTTGGGAGCTGGCAAGAAATTCAGATTCCCAGGCCCCTCCCAGACCTACAGAATCAGGGGCTCTGGGGGTGGCCCCAACAGTATCTGGGGCAGGACTCAAGTCACAAAGCTTCTGCTCTAATCCACGCAACACGTTTGCCTGCTCTCAGCACCGGAGCTCCCGGACTCTTCCCGACCGAGCATTTGTTCCCCAAGCCTGGGTGCCACTCCCCAGGGCTTAGGGGAGGCAGAGGCTCTCACCCCACATGCCAACCCAATTTTCCGGGAGAGGCTGCCTGAGCCTCAGCGGGAATCCACGCCTGGCCTCCGGGGAAGGAGGGCAGTGATGGATGAGTGAGGTCACCGAGGAAATGGTACAGAGCTGTGGAGCTCCCAGCTCAGAGTCTGCACTCTGGATTTAGGTCAAACTTTTCTTTCTGCATCAGAAAGCTTCATTGCTGGAAACCCTGCTAAGCTGAGCTAGGGTCTTGCCTGTTTCTGTCTCCCTGGGAGGGTCAGCAGGTTTCTTTCTTTACTGTCTTAGGAAGAAAACCCCATGTTGGCTGCCACTTTCGAGGACGTGCAATGGTCCAGGATTCCCAAGTGTTCTAGTTTGCTAGCTGCTGGAATGCAATATGCCAGAAGCACAATGGCTTTTTAAAAAGGAGAATTTAATAAGTTACAATTTTACAGTTCTAAGGTGGAGAAAATGTCCCAGTTAAAGCAAGTCTATAGAAATGTCCAATCTAAGGCATTCCAGGAAAGATACCTTGGTTCAAGAAGACCGATGAAGTTGAGGGTTTCTCTCTCAAGTGGAAAGGCACATGGTGAACACAGTCAGGGTTCCTCTCTCATCTGGAAGGGCACATGGCGAACACAGCATCATCTGCTAGCTTCTCCTGGCTTCCTGTTTCTTGAAGCTCCCTGGGAGGCATTTTCCTTCATCTCCAAGGGTTGCTGGCTGGTGGACTCTGCTTCTTGTGGCTATGTCATTCTGCTCTGCTCTCTCTGAATCTCCTTCATTCTCCAAAATATTTCCTTTTTTATAGGACTCCAGAAACTAATCAAGACCCACCCAAATGGGTGGAGACATGTCATCACCTAATCCACTTAACAACCACTCTTGATTAAATCACAACTCCAGGGAGATGATCTGATGACAGTTTCAAACATACAGTATTGAATAAGGATTATTCTACCTTTAGAATGGGATTTTGCTTACAACATGGCTTGTCTAGGGTTCATACATCCTTTCAAACCAGCATACCAAGGGCAATGAGAACGCAGTGAGTTAGCTTTCTCTCCAGAAATCTTTCTTCTGCCTTGATTCTCTCCTGGCAGTGGCTTGCTGCCAATTTTGATGTCCAGATCACTTCTGTTTTCAATTCCTTTAAAATAAAACTTCAGGTGATGTCTGATTAGAAAGGAATATATCTGTATGATAGAAAGTTGGTAAGATGCTAACCAAAAATGCATAGGAATTAAAATCACATGAGATCCTGCCACCCAGAGACGATTTACCTTAAAGCACTGTGGGTATACCCTACCAGGAGTCTCTCCTTTGGTGTCCTCCTCTTTCTTCCACCTCTCTTATATCTTATCTCATTTGAAGATATTCCCAAAGAGGCCAAGTGGGCTCTCCCCACCTCCCCACCTTCTGAGCATGTGTCATGGTCAGGTTCATATGTCAACTTGGCTAAGCAGTGGTACCTGTTTGTCTGGTTGGGCAAGTGCTGACCTGTCTGTTGCACTGAGAACATTTCATTGAATTAAATCATGATCATGTCCGCTACATCCACAGCTGATTCCATTTGTAATCAACCAAAGGGGAGTGTCTTCTGCAATGAGTGATGCGTAATCCTTAAAAGGCACTGGAAACCTTTGAAGGAGGATTCAGAAGAGACGGGCGCTATTCCTGCTTCGGCTGGCGAGCCTCTCCTGTGGAGTTCGTCCAGACACTCCATTGGAATTGTCGGCTTCACAGCCTGCCCTGCGGATTTAATACTCTACATTCCCGCGGTCACGTGAGAGACCTGTGAGTGTTTCCTGTTGATTCTGTTTCTCTAGAGAACCCTAACTAATACAGCATGTTAATCCTTTTAAGCTCCTAGAATTGTAAAGAGACAAGATGTAGTTCAGGTACAGAACTTCCTTGAAACTTTTCTGAATGCTTGTCTCATAAGGAGATAATCTCTCTAAGTTTACTAGCGTCTGAACAAAGTAGATGACATACAGCATTTTTGTTTGTTTTTTGCATGGGCAGGCATGGGGAATTGAACCCCGGTCTCTGCATGGCAGGCGAGAATTTGGCCACTGAGCCACCGTCGAACCGCCTGACATATGGCATTTTAATTTTATGTTTTAGGTTTAAAAATAACTTTATTTTGAAACGCTCTCACACTTAGAGAAATGTTGCAAGCATAGTATGAAGAATTAGCAGATTTTTAAATTGACATTTTACCACCTTGCTTCGTCTTTCTCTGTCCCTCCCTCCCTCTCTTTTTCTTTTTCCTGTGAACCATGCAGGATACATGGGGCCCCTCTACCAAATGCAGCATGTGTTTCCTAAGAACAAAGCGTTCTTTTCCATAACCACAGAACGATCATCAAAATCAACCCTCGTGCAATAATATTATATAAACTACAGACCTGATTCATATTTGCTAATTGTCTCAATGAAGTCCCTTTTAACCAAAAAAACCCCAAACTTCTCTTCTGGCCCAGGATCCCGTCCCTGTCCCTGACCATGTGACACCGTCCTGTCTCTTTGTGCTCCTTTGATTGGGGGCAGCTCCTTATGAGCCTTGGAGAGTGCCAGGCCCTGTCACTGCGTGGCGTGTCCTTCCTGATAACAGCTCTGAGCACCAATGGCTCATCCAGCCTAGCTTGGCCCGGGGTCTCTGCCAGCCACCCCCCAAAGTTGCCATTTTCCCCTTGTGAGTGTCTCCTGGTCGCCCCACCATCAGCCTCCCTCCCCCTGATTGGTCTGGATGTTGGGGCTGGTGCTGTGCCACACACGATGATGGGGTGAGAAGTTTATGACGTGCGTCCTGGGGCTTTCCAGGGAGGGGGCAAGGCAGGTGCCCAGGCTGCCCGAGCAGCTGGAGAGAAGGGAGGTCTCTGGCTCCAGTTTTTGTAGGGGGTGGGGGGCAGGTGTGAGGGTTCCCAAGGCGCAGGCAGGGGGTTTGTGTGCTGTGAACTTAGCCCCAGCGCCGGGGAGGCATCGTGGGGGACTTACTTCTTGGCACACCCGGGTGTGGAGTCAAAATGGGAAGGGGGCCGGGAAGTTGTGCCAGCTGCCCAGTGGTCAACTGTCACAACTGGAGGCGGACACTGCAGGACAGCGAGCAAGAAGAACCGTATGGTGAAACCTTCTGAGACATGCCAACATCGCCGTTCAACGTTACGCATTTCGAATTACACCATGCAACGCACCCCTTCTCAGTCCCCGTGTCTGTCTTCAGTGCCAGCAGGGAAAGCGGGACTCGAGAGGAGCTGGTGCCCGAGCTTCTTTGGGGCGGAATGGCGCGGGCTGCCAGAGCTCCCGGGGCTGGGGTGACACGCAGGGGCTGACTCCACCTGGCATGTGCCCAGGCTCTCTGTATCCTTGCACTGGGTGATGGGCACTCCCGTGAGGGAAACTGAGGCACACGGCGATCAAGAGGGGGCTGACTGCAAACCCAGGCATCTGATTTTGCAAATCCCTTCCTTAAATCTTACCCCGGTGCCTCTCAAGCTTCAGTGTGCCCGCACAGCTTGACAAAACGCAGATTCTGATTCCATAGGCGGAGAGTGGGGGGTGGGGGCCTGAGACTCTGCATCTCTAACCGGCTCCCAGTGCCCCCAGAGCTGCAGGTCCGCGGAGCCCACTCTGAGTGGACAGGCTCCACTACCTTTTCCAGGGGAAATCAAGGAGTAAGTGGCGGAGACCGAAGGAAAGCCCCAGGTGACGGCTCTCCCCATACCCTCCGCTGCCTCTGTCTGTGCAGTGCAGGAAGGAGCTTCTCCGACGGGGCTCAGCCGGGCCTCGCCGCTCCCCGATAGCCCCACAGCCCCGAGAAGCCGCTCGGCTGCAGAACCAGCCACTCGCAGCCCCGTGCTGGGTTGGCGGTCACGTCCCCAGCCCCACTGCCAGCCTGTGCGCAGCTCAAGCACCAGCCTGCCCGGGCGGGGGCCCGGCTGTCCCCTCACCAGCCAGTGGCCACTGGTGGATGACCTGACCCCCTGTGACCCTCCACTTTGTCCTCCGTAAAAGGGAGGACACAGGGCCCCTCCAGGAGGGCTGGGGGAAGGTTCCGGAACAGCTGTTCGGGCTGCTTTGTGCGTGAGAAGGGAAGGAGCTCCCAGGTGAGTGGACCGAGTTGGTGGAGACCCAGGGGGGCCGCCTCCCAACTGCAGGCTGCTCCGGGGGGACCTGCTTGGGCCTGGCCAGCGGGTGACGGGGCTGGTCTCCCCTCTCTGGACCCAGGATCCTGAGGCAGGGCGGAGGTGAGGGTCTGACCTAAGACTCGGGTAAAAGCACAGACTGCCCCCCACCACCCATCTTCTGTTCTCTTCCTCTTTCACCCACACGGCTCTCTCCTTGACATCGCGAGGGGAAGCTGGCCTGTGCTCGGTGTGTTGCCTGATTTCATTCGTGTGAAGACATGACGAGGTGCTCACGGTCTTGTTGGACTGAGGCCGTGAAGCCTGAGCAGGAGGAGCTCATGGGGACGGTCACTGCTGGCCAGGGCGGGCCAGGCCCTCCATCTGTGTGTCCAGCCGTGACTGCGTGCTCCACGCTGACCAGGCCACGCTCCTCTCTGCAGCTGCACGCCACAGCCTCCAGCTCCCCGGCAGTGTGCTCATTGTTGTCATTTTTATTCACATTTTGCAGACGAGGAAGTGGAGCCTGAGGCAGGGAAGAGGCCCCAGCTCCCGGGTGGGGGTACACCCGCTTTTTTTTTCAGACTCCCCAGGAGCTCCCCATCTACTGGCATCCACGCCGGCATGCTCCAGGGAAGGGATAGATAAGCTTGGGAGTGGGGGTGGGGGGGAAGGAGAGATGGAATCTGGGAACCTGCTTGGAGGAGGTGGCGGAGACTTACTGTACATGTGGGGTACCCCAGGGTCTGCAGAAAGTGGCTCAAAAGCTTCTCTTGTGGCAGAGTAGTCAAGAGCCTTTCAGTTTTATTTAAGAGACTCACTTCACATCTAAGTGAAAAAAAAAAAGCTTTTAACTCTCATATTATGGGGAAGGCGAGGAGTTCAGGCACGGCTGAAGCTAGATGCACAAATGATGTGTTAGAAATCTGTCTCTTCCCTCAGCTCTATTTTGTTCTAAGTTGTTACACTTTTCCTCCAAGCACTGACCTCTGGAAACTCTGGACCTAGCATTCCACCAGGCTAGTGGTGCCAGCAGAAAGAACCTGGCTCATTCCCAGTCCTTCCAGCTGCCCCTGGGACTTGGCTACCACTGGCCTGGCCAATGGGCCATCTCTGGATGGTCACTTTGATCGTCTGGGACCTGTGTCCACGGGAAAGTGGGGGTGGTGCCATCTGCCATGTGCCTCTCGTGAACTGAGAGCGGGGAAGAGGTAGCTCCCCAACTAACCGAGAGGCTGGTCCCAGAAGCAGGAGGAGGGGAGGTTGGGTGGGCAAACAAAGGCTACCCAGCATAGGGCCTGAAATGGCACCATTTGATGCACACCATTGCCGAGCCGAGCAGCAGGGTCTTTATATTTCATATAGAGACAGAAGGTTTATATTAACCCTCTGTTTTCCTAAAGGGAAAAGAGTTAACATATTGGCACAAATGGGGACTTGAGTCCTCCTGGGCAGAGGACAAGAAAGCCGTGAGGGAGAGAAAATTCTAGAGCTCAGGAAACCCAAATGGGAGGCTCTGGCATTCACAAGATAGCGTGAGAGCCCCTTGTGTGGGTGCCGGAAGTTTCCAAACAGATAGAGGGAGGCTCTGTGGACAAGCTGTACAATTACACAATTTTGCTCCTGGGTCAGCCCTGTCACGGCAGATCTTGCGAGCAGATTCTCAGTTACTCCAGCCATGCTCTGGCTTCGGTGTGCAAGGAGAGTTCACTCCAGGTGGAGCCAATTCCAGCAACCACCAGATGTGCCTCTGTTTACACTCCTTGACTTACTCCCACTTGTCTTCTGAGTTTTCAACTTTAATGTCGGTCTTGTCTTCTGGACAGGAATTTCCATGCATCTGAGGAGCACAAGAGGTTTGCCCCGGTATGCAGGCCTCAGTGTACGGTGCTCAATAAGTGCTGTTTGTATGGATGGGTGGCAGAGAGCTGGGTAAATGGGTGCTTAGTTCAACAGCTGGGTGGTGACTGCTGGTGGAAGGGTGGGTGAGTGGATTGGTGCCTGCGTGCTGGGTTGGATGGATAGCTGGTCGGGTGACTGCTGGCTGGAAGGGTGGGTGAGTGGATTGATGCCTGCGTGCTGGGTTGGATGGATAGCTGGTCGGTGACTGCTGGTGGAAGGGTGGGTGAGTGGATTGGTGCCTGCGTGCTGGGTTGGATGGATAGCTGGTCGGGTGACTGCTGGCTGGAAGGGTGGGTGAGTGGATTGGTGCCTGCGTGCTGGGTTGGATGGATAGCTGGTCGGTGACTGGCTGGCTGGAAGGGTGGGTGAGTGGATTGGTGCCTGCGTGCTGGGTTGGATGGATAGCTGGTCGGTGACTGGCTGGTGGAAGGGTGGGTGAGTGGATTAATGCCTGCGTGCTGGGTTGGATGGATAGCTGGTCGGTGACTGGCTGGCTGGAAGGGTGGGTGAGTGGATTGGTGCCTGCGTGCTGGGTTGGATGGATAGCTGGTTGGTGACTGGCTGGCTGGAAGGGTGGGTGAGTGGATTGAAGGTTGAGTGGCTAGATGGCTAGAAGGCAGGTTAACTGGAGGCAGAATCATGTGACTACCTGGGTTCAAATCCCATCTCTGTCATTTACTAGCTTATGATCTCTGGTAAAGGTTAACCTCTCTGGGACTCTATTTTCTCTTCAGTAAAATGTGGATTCTACCAGTGTCCACCTCAAAGGTTGGTAAGATTATGGAGAATTTACACAGAAAAGCACTTTGTTTGGTGCCTGCCACAGGCTAAGGACTCAATAACTGTGACCTACCCTTTCCTTTTCGCTCATTTTTAAAAATTATTTTTTATTCTGAAAAATAATATATATCCAAAAAAGCAATACATTTCAAAGCACACTGCAATAATTAGTTATGGAACAGATTTCAAGGTTTCATATGGGGTACAGTTCCACAATTTTAGGTTTTTCCTTCTAGCTGCCCCAAGACACTGAAGACTAAAAAGAAATATCACTATAATGATTCAGAAGTCACACTCATTTGTTAAATCCTGTCTTCTCTGTTGTAACTCCTCCTCCTCCTTTGATCTTTCTCCCAGTCTTTAGGGTTATTTGGACTCTGCCCATTTTAACTTTTTCATGTTGGAAAGGGACACTGATAATGAGGGATAGGGAAATGGAACTGTTGATGTTCTGGAGAGGCTGGGCCCTCTGGGTTTCAGGACTTATTTGGCCTGGGAACTGATCTGGAGGTTGTAGGTTTCTGGAAAGTCGTCATCGTGCATGGAAACTTTGCTGAATCTCAAATAAAGCACTAAGTGTTCTTTAGGGTTGGCAGAAATGGTTTTGATAGGGGTTTGGCAAACCATGATAAATAGTAACATCTAGCTGAAGCGTGTGTAAGAGTAGCCTCCAGAGCAGCCTCCTGACTCTGTAAGAACGCTCTCAGTTTTCATTCATTTTGACAAATAGTTTTCGAACACCAGCTGCTGCTGTTGCCAGGTGCTTCTAGGCACTGGCGACACAGCAAAGAATATTGAGGTGTCCCTGCCCACCAGGAGCTAACATTTTTATGGAATGCATTTTCCCACTTTTCCTTTTACACCAATTGTCACAATTCACATGTGAGTTATTCCTGTTCTTATTTTACTTTTAAGGAATTCCTCCCTTCTTGGAGCATAAACTCCAGCGAGGCCAGGTCTTGGCTACTCTGTCCACAGCTGGATATCAAAGAGGGAATCAGTGATGATTTATCTTCCAGTTGTTCAGGCGTCAGAGCCTGGCCGCCTCCTCGTTTCCTCTTTCTCCTTCACATGCCACCTTCACGTTGCTGCAGAGCTGTTGGCTCAGCCTTCAAAATTAGGCCTCCCGTCACTGCCTCCTTGTTACCTCCTTGTGATCTAAGCTCCTTATCTGCCCCCCACCCCCACCCCGCTGACCCTCGCTGGGATGTCTGCTCACTGGTCTGGCTGCTTCTGCTCTGCATCTACATTCTCTTCCCGGTGTTGGTCAGAACGCTCAGATGAAAAATCAGATGTTGATTCTTGACTCAAAAACCTCCAAGTGTTTCCTGATTCACCGATTGCCTTGCTATGACTTTTAGGTCCCAGCAAGGCACCCTCCCTGCCTGGTGCACCCCAAACCCTGCTTCCCAATTTATCGCCATCGCTCTCCCTGTGCCAGCCACAGGACTTCTTTCTCTGTCCTCAAATTTGCAGACCACACGTCTGCTTGCGCCTTGTGATGTGAGAACATCCTATTCTCTGCCTGGAATGTTCTTCCCGGGTAGCTACCCGGCTCCTCCCTGCTTCCTCCAGGCTTTACCCAAATGCCACTTGTCGCTGAGGCCTTCCCGGGCCACCAGGTTGGAAGTTTTCGTCATTCCTCTTCTGACACCCCTCTTTCCAGCCTTGTTTTTTGCCTCCTTAGCACCTACCTATCTTACCTGCTGTATATTTTGCTTGTGGGTCTGCATTTCTACAGCTAGATTGTTCCATTTGGGCAGATATTTTTTGTTCACTGTTGTCTCCAGTGCTTGATGCAGAGTAAATGCTTAGTCAATTTTGATGCATTATTATTTTATTAATATTATCATTGTTAATCTTAATATTGGAGCAATATTTTCCTCTCACAGGACACTCTGATTGGGGAGCTTGCCCCAATCCCATACCTGATGACAGTCAACTCTTGTGACCTGTGCGTCAACTTATTATGCAAATCCCTGAATTAGCAAATGCGGAGGGATTTGAAGAGGGCCTCTCTCGGCCTTGCACTGCCCCAAACCCCTGCATCTGTGATCCTTCCAGGCGGGCTCTGGTCCCGGACAGCTGCGAGTGGCCCCGACTCCCGGCCGAGGACCCTGCACTGCTCCTCGGCCAGCAGCCGGGCCTGGGGGACAAGACTGAGATAATTTTCTGGAAACTCTGTGCCAGGAGCTCGACATCTTTGTATTTCTAGCCCATGTGGCTACGTGGGAACCCCCTGGGACACTCTATGCTGTGCTTAGACACTGAGCCAGCTTTCTGTCTCTGTCCTGGGAAGAGACGGAAGTTTCCAGCAGCTCTGGGTCCAGGATCCCCCGGAAAACAGCGTTCTTCCCATAGCGTTTCTGCTTTCCTGACTCGTGTGAACGAGCTCTGTCTGCACGCTGCAGTGAGGCCATTGGTAAAAACGTTCCCCCCGCCTGCGCCTGCGCCTGCGCCTGTGCCTGCGCCTGTGCCTGTGCCTGCGCCTGTGCCTGCACCTGTGCCTGCGCCTATGCCTGTGCCTGCGCCTGCGCCTGCGCCTGCGCCTGCGCCTGTGCCTGTGCCTGCGCCTGTGCCTGCGCCTGTGCCTGCACCTGTGCCTGCGCCTGCGCCTGCGCCTGCGCCTGTGCCTGCGCCTGTGCCTGCGCCTGCGCCTGTGCCTGCGCCTGTGCCTGCGCCTGTGCCTGCGCCTATGCCTGTGCCTGTGCCTGCGCCTGCGCCTGCGCCTGCGCCTGCGCCTGTGCCTGTGCCTGCGCCTGTGCCTGTGCCTGCGCCTGTGCCTGCGCCTGCGCCTGCGCCTGTGCCTGTGCCTGTCTTAGGAGAGTCCCCACTGCTGACCGGGAGTGACGCATCCAGGCTGGCCTTGAGCGCAGTGAGGGAGGCCCCTTCGCAAGGGCCCCCGGGAACGGCATTCACCCTCGGGTGTGGTGTAACCAAGCTACGTCTTCTCTGTTGCTTCAAGACAGCGAATAGGGGTTGAGGTGGGGGAGGAAATCCTAGCAAAGCCGAAGTGGTCTGAGCTCTGCAGCCACCTGTCTTAGTCAGGGCTGCTTGGGGGGCAAACATACTCAGACATGGAGGTTGTCTTGTGAGGGTGTCCAGGAGGCTCATGGGAATGCGGAGGAGGCTCATGGGAGTGCAAGGGGGGCTTATGGGAGTGCAGTGAGGGGCTTATGGGAGTGCAGGGGGGCTCATGGGAGTGCCGAGGGGTCTCATGGGAGTGCAGAGGAGGCTCACGGGGGGGGGGGGGACAGGGGGGGCTCATGAGAGTGCAGTGGAGGGGCACATGGGAGTGCAGAGGAGGCTCATGGGAGTGCAGTGAGGGGCTTATGGGAGTGCAGGGGGGCTCATGGGAGTGCAGAGGGGCCTCATGGGGGTGCAGTGAGGGGCTCACGGGGGGGGGACAGAGGGGGCTCATGAGAGTGCAATGGAGGGGCACATGGGAGTGCAGAGGAGGCTCATGGGAGTGCAGAGGGGACTCGTGGGAGTGCCGAGGGGGCTCATGGGAGTGCAGGGCGGCTGGTGAGAGTGCAGGGGGGCTGGTGGGAGTGCCGAGGGGGTTCATGGGCGTGCAGGGCGGCTGGTGAGAGTGCAGGGGGGCTGGTGGGAGTGCCGAGGGGGCTCATGGGCGTGCAGGGCGGCTGGTGAGAGTGCAGGGGGGCTGGTGAGAGTGTAGGGGGGGCTCGTGGGAGTGCAGAGGAGGCTCATGGGAGTGCAGAGGAGGCTCATGGGAGTGCAGAGGGGACTCGTGGGAGTGCCGAGGGGGCTCATGGGAGTGCAGGGCGGCTGGTGAGAGTGCAGGGGGGCTGGTGAGAGTGCAGGGGAGGCTCGTGGGAGTGCAGAGGAGGCTCATGGGAGTGCAGAGGAGGCTCGTGGGAGTGCAGAGGAGGCTCATGGGAGTGCAGAGGAGGCTCATGGGAGTGCAGAGGGGGCTCATGGGAGTGCAGAGGTGGCTCGTGGGAGTGCAGAGGAGGCTCATGGGAGTGCAGAGGGGCCTCATGGGAGTGCAGTGAGGGGCTCACGAGGGAGCAGAGGGGGCTCATGGGAGTGCAGAGGAGGCTCATGGGAGTGCAGAGGTGGCTCATGGGAGTGCAGAGGTGGCTCGTGGGAGTGCAGAGGAGGCTCATGGGAGTGCAGAGGGGGCTCATGGGAGTGCAGAGGGGGCTCATGGGAGTGCAGAGGAGGCTCGTGGGAGTGCAGAAGAGGCTCATGGGAGTGCCGAGGGGGCTCATGGGAGTGCAGGGCGGCTGGTGAGAGTGTAGGGGGGGCTCGTGGGAGTGCAGAGGAGGCTCGTGGGAGTGCAGAGGAGGCTCATGGGAGTGCAGAGGTGGCTTTCTCCATGGAGCAGGATAATTGGCCACCAGCTGTTCCCAAGCTGTGTGTATGCGGTTGTCTGTGGTGGAGAAGGACTGGGCCTGGCCCTCATTTCTAATTCAGAGAAGACCAGGGGAGGCTCTGCATGGTCCAGTGTGGCTCAGGGTTGGTCCTGGAAGGGATCCATCATGGCCAGGGTAGCAGCACCGCACAGTTGATCAGCTTAGGTTCCCATCCTTGGTCCAATTGTCTCTGGCCAAAGGGTGCTGTCAGGTGAGAAGGTGGGCGCAGAGGGGGTATGCAGCGGGGTGTTGGGCAAACAGAACCGAAGGTACCCCCTGCACATGTAGGGCAGGCTTTAGGCCTGGTGAGCGAGAGCGTCCACCAGGGGAGGTGGGCGTAGGGCCCATCAGAGGCTATGAGCCTGGCCATCCCCACTGGGACAGTTTGCAATGGAGTGGACACTGGCGGGTCTCTCCAGGGCCTGCCCTTTGAGGAAGCCTGAGAGGCACGTGGGGAGGCTGCTGGCCAGATGAGCTGGTGTTTGAGTATGGGTCCTGGAGACCGTGGCTGGGGGAGCAGCTTGGAGGGTTGGGGTGAGAAGAGCCAGGCGTAGAGCCACCAGCCTGGGGGGATACCCATGAGGTATGGGCAGGGGCTTTGGAGTCAGCGGGTCCCAGTCTCATCTCCTTTTCTTGCTGGAGTGTGACCATAGGCAAGCTACTTTATTCCTAGAAGCCCCCTGTAAAATGGGGATAAAATGGAATCTCCATCACAGGCTTTTAGTGAAGATCAAGGCACTGGGGGTAAAGGCTCTCTATGGGCTTGGACCGGTCACACTATAGTCCCCGAGGCCACTTCTGAGCTGATGACCTTGAGCAAGTTGCTTATCCACCCACACCTCAATTTCCCCTCCTGTAAATGGGAGTCACACCTTAGATGTCTGTTGTAAAGATTAAGCGGATATCAAGCACTGGGAAAAGTGTCTGGAACGTCGTGAGAGCTCAGAAAGTATTGTATTTCTTGTGATAAGTGGAAACGGATAAGAATAGAAAAGGAAGCCAAATGTGGGCATCAAGATTAAGGGGAAAATAAGGGAGGTAATAAATCCAAGAATGGGGGGGACAGACACTTGGAAGGGAAGATGTGTGAGATGGGGAGGGAGCAGCGAGGGGTCTGGGGGTGGAAGCAAATGGACCCGAAGTGCCCTTGGCCTGCGTTGAGGAGGGGAAGGGGGTCACTGGCTGAAAGGACAGGGATAGGGACTGGCAGTCCTACAGGACAGTGGCAGGTCCCCCAGTGTCATTTCAGAGCTATTTGGAAGGTACACAGGCTCTAGAACATCGCCCCAACTCTGGCTGACTTTCGAGGGGTCTTTTAGTTACTTCTATGTAACTAAAAAATTAAAAATTTTTGTTTCTTTGTTAGAGAATTAAAATCAATTTTATTTCTTCTGGGAAGGACTTGCTGAGCAGGCCTCTTTCTGGGAGACCTGGGGTTGGCCGTGGCAGATGGAAATGTTCCCCAAGGAGCTTCCTGCAGTGTGAAGAGGAAAACAAAGACCCTGTATTCTGCCAAGCCAGGTAGCTACACAAACGTGTTGTTTTTAAATATTATTATTATTAGTTTTTTGGCATGGGCAGGCTCTGAGAATCGAACCTGGGTCTCTGGCGTGGCAGGCGAGAATTCTGTCACTGAGCCATCATCATACCGCCCACACGTGTTCTTTTAAAATCAATTTTATTGAGGGATAATTAACCTATAATACATTACACCCAGTTTTTTTCATTACAGCCATTTTTAACGTGCACTTTGATGAACTTTGATGAATATATGTACTCGTAAAACCACCTCCTGAGCAAGATCTACAGTCCCGCCTGCCCAGAAAGTTCCCTTGTGCCCCTTTGCCTCACCCCCTCTGCTCCCTCCTTGGCCCTCCAGCCCCAGGCAGCCACAATCTGCTTTCTGTCCTCACTGAGTGGTTTTGCCAGTTCTAGAATTTCAAACGGCAGAATTGCACAGCACGTGCTCACGTGTTTCTGATCTCTTTCACTCAGTGTGGCGTTTCTGAGATCCATCCTTTCCGCATGTTATCAGTACCTCATTCATTTTTATTGCCCTGTAATACTCCACCATCCAGCACACCCACCACTTGTTCCTCCATCCGCCTCATGGTGGACCTTGGGGTGGTTTCCAGTTTGGAGTTCTTAGGGATGAGGCTGTTGTGAACATTTTGGGAAGAAGTCTTTTAGGAGGAATGTTTTAGTTTCTTCTGGGTAAATATACTCAGGCATGGAATCCACTTGGTATACTTTGAAGATGTGTGTTGCCAGATGTGGCAGCGACTGGCCAGCTGTGAACAAGCCTGTGTCCTTTCTTCTCGGGCTCCCAGTTCAACACCGCTTCCTAGCATCTCTGGCAGGCAGGCGAGGCCCATGGGCTGTTGCAATGGGAAGAGAGCAGAAGGGATAGATGCTGCATCCGGGCCTCGGGCCTGACCTAGCCCCCCTTCTCCCCACTCCCATTGGTCAGCTGGGCGCAGGTGCATGTGGCCACCTTGGGGTCATGGACTGAAGAGGCAGAGGTGTGTGGCCCTGATCACAAGTGGGAGGAGCCCAGCTGGCCTCCAGGGCTGGCCAGGGAGGCTCATCCAGGCACCTGCTCCTGGGAGACGGCCACATTGGATGGTGGGTGAGGACAGAGCCAAGGGCTCGGAGTCCCCGGGGGGCACTCAATTGAAACAATATCAACTTTGCTATCGGGCAGGCCCAGCTCAAACCACAACCACAACTGATTCCTCAAATGGCTCTCAGTGAGTGACTTGAGTTTTTTGGGCCTCAGTTTCCTCTCCTGCACGGTGGGGTTGATGAGAGCCACCCACAGGGCCGTG